>NC_058134.1:191677802-191700295 GCF_016433145.1 Gracilinanus agilis
TTTCACCTCTCTCTCTCTCTCTCTCTCTCTCTCTCTCTCTCTCTCTCTCTCTCTCTCTCTCTCTCTCCATCTCTATTGCTTTCTTTGTATCTCTGCCTCTCCCTTCCCCTCTCTTCCTCTCTTTCTCTGGAGAATTACACCTTCTGCTACTTTGCTTCTACTGCTGCCAATCTGTTCTGGAGTTATTTCTAGCCCTGGGTGGGTCTCTTCCTTTGTTTCAGCTTTCAGAAGCCATTAGCAGCTCATTTTCTCAGACAAGAGTCATTTCCTTTCATTTTATATTGTTGTTTCAGCAGCTCTTTGCCTCTTCTCAGTTGGAGAAGTGAACCACCATAGCTTTTCCAGAGACAGGAACCTTGGGATAACACATTGCATATATGATAGAAGATGTAAGAAGATACACAAGTGCCTGGACACAAACACCCTATGAGTTATCCCCTGCAATAATTAAACCCTTAGCTGTTGATTACTTTCTGTTGCTTAGATGCAAAGCAAACAGAAATATCAAATGCAGGCTAAAAGCCAGAAAGCTGAGTATGTGCAAACTTCTTCTGGAAGATTTATTACATCACTCCATGGTTGTAACTTATTCTCATGTGTCCCTCTTGGCATCTAACAACAGAGATGAAACTACTACAAAGAGATCCCAATATGGCATTTTTCCAAGTTTGATACCCTCATTCTACCCCTACCAGAATTTTCCAAAGATTACTA
Source organism: Gracilinanus agilis (assembly GCF_016433145.1). Classification (NCBI taxonomy): domain Eukaryota; kingdom Metazoa; phylum Chordata; class Mammalia; order Didelphimorphia; family Didelphidae; genus Gracilinanus; species Gracilinanus agilis. The sequence continues at coordinate 191,678,517 of NC_058134.1, forward strand.
TTAACTCTCACAATTTTAATGAGATTCAGAGAATCAATCAATCTAGTCACATAGAGTAAGTACCTATTATGTGCCAGGCACTGTGCTGAGAATATGAATGCAATGTGACCTAGTCTATACCTTCAAAGGATTTACATGGTACTTGAAGGATACAATATATTTACCCAAAAGTATGTGCAGGATACAAATGCTTCAATTCCTGTGGGATCACTGTCCCAAATTACACTATTCTTGTAAGGTATATTCTTAGAGGGTGACTGGTTTTGGTGATAACTCTAATGGCTGTGGTTTTTGATACTATGAATTATGAGCCTTCAACTGAAATACTCTTTTCTCTTTATTTTATTTTGATAACAATTTTTAGTTTTCCAAAGATATAAGATTCATATTGTCTCCCTCCCTTCTTCTGTCCCCCTCCCAGAATTGACGAGAAATTCAGTCTGGGATATACATGTATTATCAAGCAAAACATATTTCCATATTATTCATTTTGTAAATGAATAATTTTTTAAAAACAAAACCTCAAATCATATACCCAAATAATCCTAATATATCATGTGTTATCATTTGCATTTCTACTCCAACAGTTCTTCCTCTGGAAGTGGATAACATCCTTTTTCATAGGCCCTTCAAAATTGTCCTGGATCATTGTATTGCTGTTAGCAAAGTCTATCACATTTGATCATTCCACAATATTTCAGTTACTATGTATATTTTTCTCCTGGTTCTGTTCTTTTCACTTTGCATTAGATGATGTAGGCCTTTCCAGTTCTTTTCAAAATCATCCTGATCATCATTTCTTTGTGTAATTACAATTTGAACCTTAGAACTACAATTCCCAGCATCCCATATATCCTCTCTATGTTAGTACGTAATGCAAGAAGGAACATGAGATGCTGGAAATTGTAGTTCTAGGGTACAATTTGTAATTACACATCTTATAGCTCAATAGTATTCCATCACCATCATATATACCACATTTTGTCCAACCATTCCCCAAAATGATGGACATCCCTTTAGTTTCTAAAATTTTGCCACCACAGAAAGAGAAGCTATAAATATTTTTGTACAAAGAGGTTCTTTCCCATTTTTTATCTCTTTGGGATAAATACCCTCCAGAATGGTTGGATCAATTCACAATTCCACCAGCATCAGTATACTCTTAATAAATCAACAAGTTGACCTCAATTATTTTTTTCAAAAGAAATATTTATTTAGGAGGTTTAGCAAAGACAGAAGTTAAAAAAAATCACCCATATCAGGAATATATGCCCTCTTCTGCATATACATGATCTTGGGGAGAATGTGCTCAAAATTGAAACACAAAAGCTGTGAGACATACACAAAGATAAAACCTGAGGCTGAGGAGTACCTTGTGATTCCTGGCCTCGGGCATCCTTTTCGTCCTCTGAGTTCATGCCTAACAAGTTTGATTTGGGGGCAAACATCACTGATTTGCAAATCATTCCATTTCTATGTTGGGTTGATTGCTTATAGAACATGGTGTCATACTGATGGGTCTATCATTGGTAGGCTGAGTCAAGGAGCTTGGTTGGGTTGCTGAACTGGTTCTTCACTGAACTTGGCTGTTGTTGTTACCATCTCTAACTACCAATGATACCTCAGATCCCTTTCATGGATTTTCCCACTAGCCAACTGCTTAAAAATATTCATCTTAGGATACATGTTCACCTAATATCAGGAAAGAATAAACACACACAAATCAACAAGGCTCCACTGTTTGAATGGCTGCATCAGGGATGTAGGCATTTCCCCCCTACCTGGCAGCTCAGAGCAATAAAATGTACTCACAAGAAACTGGCTGTTCTGGCTCAGCCTGTCCTGAGTCTTTCTCCACCCCGCAGTGCTAGCCTATCAATCACTTAGCTCACTAAGCCTCCCCATGTTGGATGAGAACCAGGCAGGTAATATTTTACATACCCTGTATAACCTACCAAGAATGCCAAATCTGAGTCATGCTCTGAGGACTAGACCTACATTGTATAGACTTAACATTGCATGAATAAAACAAATTCAATCACTGAAGAGAGAGGGAGGAGAAGATGAAGAGAAGCACTATAAAAAAGGTGCTTTTTAAGTTGAGTCTTGAAAGGAACAAAGTGTTCCCACAAATTGAAATGAAGAAGGAGAATATTCTCAGCTCAATGGTACATTGTGTACAAAGACACAGAGGTGGGAAATTGGATGTTGTATACAGGGAGCGGTAGGCAGTGCAGTTTTATTATAGTACAGCATATGTGAGGGAGTAGTAATGCCCAATCACCCAGGAAAAATACACAGGAACAAGAAGATAAAGACCTTTAAGTGTCAAACTGAAAAGAACCACTTTTCAATTGTTAACTGAGAAAAAAGTTTAGGTGAATATAATCAAGCAGGCAAACAAATGAATTAAATTAAAACTCATTTTTAGTCATTTATTTTGGATTGACATTGGGGATCTGAAAAGCAGTACAATATGGTGGTAGTCAAATGCTCTAGATTCAAATCCTAGTTAGTATGCTTATTAGTATAGTGTTGGGCAAGTTATTTCATCGTCATTAGCCTTAATAGTATTTGGATTCTTATTATAACTACTCATCTGTTATGACTGCATTAAATGGTTGTTTTGAAGAAAAGAAAACATAAATGTGATTTATTTTTCTTGCTAGTCTTGAACGCAGAAAAATACTTCAGCAAGCACAACATAATCCCCTTGATTTTGAACTTCTCTTTTGTTAATGAATTAATCATGCCATGGTCAGAAACAAATATTCTCCCAAGGTCAGTTATTATTAGATTCTGATCCATCCAGATCTATATCCCATCAGGGTTTACACACCTAGCTCCATTCAGTTCTTACCACATGGCCTGACACATAGTAGGTTTGTTGACTGATTGACTGACCACTTGAAATTTTTTATATGAAGCTCTGCAGACAAAGACCACAATAATTATTGACAGAACTGAATCAGGATGTTTATAGGTTTGTGAGCCCCAGTGGTTCAAGGAACCCTCCTATCACTCCTTATTTTTTATTTTTTTTTATTTTCTTTTGCTCAACTACCTCAACCAAGCCATTGTGCATGTTATAAAAATTACTTACCTGAGAATTTCATGTCATCCTTTATAAAAACTGGAAGCACTTTAGGGCTTTACAAAGATATAGATATATATGCTTTGTGCATCCTCCATATTAGACTATTTTCTTATTTTTATATCCTTTACTTCTTCATGTTGTATCCTCCCAATAAGTTCCATTTCTCAGTACTGATATAGTTAAAGAGTTCCTTTTGATCTTTTCCTCACAAAATTGTGTTCATACTGAAAAATTTTGATGCACAAAAGAGATTTAAAATCAATATACAGAAGGAAAATGAAAAACTGGGTGAGATTTGAATGTTTTCTATAAGTGAAATATTATCTTATTGAAAATTTATATTTTTTGTAGAATATAGAATTTATTTTTCTGTCTTACAAAGAGCAACTCGGTTGAACCAGTTTTTTCACAGTTACAAAATGAGAATTTGGATTAAGTAATATTTAAGGTCTCTTCCCACTCAAACATTCTTTCAATCAATCATTCATTAAAACAATTCTTGAATTTCACCTCTCAACACAGTCATGCACATACATCTTCTCCATCCCATTCCAAAACCATAATGTAATTTGTGGTTGACTTATTAATTACAACAACTTTTCCTCAAAAGACTACAAACTCTTCTTTTTGCCACCCTGTGCATACTTCATTTAGCTTATAGTATCACAACCCTTCTGAAATGTATCCAAGTGCTCCTTGTCCCTAATTACATCAAAATAGTGATACTGTAGAGAATATCATTGTATGTGGGCATTGGGCAGAAGGTTAGACTAGATGTCTCCTCAGCATAGTTCCAATTTTTAGATTTTGTGATTCTAACTATAATCTATTCTCTCAGTCACATAGCTCACAACTTAAGGAGTCATTCTTAACCTTTCTTTCTCTTTCTTCCCATAACCAATTAGCTGCCTTTTTGTTTTGATTCTACCTCCACGGTATCCTTGACACCCATGCCATTATTACTCACATAGCCTTACCCTTTCTCATCTCCTTTCTTCCTTCTCAATTTGGGTGTTGAAATAGCTTTCTAACTAGTCTATAGGTTTTAAGTTTTTATTCTCTGTTGTCCAGCCTCCAAACAGCTCATATGTACAACCATGCCATTCTCCTTCTAAGTCATATTCCTATTACCTCTAGAATAAAATGCAAAATAGTCTATAATTTAAAGCTCTGCTAGTGGGATCAGGGATTTCAACATATAGACACAGATACCTTATAAATAAGATTGAATTATTTTAAATTGCTGATAATATAAAAAAATTTCTTATGGACTAAGAAGAAAAAGCTGCATGTGTCCTTTCTGTCTCCCACCATTCTGATTCTTAGTTGTATTTATTCTAGGAGGAATGGTAGTATCTCTCTATGAGATACTAGAAAATCAGAGACTACCTCTGAGTGACATATAACAGGAGAAATAGCATCTAAAATTCATGGAATATTTGTGGTAGGATCTAAGTTTCAAACTCAGAGTCCCTATACAATCCAGCTCTATTTAACCTTGGCTACCTTATTCCCCTTTACTCCCTTTCAGACATTATGCCTTCTAAGCAAACTGTCCTACTTACTATTCCCCAAATGCAGCATTCCTTTGCCTATCTTTTGCATCCCCATAGACTATCATTCATATCTGGAATGTAGACTCTCCTTATACCCACCCATTTGAATCATTGACATCCTTCAAGGTTCAGCATCCTTAAATCCATTTCCTCCTTAAGCAAAGTCTTTCTGGATTCCCCTAAATGTTAATGCTCTTTCCTTTTTGATAGTATTTGCAGCTACTTATCCATGTAGATATATAATTCATGTGTATATGTGTATACATGCATGCACACACACGTATCTTTATATGTATGCACACTAGAAAAGTCTCTCCTACTATTGACTCAGACTAGTTTAAAGAATATCAGTGGAGTTAAGAGAAAAAGGCTACTCCCAACTACATAACAGGTTAATATAGAATATCCATACATACTTCTGTCCCCCAATCTCCTGGACGTAGGTCCCTAGTATCCTCCACATGGATAATGCCATTTTAGATGGTCTAAGCATATACCAAATCCCCATTATATACAAAGAACGTATGTAACTATGCATTCATACTGAGGAGAGAATTGCATGGATTAGGAGATAAATATAAAATATAAATTTTTTTCCTAGAAGAGATAGATTTTTTAATTGAATTCTAATAGACCAAAGAAATGCCTAAATGAACAAAAGAAAGTAATGAAGTTTAGGTTGTGTTTTGAAAATAATACGGTAGAAAAAATGATATGAAGTAGTATAATGTCTTCAAATCCATAGATATGAGGTTCCACTCAATTTAGATTTATTAAATGCATTCTTTGGCAAGGCAGAGATTTTGTGGGGTCTTGAAAGCTTGGAAAAGGAAAGCTTGGAAAGCTTGACTTAAGTCACAGATTCCAAGTTGGAAAGAACCTTGAACAGTGTCTAAATCAACTTTCTAATTTTATGGATAAGGGACCTGAAGTTCAAAAAAGTTAAATGAATTTTCTTAGGTTACACATGTAATAAGTATTACAGTTAGGATGTGAACTCAGTTATTTTCTCTACAAAGTCACTGAGATTTCTCCTGCTTTAGAGTGCCTCATGGTCTGGAAGGCTTGGGTTAGAGGGCTGGCCTTAGAGTAAAATAGTTCTTGGTTCAAAACTTGACTTCTCTTCCTTCCTTTATATCATATAGTTTAAGAAGTGGTCCTGTACCTTTTAATCTTTATTTTTTTCTTTTCCATTTTATAATTTCCAATATGTCCTGGAATTGCCAACTGTGCAAATCTAGGAGTCCAAGATAAACATACTAAATGTTACAGCCAACCTAGCAGAGATGACCTGTGAGTATTCCAGTTAAGCAGAAGGTTGTACCGTTAGCTTTGGATGTGAATTTGGGGGTGAACTGAACTAAGCTATGAGTTTAACCCTCCCTTCTTCTGAAATACTGAAGTGCTATAGGGAGAATTATGTCCCTAAGTAATTAGACGAAATGTTTGTATGTTTATTTTTGCTATGTCCTTGAAGTAAGTATCCCTTTATAAAAGTAAGTCTTCATTAAGTGTTTATATGAACTGAGGATGCTAGTCTCTGGGCCCCTAAAATGAAGGAACAAAGTCAGTGGGGGCTTAAGGTGATGGGACTTTCCAAGTACTAGAGAACCAGGCGGGGGCCCCTAGAGAAAGTGGAGCAAGAATAAAACATGTAATATGTACATTTATATTGTGCATGCAATCCACTGCCTATTATATGTGTAACACTGAACCAGATACACAGTGTTTTGTCCTTCCTTATTACATTTTTTCCATCTTGTCTCCTCACTAGATTATTAATTTTCTGACAGTAGAGACTGCAAATCTCATAGCTCTTAATAAAGTACTGTCACATCAGTAATGATGATAATGAGACTATTTCTCAAAGCATATGTTGTGATGTTGTTCAGGAAATCACAATACATAATCCGATAACTTCAAGTCAGTCATAGCCATCTGACTCTGTAGTAGGCATCTATATCCTGGATCTTTATTCAAGATTTGCAGGATATAGATAGTTTTCTGTATTTTAACATTTCCTATTTTTTTCATACAATTTATGTGCCACTAAGAAGTTTGAGATTTGCTCTCCTTTCATCTATAAAAAGTATTCTATGTTGTCAAACTCTTTGAGCACTACATTGATGGGCTTTCATGTTCCATCTTTCCCATTAAAAATCTGCACCATGAATAAATACTGCCCCCAACAGTTAGTTTTAAAAGTATCCTGCCACCTTTCACCCCCTTTGCTCACAAAGTAATCTAAACCTAACGCATTAAGGGAGAGATCAAAGTGACATTTCTGTTTAATGTACAGTAGGTGCAGCTAGCTCATTTGTGAGTTACCACTTTCTAGAGCAGAGATAAGGCATGCAAAGAGTTCCTTTTGGTCCTTTCCTCACAAAATTGTGTTCATACTGAAAATTTTTGATGCACAACAGAGATAAATACAGAGAGATTAAAAGTCAGCATATAGAAGAAAAATAAAAAAACTGGGTGAGATTTGAATGTTTTCCATAAATAAAATGTTATCTTATTGAAAATGCAAAATTAAGATAGAATATATAATTTATTTGTATGATTTCATGTAGTACAAACTTCATCATCTTCTTCTTATAAACATAAGATAGACAAGATATAAGGTAAACTTTCACCCCATCTTAACCCTCAGAAAGAACCTCGCTAAGCAATTTCTAAATTCTCTTTAAAAAATTCGAGCCAGATTCCAAAATGATTTATCTCCCAAGTTACAAGATACATCACCACACATTCAAGTTCAAACATCAAACACAATTCTTGGAAGAAAAAATAACTTCCCTCCTGTCAAATTTAATTTTATACCTACAGGTTAGGATTACACTTCTATTGTGGTCTATGCTTTGCTCCTCTTTCTTTCCTCTTCTTCTTTTATAGAAAATCACATTAACTCTAACCAGGATTCGAAATGCAGATGTCCAGCTGGTTTAGTAAGACTCCATAAGAGAACTGACAGGTATGACTAAAGGAAGCAAAGCACCTTTCTTGCCCTATTTCTTTGGAGGGTTTCTATAGGCTTGGGTAGTACACTTGATTTTATATATTATAGAGCCTTGTGTTTCTGAAACAGAATTCAGCCTGATGATGTCCTTATATGACATCACATAGAATATATTTAAAGGAAAAAAACTGAACTTCCTATGTATATTCAAGTAGGTCAAATTATCCTTAAATCATGCCTAATTTTCAATAAGTACTTTGTGCAGTTTAGGAAGGATATTCTATAATACATTCAAAATGTTGCAATGCACTATGAATGTCTTGCTTTCCATTCTGCATAATGTCATCATATTCATTTTTAAAACATCACTGACTGTTACTTTCCTGTTTAAAATCTCATGATAATATTCCTGTCATTCCAATAAAAAAACTCTTTAGCCCGCCTTTCAAAGTCTTGTGTAATTTAATACCACGCTTCTTTTTCAATCTTCTCTCTACCTAATTTCTCAGTAGAACTACCCATTCTACACATTCTTTTCATTACTCCCCAAACAGGACTTTCTCTTTCTTGACTCTATACCATGGCTCATGAAATTCTTGCAACATGGAATGCCTTTTCCCAACTTTTTGACCTATGTAAATCCATATAAATCATATAAATGAGGACATTCTTTAAGGCCCAGGTTATGCTGTCCATCTTTAAAAAAGCCTTCCCAAAGCAAGAAGCCCAAGTGATCTCTCTCTACTGGATGGATGGTTCCTTTTGCCATCTCAATATATTAGTAGAAATCTCAGTGCACCTAAGAAATCAGAATTTTCAAGTTAATTGGTTCCTTAGAGATTATGTCATTCATTTTACAGAGGAGGAAATTGGGACACATTATCCATATTATTCATTTCTCTATCATTTAGTGTAATGATATCTATTATAATCAATTGATAAACAAACACTAATTGTCTTTTATGTCCCAGGAATTGAAAGAGAAGGAGGAAAAAAAGCATTCCCTGCCCTCAAATAGCTTACATTTTATCATGGGAAGCTATGCACATATATACATTTTATTAAAATGAATAATTCTAGGCAAATTAGAAAGTTGATAGAGACTAAATTAACATTCTAAGTTTTGTAGTCCAATATATGAGAATAAAAATGTATCTACCTACTGAATGTCATGGCTACATGAAAGATTTTAAAAGATAGTGGGAAGACAAAGGAAGAGCCAGAAGGAAGGTAGATGGAGGGGGAAGATGGTTTTGCAAACAGAGCATAGCTATGGCAAGCTGGTCCCTGAGGACCCTCCTGCAATGTATGTTTCAATACAAGGGACTGAAATAGAAGGCTGTCAGCCTCTGCTTTGCAGGGGGAATCAAAGAATTAAGACTAAGCCTAGAGAATGATTCTCTCTTAAGAACTGCTGAAAAGTAGCTAAAGGGCTTTCTCTTTTCTTTACACCTCCTCATTCCTTCCACTAGTTGGCATCTATTTTTGATGTATTTATTTATCTTGATCTTTAATACTGACTTAAAAAAAAAAACCTTGTCATAAACATATATGGTTAAAAATGAATTATGTCCATCCAGAATATAGTCAGAATAAGGGGAAATATAGTGATTAAGTGATGTTTATGCAGAATATAAAATGATTTTAGGTCAATGGTGAAAAGAGAAATAAAATCTTCTCTAGTAGGAGATTTCCAAGTTCAGTTCTTTAATACCTAATTAATAACCATTATAAGAATATGTATTTTGTAAATTCCCCAGAGGAAAGAATCTTGGGTATATAGAGCCTTGCCCTGGGTGGGTGGCTGGGTGGGGAATACCCTGAGCTTATTCCCTAGTTTTGAAGTGTCGACTCTGACTTTTATATGTAAGTAAGAAATATGTACAAACAAATATAGAATGATAGAGGAGAGAGAGAGAGAGAGAGAGAGAGAGAGAGAGAGAGAGAGAGAGAGAGAGAGAGAGAGAGAGAGAGACCTTGCAGCCAGGAAAATCAGTAAGGCTTTCTGAAGAAGGTAATATTTGACCTAAACTCTGAAGTAAACAGAAGATATTAGGAGACAAAAATGAGAATGCATCGTGGCCGGTACCTAAACAAATGCATAAAGGTGGGGGGGATGTCAGTAATGTGTTAAGGAAGAGACACAAAGTAGTTTTAATTTTGGAACTAGAAAAGGCCTTAGAAATCATATATGTAATTTTTTGTATTGTTATTTAACTCATTTTTATTTTGGCAATTCATTTCAGCAAACATTGAACACAAAACACAGCGTATGTAGCTTTTTTGTGTACTCATACTTTGTTTTGACAACAATAATATAAGTTCTTTAAGGAGGAAGATAATGTCCCTTTCTGTTTATTTATATTCATAATACTTTCCATGTGGCAAAATTCATAAAAATCAGTAAATGTATGTAAATTTAATATATACACACATACATATATATGTATATTCTGACTTTCACAGTCACAAGAGTGTATCTATGTGCACTGTCAACATGTGGTTCCCTTTAAACATGGCAAGAATAAGTAGGAACATAAGGCAACAAGAAGTCCAAGAATTCTGTCCTGTTCATGTGATAATTTTTACAAGATATACAGATTAGTTTAAACACTTTTTTTCCTAAAAGACTAACTTCCACAATGGCCCTATGAACTCAGAATTAAATTGGTTGGAGGGAACAACAGTTATATTAAAATGAACAAATAATAAGGTTTATTCAGTGTGACTTGAAAAAGGTTAATGAAAGTCACATGACAGAATGTGGTAAAGTAAATTGCATTTCATCATAATTTCCAACACCAATTCCATCAAATCTTCAAATAATGGAATCCTGAATTCTCATTATATTGATCAAAAAACCTGATTTCTGAGGGTTGCTTTAGTTTAGCTAGTTTATGTAGTATCAGTTTTATATTAAATACCATAGACATGTTTTTGTTGTTAGGTTTTTTTGTGTGTTTTTTAAGACTCAGAGTTAGTCCAAGTAAATATGCAAATCAAAGAACACACTATACTCACTATTAAAGATATTTGATTAATCCTTGGTATGGTGAAGTTTATTCTTTCAAATCAACAATGAAATAGGATTAGTCACAAAAGTACATTTAAAATTAAAAACACCAAGAAGTAAAAATCTATTGCTCTAAAACAAACGTATGTCTTGAAAATAGGCAAAGGGCTTCAGAGGGACCTGGAAGCTTGAGGTGTTGCTATTGAAACATCAAGGCTTCCTAAAGTTGGAAGAACAATAAAGTAGAAAAAAAAATATAGCTGCTAAAATATATATTAAGAAAAATGCTTATTTACATGCAAAATAATACAAAGTCTGATGAGAAAGACCATTTTTATTGGTCACACTTAGTTTTCATTCAAAACTATGACAAAATTATCATCTTATTCATTCTTTAGAATTTCATTGTTAACTATTACCTAAAGTATGTATTCTGATATATCCCAAACTGATGACTATTTTATTGAATTGTTATTAGCAAAAGATGTTTATAATTTGTATTTCTTTACATTTATTTGGAATATATCCTGTACCTGTACCTGAATATGTATGTGGTCAGTATTTCTAAAAATTCCATGAAGTGGTGAGTAATATGTATATTCTTCAAAAGCTCCATTAAACAGATATCATTATCCTTTTCTTGTCCAATCCACCATCCTCCTTCATTTTATTGAATTGTGCAATACAAGGCTTATGGTTTACTCTATATATTTTTGGGGGGTTGGTCCATTCAACCTCTTTCACCTTCCCAAAATAACAGATAATATGTTATCATTATGTACTATATTTTTTCTGAATTAGAATTATTTTTGCTTAATTTACTTTAATCCAAAATTATTCCTACACATTGTCTTCCTTTCTCTCCCTACCCCTTCCATTTCTGAAACCTTTCTTTAGCTTGAAATAATACTTAGTTTTTTAAATTCTTTTATCTTTCTTCCTTTCATTCAGTGATCATATTCTGCTGGTCAATTTCCTGTTTCTTTTTCCTTTCTCAGTTAAAATGATTAATTCATAACCTTCTATCCATTTTTCTTTATTAGAATAGTGGTTTTTTAATTTGTTTTCTGCACCCTTTGCTACAAAGGATTTCTCTACCTTGCTCTCTTCACTAATTTTTGTCTCTTTCTGTCTCTTCTATACTTTCAGTTTTCTGTCCATTACACTTTTACTTACTTTCCCCTTACATTAGTATCTTTGTTTTCCTCATGGAATTAAAACTTTTAAAATACCAATCTGAGTTAACAATTTCTATGTTAATATTGTTTGGTCTTGTTCCCTTAGCCTCTTTTTTCTCATTTACATCATACTTAGAAGTATCAATTCTTGAAGGAGACAATGACAGTAGAAGAAACTGCCCATTGTAGAAATGTTCCTGTATTCCAAATCATTCAGTCCAATAATATAACCTGATCTCATGATCATTTGATTTCCCATTTGTCATACAATCTCTTTTCTGGGCTCATTCTCCTTCATATTTTAAAGGATAGCAGTACCCAGGAACTGTAATTTCTCTTCTCTTGAGGGGCAATGTTTTCCTCTAAAACAAACTCAAGGAAATAGTTTCCATATGCACCAAATCTGTGGAGAAAATACCTGTTATAAGATTCCTTTCCACCATTACAAAATATATATTTCTCTACCTATGGAAATTGTCTTAGGACTTCCTCCTGTTATTGAGTCAATGTTTCTTTTACTTTCTGTTTCAAATCCTCTCTTTCCCAGCTCACCAATTCTCTTATAGCTCCACTCCTTTCTCAGAAACTTTCTCTTTATTATTTATTATGGATTTGATTAGGATATATATAATTCTATTTTAAAATCCATATCATATATTTCCAAGGCTATTTTACTTCTCTTCTACCTTTTTATGTACATAACTTTCAGTTTGCAGCCCAATATCAAAGCATGCATTGCTGTGGGAGTAGAAACACAGAAGAAAAATAACATCTTGATCACATGGCTCGATGGGGTTATGATTGGGGTTGTAGACTTTAAGTGATCACCTTAATGCAAATATAATTAACAAGGAAATAGGTCTTCATCAATGACATATGTAAAATCCAGTGGAACTGCTCATTGGCTATGGGGGGGGGAGGGAAGGGAAAGAATATGAATCATGGAATCATGGAAAAATTCTAAATCAATTAAGTAAAAATTATCAAATCAAAAATAAATAAATAAATAAAAATACATTGCTTTATCTGTCAGAAATGATTACAGAATTTGGTCATGGTCTTCCATGATGCCACATATCACACAATGTTATGAAATTTATCTGAGATGGAGAGGAACATTTGAAAATAACCTATGAAGTTATTTCACTAAATTCCTTGAAAATGTATGGGTTAGAGGCATGGAGTCAAGATGATGGAGTAGAAGCAGCAAACCAGCAGAATTCTCTCAACAGTCTCCTTCAAAAAAACTCTAAAATAATGCATTTAATTGAATTATAGAGCAACAAAACTAAAAAAAAAAAAGAAAATTTTTTTCTAGCTCAAGAAAACATAAGAGATAAGCAAGATAGGTCTATAACACTGGAGTAGGGACAAGCCTGGAATGCATATGATGGCAACACCAGCATGACTTTAGAGTTGGCAGAGATAACAGCAGCAGAGGCTTTAGGAACTTTCAGCTCAGAGAATGTAAGGAAGTCCCATAACTGGTCAGAAAGAAGTTACAGAGGATCCTGAGCTGAAAGTAGGTAAAAAACAAAGCAGTTGGATTGATAGCCAGGTCCAGAGATCGGAGGTCTCAAATTTGACCTCAGATACTTTCTCCCTGTATGGCCCCAGTCAAGTCATTTAACCCCCATTGCCTAGCCCTTACTACTCTTCTGCCTTGGAACCAATTCGTGGTATTGATTCCAAGATGGAAGGTAAAGGTTATAAAAAAAAAATACAAAGCTGTTTAGCTGTCCATTACCAATTATGAATTCCAAATCTAGAGTGTTGTAGCACTAGCACTTGTGTCTAAAGGGAGTTGGGGCCTTTCCTATGTAAGGAGTATAGGCCAGAAGAGTAATGAGAACACTTATACTAGGATAACTACCCAGAATTTACCCATTCCTACAGCTAGCTTTGAAAATAGCATTCCAGAAAAACTGAAGTGGAAGAGAATTAAAAAAATTAGGACAGAAATGGTTAATTGTAGAAATTAACTGAACCATACTGACTCCATCTTGTGACTTAATTCTGGACCTAGAGAGAAATATGAAAATAGCTACAAGTAAAGCCTCAAAGGAAAACTATGCAAATTTGACATGAGCCACGAAGAATTCCTGGAAAAGTTAAAGAATAAGAGAGGTAGAGAAACCACTGAGGAAAGAAATGAGTGTTGCAACAAAATTATGAAAACAAAGTTAAAACCAAATGGAAAAGAGATACAAAAGTTCATGAAAGAAAATAATGCCTTTGGGACATTGAGAATTGGGAATTGGGAAAGTGGAAGTTAATAACTCCATGAGACAACAAGAAAAATAAAACAGAGTCAAAAGAAAAAAGTAGAAGACTGTGTGAATATCTTGTTAGAAGAACAACTGACATGGAAAATGGATTGAGGAGAAATAATTTAACAACTATTAGACTAGAAACAGGGTATAAAATAGAAATGGAAAGAATCTATCAATAAATTCCTGAAAGAGATCACCAAATTAAACCTCTCAGAAATATTGTAGCCGAATTCCAGAGCCCCAAGATCACAGAGAAAATACTATAAGAAGCTAGGAAGAAACAATTCAAATATCATGGAGCCACAGACAAGACAACATAAGATCTAGCAATTTCTACATTAAAGGATTTGAGGGCTTGTAATATGATATACCATAGGGCAGAGGTGCTAGGTTTACAATCAAGAATAACATCCCCAGCAAAATTGAGTATAATCTTTTGGGTGAAAAATAAATACTATAACATCCATGATCCTAAGTGGGGTTAAAGCTGCCTCACAGAATTCTAAAGTGGCCCTCAGAACTCCAGGAGAGGGGCAGTTGGGGTACTTAAGAACCTGTGTATAAAAAACCAAGATATCCAACTTGCAAGGACACTTTGGACACTGCTTTTCTATATCATTTTCCATCTGCAATTCTTCTTCAGTCTTTTCCTTGTAACTATGTTTTATATCAACAAGCCCATAATTTATTATTTCTTTTCCCAGCTCTTCTTTTTCACTTTTCCCTGTCTTATCACTGCCATAGCCCTTGTCCTTTACTTCAACAATTAATGCTGCTTTCTCAGTTCATAATCTAGCATGTGTTCTTTCTCCTTGGCTCACATATTCTTCCATCTTGGATAGACTAGGGGAATTATTGAAATTGGAGCAGGAATGTTCACAGCATCTTGACTTTACACTGTTACTATATCTAGTGTTACTGTCCTTATTGTTGTTATTGTTATTATACCTCAAATTGTAAAAGGTATTTCTCCTGTTGTTATTATTATAATTGTTCCTGTTATTAAAATTTGCTGGTGATTTGTAATGACAATCCCTAACAATGTGGCCTAGTTTGTGACAAAGGTAACAGTGCCTAACTTTGTTGTTACTGCTATAGGATTGTCTTGGTCTACTCTGACTTCTCTGATTTCGTGTTTGTAAAACCATGTTTTTAATCTATTCAATTTATTTTACCTTCTTTGCCTCCTTGAGCTGTTTCTTCAATTAAGCAATTTCTTTGTCCTTCTCAGTGTTTTTTTATTGTTTGGGCTCAGTTTCTCTACACTCATGCACATAAGAAGCTGTTTTCTAAGGTCTTCAATAGATAGGGATTCCCACTGTGGACAATGCAAATGGAAATATGTTTGAATGGGGCTTGCATTGCCCTTCATGAATTGCCTGCAAACCTGTTGGATATTATTTTCATTCATGTCCCTAAACCCAAGTATGGTCTCTTCAGCTTCTACAAGTCTATCCAGATATAGGCTTGGGTGCTCATCATCCCCCTGCCTCAATTTCTCAAATGAGCCCCATGCATTTGAGCAATGTGCATAGATTCTCATTGCTTCAGCTAGATCTTCTCTACACCTTTTTAAATATGTCATATTAGCATGAGATGACAATTCTAGATCCTGGTGTTGCTCTGGCCAAGAGGCTAGGTTGGGATTGCTTCTAGTCTCTGCAATAAATTTTGCCTGTTCACTGGGGGTGTACAGTTTAGTTAAAAGGAGTTTTACGTCTTCAAAAGTTGGATTATACACACAGCCCTTTTCTATTCCTTGATCAGCTTGTGTGGATTTAAATAATACTGTGGGAACCTCCTTTTTAAGATCTCTAGGTCTCCCCCAGAAAATGGTTTGTACACCTTAACATGTACAATTCCTGAGTCCCATTGGACAACAGTTCTATCTGTAATTAGCAAAATAGTCACAATAGCTGCCTCAGCCCCTTTTATCTTTTCTTCATTGTTTGTATCTTTGGATTTCTCTTTAGTAGCACCTTGGATTGTCCCCTCAATTAATTCCAGCTATAAAATGGTCTTAGTATCTAGTTCTTTGCCTTCCTTTATTTGCCTGCTAATTTCAATAAGTAGTTTCACTTGCTGTTTCAGTGTCTCTAGAACTAGGTTGGTATCTTCTGCCTTGTCAAAAGTATGTCTAAGGACATTTCCCAGAAGCTAATAAGCTTGAAACATTGACACTATTATTGCCATTCCAGTTGGTATATAAGCTAAGGCTTGTCCAATGGTTATAGTCAGCCATTGGTATATATCATATACCCTAAACAGCTCCATAAAGAATTGGGGTATTAAAATCACCCATAAATTATTACATCCTTTCCAAAGACTATGAAGTAATAATGAATGGCTCCCTACCGTGATTAGCATCCTATTTAGTGAATTAGCCATGATGTAATCTGCTTCTTCTGGTTCAAAAATCCTAGGCTGGCTAGCCAAACTGTTCAATTGGGTCAGATTTGCAATGGTTGGTAATGGAGTCAGAGCAAGGAGGATGCTGCTATCCTAGCAAGGGGGAAGGGTAGGAGTGAATAGAATTCTTCCCATTCCTCATCTTGAAACAGTTAGAGCAGAAGGAAATAACAGTTAACTGAATTCCCTTTAGGTTGAGTAATGGAGGCTGAACAGGCTTAACTAATCCAGGGCTAAATTGATATATTGATAGGAAATAATCCCACTGAGATTAGCTACTCCCACTGATTAAGACTATTCCCTAAACCCTAGGATAGTGAGGGATCAAGTTATCTTCAATAAAGCCGACTTGCTCTCAGGGAAATAGTTGTACCAGTGCTTGCTTGGATGAGATTTTGCTTGGGTAATGTATATTGATGGTAAGTATAGCCTAGTATAACTTCACACAGGCTCTCAAATCCAACTAGGAAAGGGATTTATTAATTTCAGGAAAACAGGAAGAAGGGAGGTGGATTTTAGGAATGAGGAGGAGGTAAGCTATCTAAAATTTCCAATAAATTTGTTGGCTTCACTTTCCCCTAAGGGGAAACTGCTTTGAATAACTTAACTTTTATCTCACTCACTAACTAACCATTCTAATCTAATGTTACTAAAGTTAAGATGGTGAAGGTAACTTTGATTGAAGATCTGTTTGAAATAGAAATTTGTTGAGATCCTGTAAGTGAGGTAATTTTTCCAGTGCTCACAGCCTGGTATAGTCTCTATGGAGTAAACGAGCCAAGTAGCACTCTGCTCCCTGAGGTCAGAGATGAGCTAACAAAAAGAGCAACCTAACTCTATTTCCCAGCCCCTTGAATCCAAAAAGCAGTGTCCAAAGTGTCCTTGTAAGTTGGGTGTCTTGGCTTTTTATACCCAGGTTCTTAACTGCCCCAACTGACCCCTCTACTGGAGTTCTGGAGGGGGGGCACTGTGGAATTCTGTGAGGTAGCTTTAACCCTACTTAAGATCATGGATGTTACAATAGTTAATTAAATAGAGTACTTCTAGGTATTCTTGATGAAAAAGTCAGTGCTAAATGGAAAAATTGACCCTCAGATATAAGAATCAATAGAAACATAAAAAGGTAAACAAGAAAGAGAAATCATAAGGGATTCAAAAAGGTTAAACTGTTTACATTCCTCCATGGATATGTGATAATTTACTTTTATCTCCTAAGAACTTAATCATTATTAGGACATTTAGAAGGAGGATACATAAACAAAGGGCAAAGATGGGAATTTACTATGATGGAGTGATTTTTTTAAAAAAAGGTTTTCAAGAAATAAGAAGTGAGAAAGAATGATACACTGGGAGAAGTGGAAAGGAGAGGAAGAATGTGGTAGATTATCCCACATGAAAAAGCCCACAAGGAATAGCTTTATAGTAGAGGGAAATTATAGGGGTGGGATTCAATGCTTGAGTCTCACTCTCATCTGAATTGGGTCAAAGAGGGAATATATATATATATATATGTATATATATATATATATATATATATAATCTCTTAACCAATAAGGAAATAGAAGGGGAAGGGGATAAAAGAAAGGGAGAGAACTTCTGGTTAAGATGGCGGCAGAGTAAGGAGCAGCACTGCTTGATCTCTCCTAACCGAAGCATACAGGACTTCTCAAGGAGACATAAAAATGAATCCAGACAAATGAAGGGACCCCACAACAGGGCGCAGCATTGAAGGTACGTGGAATCGGGGCATTTCCATGCTATAAAGGGGTGAAACAGCTCTCACTAAAACGGGAGAGGAAGAAGCCCTCCCCTACCCCCCACAACACATACAACTCAGAGGCCAGCGCACAAGAGTAAAAGCAGGTATGGGGCACCCATTAAGTCACTGGCAGCTCCAGGGTTTGTTCCTGAGAACAGCAAGACTTAGGACCCCAAGAGGCTAAAGAATGCACACGGATTTTCCTGAGCATCTGCAAGGGTGAAGGCAGTGCCCTAGGCAAGGACAAGGATCTCGAGATCAGGCTTGGACTGTGAGTGGGGACCCTGTGCAGACGGGAGCAGGCAGTGGGAGCACAGCAGTGGAAGCAGCTCCCTGAGACTGTTGAAGGAGCCTCGGGCAGAGGGGCAGAACAGGGACAACCAGGAGGCTTGACCCCGAGAACAAAGGGACCTGAGACCTCAGGAGCCTAGACAGATCCTGAGTGTGAGGATAAAGCTCAGAAGTCACTGGGCTAACAACAATGGCAAGCCAAAATCGGGAACCCCAGAAGAGAAAGATTATCAAGAAGAACTCTGGAACACTCGACAACTTTTACACAGAGAAAATCCAGACAACAGAGGGGAAAAAACACCAAATCTTCCCAAAATAATGAAAACTGGTCACAAGCTATTGAAGAGTTCAAATCTGAGATGATGAAAAAGACAGAAGAGATCTGACAAGAAAATAACAGTTTAAAAGGCAGAATTTCACAATTGGAAAGTGAGGCACGTCAACTGAAGACCAGAAATGATCAGATTGAAAAGGAAAACCAAAAGATTATAACCAAAAACCAGTCCTTAAAGGCTAGAATTGAGCAATTAGAAGCTAATGATCTCTCAAGACAGAAAGAACAAATAAAACAAAGTCAAAAGACTGATAAAATAGAAGGAAACATAAAATATCTCATTGAGAAAGTGATAGATCAAGAAAACAGGGCAAGAAGAGACAATTTGAGAATCATTGGTCTTCCAGAAAAACCCGAAATTAATAGAAACTTGGACTCCATACTAAAAGAAATTATTCAGCAAAATTGCCCTGAAGTTCTACAACAAGAGGGCAATATAGACATTGAAAGGATCCATATATCACCCTCTACACTAGACCCAGAAAAGACAACCCCCGGGGAATATAATATTCAAATTCAAGAGCTTCCAAGGAAAAGAAAAAATCTTACAAGAAGCCAGAGACAATTCAAATATCAAGGAGCACCAATAAGGATCACACAAGATCTGGCAGCCTCCAAGCTAAAAGACCTCAAGGCTTGAAATATGATATTCAGAAAGGCAAGAGAGCTGGGCCTTCAACCACAGATCACCTACCCATCAAAACTGACTATATACTTCCAGGGGAAAGTATGGGCATTCAACAAAATTGAAGATTTCCAAGTATTTGCACAGAAAAGACCAGGACTAAATGGAAAGTTTGATATCCAACCACAAAAATCAAGAGAAACATGAAAAGGTAAATAAGAAACATAGGGGAAAGGAAAAAAAACTCATAATTTTTAAATTTGCCTTTCTAAGGGCCTCAGTAAGATCTAATTATCTGTATTCCTATGTGGAGAAATGCTATGTATAATTCTCTGTAGTGAACTCTATTCACTATTATAGTATTCACTATCATAGCAATCAGAGGAATAATTCATAGGGAGAGGACGGAATACCAAATGGTCTAAGATGACATTGGGGGTTGGAAAGAGGGGGGTGAATAGTAGGGGACACCAAGAGAAACTTGAGTGAATAAGAAAAATAGAATACTCTATTATACACAAAGAGGGCATGGGAAGAGGAGGGGACAAATACTATTATAAGAAGGAGAGGAAGAGAGCATTAAGAGGTAATATTTAAACCTTACTCTCAGTGTAATCAACCCGGAGAGGGAAGAGTAGCTATATTGTCCATTGGGATAAAAAACTCTATCTAACCCTACTGAGAAAGTCAGAAGAGATAAACCAAGGGGAGCAGAGGAGTGGAGAGGTCAAAAAAGGGAGGGGAGAAGAAGGGGGAGGGAATTCATTAGGCCTTTAAAAATAAAAAGAGGGGAATAGCAAGGGAGGGGTTGGAAAGAGAAGCTAATCAAGGGAGGGGATAAGGGATACCGGCTCAAGCAAACCACTGGTTAAAAAGAAAATAGTGTAAGAAGAAGGGGTGGGACTAGGGGAGGATACAAAAATGTCAGTGAATGCACAACTGATAATTATAACTCTGAATGTGAATGGGATGAACTTGCTCATAAAATGGAAGCAAATAGCAGAGAGGATTAGAAACCAAAATCCTACCATATGTTGTCTACAAGAAATACATATGAGGCAGGTGGACATACACAAGTTTAAGGTTAAGGGCTGGAGCAAAATCTTTTGGGCATCAAATGAGAAAAAGAACGCAGGAGTGGCTATTATGATTTCTGACAAAGCCAAAGTAAAAATAGATATGATTAAAAAAGACAGGGAAGATCATTACATCCTGATTAAAGGCAGTATAAACAATAAGGAAATAACACTGCCCAATATGTATGCACCAAGTGGTAAAACGTCCAAATTCATAAAGGAGAAACTGGTAGAGCTCAAGAAGGAAATAGATAGTAAAACCATAATAGTGGAAGATCTAAATATTCCTCTTTCAGATTTAGATAAATCAAACCAAAAAATAAATAAGAAAGAGGTAAGAGAGGTGAATGAAGACCTAGAAAATTTAGACTTAATTGATATGTGGAGAAAAATAAATAGGGACAAAAACGAATACACCTTCTTTTCAGCTGCACATGGTACATTCACAAAGATTGACCATGTGGTAGAGCATAGAAACATTGCAAACAAATGCAAAAGAGCAGATGTAATAAATGTAACCTTCTCAGATCATAATGCAATAAAAATAATAATTAGTAAGGGCAACTGGACAGGCAAATGAAAAACCAATTGGAAATTAAACAATATGATTCTCCAAAACCAGTTAGTCAAAGAAGAAATCATAGAAATGAGCACCAATTTCATTGAAGAGAATGACAATGATGACAGATCCTACCAAACTCTAGGGGATGCAGCCAAGGCAGTACTCAGGGAGAAATTTAAGTCCTTGAGTGCATATATTAACAAATTAAGGAGGGCAGAGATTAATGAATTGGGCATGCAACTCAAGAAACTAGAAAACAAGCAAATTAAAAATCCCCAGATAAAACTAAATTAGAAATACTAAAAATTAAGGGAGAAATTAATAAAATCGAAAGTAAAAGAAATATTGAATTAATAAATAAGACTAGAAGCTGGTATTTTGAAAAAAAACAGATAAAATAGACAAAGTACTGGTCAATCTAATAAAAAAAAGGAAAGAAGAAAACCAAACTAACAGTATCAAAGATGAAAAGGGAGGCCTCACCTCTAATGAAAGGGAAATTAAGGCAATCATTAAAAACTATTTCACCCAATTATATGGCAACAAATATAACAATTTAGGAGATATGGATGAATATTTACAAAAATATAAACTGCCTAGATTAACAGCAGAAGAAATAGAATACCTAAATAATCCCATATCAGAAA
>NC_058134.1:191700372-191813558 GCF_016433145.1 Gracilinanus agilis
TTACAAAAATATAAACTGCCTAGATTAACAGCAGAAGAAATAGAATACCTAAATAATCCCATATCAGAAAAAGAAATTGAACAAGCCATCAAAGAACTCCCTAAGAAAAAATCACCAGGACCTGATGGATTCACAAGTGAATTCTATCAGACATTCAAAAAGCAACTAATCCCAATACTATACAAATTATTTGATATGATAAGCAAAGAAGGAGTCCTACCAAATTCCTTTCATGACACAAATATGGTACTGATTCCAAAGCCAGGGAGATCAAAAACAGAGAAAGAAAACTATAGACAAGTCTCCCTAATGAACATAGATGGAAAAATCTTAAATAGAATACTAGCAAAGAGACTCCAGCAAGTAATTAAGAAGATCATCCACCATGATCAGGTGGGATTTATACCAGGAATGCAAGGTTGGTTCAACATTAGGAAAACCATCCACATAATTGACCATATCAACAGCCTAACAAACAAAAATCACATGATTATCTCAATAGATGCTGAAAAAGCCTTTGACAAAATACAGCATCCATTCCTATTGAAAACACTGAAAAGTATGGGAATAGAAGAACCTTTCCTAAAAATAATAAACAGTATATACCTAAAACCATCAACAAGCATTATATGCAATGGGGATAAATTAGAAACCTTCCCAATAAGATCAGGAGTGAAACAAGGATGCCCATTATCACCTCTATTATTCAAGATAGTACTAGAAACACTAGCAGTAGCAATTAGAGAAGAAAAAGAAATTGAAGGTATCAAAATAGGCAATGAGAAGACTAAGCTATCACTCTTTGCAGATGATATGATAGTATACTTAAAAAATCCTAGAGAATCAAGTAAGAAGCTGGTAGAAATAATCAACAACTTTAGCAAAGTTGCAGGATACAAAATAAATGCACATAAATCATTAGCATTTCTATATATTTCCAACACATGAGAGCAGCAAGAGGTAGAAAGAGAAACACCATTTAAAATCACCCTAGACAATATAAAATACTTGGGAATCTATCTACCAAAACAAACACAGCAATTATATGAAAACAACTACAAAACACTTTCCAAACAAATAAAACTAGATCTCAACAATTGGAAAGCCATTAATTGCTCATGGGTAGGATGAGCTAACCTAAATGACCATTCTACCCAAATTAATTTACCTATTTAGTGCCATAGCTATCAAATTACTAAAAAACTTCTTTACTGAATTAGGAAAAACTATAACAAATTTCATTTGGAATAACAAAAGATCAAGAATATCAAGGGAAATAATGAAAAAAACTGTGAAGGAAGGAGGTCTAGCAGTACCAGATATCAAACTATACTATAAAGCAGCAGTCATCAAAACAATATGGTACTGGCTAGGAGACAGAAGGGAGGATCAGTGGAATAGACTTGGGGTTAATGACATCAGCAAGACAGTGTATGATAAACCCTAAGAGCCCAACTTTTGGGACATGAATCCACTATTTGACAAAAACTGTTGGGAAATTTGGAAAACAATATGGGAGAGATTAGGTCTAGATCAACATCTCACACCCACACCAAGATAAATTCAGAATGGGTGAATGACTTGAATATAAAGAGGGAAATTATAAATAAGTTAAGTGAACACAAAATAGTATACCTGTCAGATCTCTGGGAAAGGAAAGATTTTAAAACCAAGCAAGAGTTAGAGAAAATTACAAAATGTAAATTAAATGGTTTTGATTATATTAAGCTAAAAAGCTTTTGTACAAACAAAAACAATGTAGTCAAAATCAGAAGGGAACCAACAAATTGGGAAAAAATTTTTATAACAAAGAACTCTGACAGGGGTCGAATTACTCAAATATACAAGGAGTTAAATCAATTGTATAAAAAATCAAGCCATTCCCCAATTGATAATGGGCAAGAGACATGAATAGGCAATTTTCAGGTAAAAAAATCAAAAGTATCAATAAGCACATGAGAAAGTGTTCTAAATCTTGAATAATTAGAGAAATGCAAATCAAAACAACTCTGAGGTACCACCTCACACCTAGCAGATTGGCTAAAATGAAAGAAGGGGAGAGTGGTGAATGTTGGAGGGGATGTGGCAAAATTGGGACATTAATGCATTGCTGGTGGAGTTGTGAACTGATCCAACCATTCTGGCTGGCAATTTGGAACTATGCTCAAAGGGCTATAAAAGAATGCCTGCCCTTTGATCCAGCCATACCATTGTTGGGTTTGTACCCCAAAGAGATCATAGATAAACAGACTTGTACGAAAATATTTATAGCTGAGCTTTTTGTGGTGGCAAAGAACTGGAGAAGGAGGGTATATCCTTCAATTGGGGAATGGCTGAACAAACTGTGGTATATGCGGGTGATGGAATACTATTGTGCTAAAAGGAATAATAAACTGGAGGAGTTCCAGGCGAACTGGAGAGACCTCCAGGAACAGATGCAGAGCGAAAGGAGCAGAGCCAGAAGAACATTGTACACAGAGACTGATATACTGTGGTAAAATCTAATGTAATGGACCTCTGTACCAGCAGCAATACAATGACCTAGGACAATTCTGAGGGATTTATGGTAAAGAACGCTACCCACATTTAGAGGAAGAACTGCAAGAGAAGAAACACATAAGAAAAACAACTGCTTTAATGCATGGGTTGGGGTGGACATGATTGGGGATGTAGACTCGAAACTACCACACCAATGTAACTATCAACAATTTGGAAATAGGCCTTGATCAATGACAGATGTTAAAACCAGTAGAAATGTGCATCGGCCATGGGTGGGGGAAGATTGGGGGGGGGTGTGAAGGGGAAAGTAGGAGCATGAATCATGTAACCATGTTAAAAATGAATATTAATAAATGTTTAAAAAATTTTAAAAAAGAAAGGGAGAAGGGGTAATAAAAGAGAGGGTTTATTAGAAGTGGTCAGAAGCATAACAGGCTTTTATGGAAGGATAGGGTAAAAAAGAGTGAAGAATGAAAAGAAAAAAATAGGATGGAGGGAAATAATAATTATTCATTGTAACTGTGATAGGAATGGGATGAACTCATTCATAAAATGGCAGCAGAAAGCAAATTGAAATCAGAATCCAATAATAAGTTGTTTATAAGAAACATGAAACAGTAAGATATATACCAAGTTAAAATAAGAGGTTGGAGCAAAAATTTTTTAAGCTTCAGCTAAGATAAAAAAGCAGTATAGTAATCAAAAGCAAAAATATGCATAAGTAAAATATAATCAGAGAAAATATATTTTGATAAAAGGTACCATAAGCAAAGAAGTAATATTAAAAAAATTTACAGCAAGTTTCTCTTATAAAGGTCTCATTTCTCAAATATATAAGGACAAATTTAGAAGAATAAGAACCATTCTCCAGTTGATAAATGGTCATAGTATATATGAACACGCTATTTTTTCTTTCAGAAGAAGAAATCAAAACTCTGTATCCTCATCTATGAAGAAATGTTCAAAATCACTATTGATTAGAGAAATGCATATTAAGACAACTCAGGAGCACCATGTCATATCTATTAGACTGGCTAACATGAAAGAAAAGGAAAATGACAAATACTAGAGGGGATATGGAAAAATAGAGCTGCATACACCATGAACTAATCTGTTCATTCTGGGAAACAATTTGGAATTATGCCCAAAGGGCTACCAAATAATGAAAACCTTTTGACCCGGGATGACCACTACTAGATCAGTATACCAAAGAGATAAAAGAAAAAATGAAAATGACCTTTATATCCCCAAATATTTATACTAACTAATTTTGTGATGGCAAAGAATTGAAAAATAAGGGAATGCCCATAAATTGGGAACAACTAAATGAGTTGTGATATATTATTCTGATGTAATGCTATCTGAATAATGAATGACAAGGAGAATAGTCTCAGACAATCCTAAGAAGATTTAAATATTTTGATTCATAGTGAAGTGAGCAGAACCAGGATATCATTGTGTACAGTGAGTGTAGAATTGTAACCATGATCAACTGTGAAACAAACAAATACTCTGATCAGTTAATAATACAAGATAATTTTGAAATACCCCCGATAAAAAATATTATCTGCCTCTAGAGAGAGAGAACTAATGAACTCAGAGTGCAATGGGAAGTAAAATATTTTTTTCACTTTCATGACTTCTCTTGCCTTTTTTTGGCATGGCTACAATGAAAATGTGTTTTCCATGATTTCACATGTATAGTAGATTTAATATTGCCTACCTTTCCATCAATTGGATAAACTGGAGAGAGGGAAGAAATTTGGAAACAAAAATTGTTTTAAATAATTTTTAAAATCCTTTAAAAATACTATGGGTTATCAAAAAGGTGTTACTTGCAGAAAATAGGCATTTCCCTAAAGAGATACAATACTATGTGTTATAAAATGTGGTTTCATAATTATGAATAGAAGAATGTGTAATTTGTAGAGAACTCAATACCAAATTGCATAAAAGCAAGAATAGATGTTATTCAGATTAGGAAAGTAAATAGAGATGGGCTTTCAGGAAAAAAAGAATCTGAACTTCACTCAAATGACCTCATAGCAAATGGAGAAAAAAGAAGGAAAGGGCTGGAAGGGAGGAATATTTATTAAAAGCCTATTATGTGCTAGGTACTATGCTAAGTATATACATATTATGTGATTTGATCCTCACCACAAACTTGTGAAATGGGTCCTATTGTTATTATCTCCATTTTCCCAGTTGGGGAAACAGACAGGCAGAGGTTAAGTGATTTGCCATTGATCACATAACAGATAGGTATCTAAAGCAGAATATGAACTCAGATTTATTAACTCCAGATCCTTCAATCTAACTACTGCATCGCCTAATAACTAACAAAGAAATGTGTAGTAACTTAAATAAACCAAAGAAACTTGTAATGGAAGACAGCAGGAAGGATGTCTTAAGAAAATCTGAGGGTAGATGCAGATTTTGTCTAAATGAACCTAAATATCAAGACTAAATATTGACTTAATAGTAGAATGAGAAAAATCAATTTAAACATTAAGTAGAAGAAAACATTAACCTAACAGTTATAAATTTAAATATGAATGGATTAAGCTCCCAAAGAAAAATAACAAGAATGGCAGAGTTGATAATAAAGCAAATCCCAACAAGTTGATGCATATAAGACAATTAAAAATAATGTCATGCAGTATGAGAATGAGTGGCCAGAACAAAATTTGCTATGTGACATGAAATTTCAAAAAAAGCAGCAAATACAACCATGGTATCAAACAAAACAGGGACATATATTCCTAATGTTAACGTACCAATTAGGAATATGCAAGAAAACCATTTTAAGATTAAAGGCATCATATCCATGAAATGTAATTATCTCCTAATGTCTATCTTTATTATTTTTATTTCTTTCTCATTTTATTGCTAATAATAGAATTTTTAGAACTATGTCAAACAATGAGTTTTATTCCTTCATTTATTGGGAAAACCTCTTGTATTTCTATATTGCGCATAATGTTAGCTTTTGGTTTAAGATATGTCTTTTAATAAACTAAAGAGTCTTTCTATATTTTTACTTCATAGAGTTTTTATGACAAACACTTTGTCAAAGAACATTTTTTCTGCTGCTATTGATATAAGCATGTGGCTTTAATAATTTCTGTTTTAATATTATGCTAATTATCTTATTCATCTTTAATTATTCTTTTATTCCTTGTATTAAATTGGACTTGCTCATAGTGCATTATTTTTGATATAACTGTAGTCTATTCCTCAGAATTTTATTTGCGATTTTTAAATTTATATTCTCTAATGTTTCTTTATCTTTCTCTGTTTTAATTATCATGATTACATTTTTCTCATGAAGTGAATTTTTTTAAACCCTTGTACTTCGGTGTATTGTCTCATAGGTGGAAGAGTGGTAAGGGTGGGCAATGGGGGTCAAGTGACTTGCCCAGGGTCACACAGCTGGGAAGTGGCTGAGGCTGGGTTTGAACCTAGGACCTCCTGTCTCTAGGCCTGACTCTCACTCCACTGAGCTACCCAGCTGCCCCATGAAGTGACTTTTTAAAAATAATGTCTTTAAATTCTGAAATAATTTTCATGGCATAGGTAGCAGTCATTTTCCTAAAAATTTGAGAGAATTTCCTACTAATTCATCTGGAACATTTTGTTTTTCTCACCTACTTTGGTAGTTCATTTAAAACTAGTTTAATTTTTTTCTGAAACTGGAACATTTTAGATATTTATATGTTGGTCTTATAATTTGAATTTTATATTTTTGTAGGTAATAATAATTTACTTTGAATTCTACTTTACTGGAATATAGTTGTTGGTATATAGTAGCACGATATAATGAATGGAGTGTCAGCCTCAGGAGTAGAAAAAAAAAAGACTTAGGTTAAAGTTTTGTCAAAGAAGATATGTGACCTTGAATGACTCTTTTCTCCTCTTAGGACTCTATGATCATAAATTACAGAAGATGATGACCTGCATTATTAGAGTGAAGGACTTTCCTATCCTGAAGAAATCATACCTTTAGTGTTTTCCCCTGGAACAGTATACAGTTCTGTTATTTTCATTTCTTCTCTGTTGTTACTTTTTATTAACCTTTTTTGTTGTTAATTTGGTTTTCCTCTCTCCTTTTTAATCAGATTAACTAAAGTATTATAGATTTTGTTTTTCTTTTCAATGAGCCAGCTTTTCGGTTTTTTTAAATGAGTTATATTGTCTTTTTGGCTTCTAATGAATCTATTTCTCTAATTAAAAAACTTCCTAATTTTGATATTTTGGCCTTGTGTATTTGCTAAGCTTTTAATTGCATTTACAGTTTGCTCATCTTTCCTTCTACTATTTTGCTAATGTATGTTATTTGTGATAATTTTTCCTCTGAGTATTTCTTTGTGTCCCAGAAATTTCATTTTGTTTTCTCATCATTATTATTTTAGCATTGTTTAAAAATTATTTCTATGTTTTGTTATTTTAGAACATCATTATTACATTTCAACTCAGTGTTTTATCTTTTGCTCCCTGTATTAATTGTTTTTTTACTGCACTATAGATTATAAAGGTAACTTTTAGTATTCATTTTCATTACATTCATTTATATTTTCTCTTTTCCAAAGCATATGAACAATTTGAAAGGTATCATGATACACTGAGAAATACATACCAAAGATGCTGTTATTCAATGTTTAGTCACATCCAACTCATGGATCTCATGGACAGCAGCATGCCAATGTTGTCCATGGGTTTGCGTGGCAAAGATACTGGATTGGTTTGCTATTTCCTTCTCCAGTGGATTAAGGCAAACAGAAGTTAAGCAACTTGCTGAGAGTCACATAGCTAGTAAGTGTCAAAGATCATATTTGAACTCATGCCTTCCTGATTTCAGGACCATGACTCTATCCATCTGCCTCTACAGAAGATATGTCTCAATTATAAATTCTCTAAGAAATTGTTCAGGTTTTTTTTTTTGCTTTTTATTTTTGCTTTTACTTATTTTTCTGTTAGACTTGTCCAACTCTAATAGAACATTAAAATTTCCTATAATTATTATGTGGGTATATATATATATATATATATATATATACATATATATATGTATATGTATGTATGTATGTATGGATAGATAGATAGATAGATAGATAGATAGATTTAAACACAAAAATACAAATCTATCAATCTCCATCTATGTGTCTCTATACCCATGTTGGTAAAGGTGTGGCATGGGTGCCCAAGCATGCTAGAGGGGACTTCTCCCCTCCCCCTCTGCACAGGTACATTTCTCTCATCACCCACCCCTCTACCCAGCAGTCCAATGGGAGTCCTTCCTCCCTCCCCTATCTGGGGTAAGACAGTAGGCTCACAGGTGGCTTGAAACTGCAATTTGTGTATCCAGGAGAAAGGATTCTTTTAATGCAAATTAAAAGGGCTGGATGATTCTTTTCTAGTTTATTATCACCCAGAGAGCCTCCCTAAGAATCCTAATGATCCCTGAGTTCTGTCAGGGCAAAGGCTGCAACCATGAAAGAATACCTTCAAAACTGGGCAGGAACCATAGTTACCTTCAGGCTCCATTCCTTCACCTAAATCAGTGATGGGCAATCTATGGCTTGCAGGCCAGATGTGGCCCCTTGAAATGTTGTATCCATCCTCCTGTCATTATTCCTAATCTGATGGAATACAATTAGTAGGATACAATACAATAAAACTTTGAAAGAGTTGCCTTAGAAACAGACTAGCAGATGAGCATTTCCTTTCCTTTGTTGCTCTCTTTAAAAAGTTTGCCCATCAATGACCTAAACCTTTAGCTTCTGCTGCCAGCTGGGGAAGATCTGACTTCAGGACTCACTAATACTCCATTAGCCTAATCAAGTCAATCAGCAGAGCAGAGAAGAAGCCCCTTCAGGACAGAATAGCCCAAACCCACAGATCCAGCAAATTATCAGAGGAGCAAGATCACAGCCAATGACAGGGGAGAAAGAAAGAAAAAATATGAGTAAACGACAGAAAAAGCAAAAAGAAATTACAATCAACAGCTTCTATCTAAGTAATGAAGAAATAGCAAATGGAACTGAGGAGAACCAAAGAACACCAAGAAAAAACACAAAAACTCTAGCAAATTGGATTCAGGCTTTGGAAGAAGTCAAAACAATTCAGAAAACAATTAAGAGAGGCTGAAGACAATTGGAAAAGGAACTTAAAAAGCAAAATAAGTTATGTGGAAACAGAGGCACATGAACTAAAACAGGAAAATAGTGTCTTGAAAGCCAGAAATGACCAGCTTGAAAATGAAGTTAAGAATGTGAAAGATGACCTACAAATAAAAACTAACCAGAAGGAGAATGACCAAAAAGCCAGGGATGAAATTCATTCTTTAAAAATTAAAATCCAACAACTAGAAACAAATGACTTCACAAGACAGCAAGACAAACAAAATCAAAGGAATGAAAAAATTGAGGAAAATATGAAACATTACATTGATAAAACTTCAGACTTGGAAAATAGATCCAGAAGAGATAATTTAAGAATTATTGGACTACTGGAAAATCATGACAAAAGAAAAAGCCTGGACATCATTCTACAGGAAATTATCCAAGAAAACTGCCCTGACATTTTTGAATAAGAGAGAAAAATGGAGATTGAAAACATAGATCACTTCATACATTTAATCCTCAATTGACCACATCCAGGAATGTGATAGCCAAATTCAAGAACAACCAGACCAAGGAAAAGATACTACAAGGTGCTAAGAAGAAACCATTCAGTTACGATTACACAGGACCTAGTTGCATCCACATTGAAAGACTAGAAAGCATGGAATATGATATTCTGGAAAGCAACGGAATTGGGTCTACAACCAAGAATCAACTACCCAGCAAAACTGACTATATTCTTACAGGGGAAAAGTATGGTCATTTAATAAAATAGAAGACTTCCAAGCATTCATAAAGAAAAGATCTGACTTAAACAGAAAATTTGATACCCAAACACAGAACTCAAGAGAATCACCAAAAGGTAAATAAGAAAGGGAAAAAAAAAACATTTTTAAGGGGGCCAATAAGTTCAAATGATTTTTAATCCTATAAGAAAAGATGATATTAGTAACTCTTAAAAATTGTTATTATCATCAGTTTAGCTAGAAAAACTATACCTAGAAGGAACAGTTATAAACTGTATAGGTCAAAATGTTAAAAATATAGATAGAGATATAAAAACTGAGGGTAAAAAAGAAGATAATATTAAGAGAAATGGGAAAAGAAATAAAATGGGGTAATTTTATATTTTATAAAAAAGCGCATGGGGGGAGAAGGGAAGAAGACCAATGCAATGGAAGGGTTAAAGAGACTGGAGACAGTCTCCAAGAAAATTTTAATCATTTTAGTGGGAAGGGTCAGAAAGGTTCAAAAGGGAGGAAGAATTCCAACTCCAAAGTCAATCATCATCATCATCATAATCATCATCACCATCATCATCAGTATCAACAACATTATCATCAACATCATCACCATCATCATCATCATCAAAATCATCAATGTCAACACCAACATCAACAACAACTTCAACAACATTTTCAACATCATCATTGTCATCATCAACATCTATGTCATCATCATCATTGTCATCAACAACATTGACATCAACATCATTATCAACATCTAACTATTCATCTTTTCCTGGCCTAGGAAAAGTTTTTGCTAGGTGGCCTAAACTAGTAGCATATTATATATTAGTACTGAATGAAATTCAAAAGACCTAAATTCTAGGCTTGAATGCCACTATGTGTCCTTTGGGGGTAAAAAGAAAGCCTTCTTTTTCCTGGACTCAGTTTCCTCATTTATATATGAGTGAAGTTACCAGGATTCTGTTTTAAGTTAATCAATTAAATAAAATAATTAACCAGGTGTAAACAAGGAAAAAAAGAATATAATTTTGATGGGGCAAAAAAAATCAAATAAATAAGTAAATAACCCCCCAATCATACATTACAATTCATTTCCAAAAGAAAAATACTTTAAAAAACTATACTTGGAAGTTGTAGAAATAGGGCTGAATTAACAGACTATTAAATTGTTATTTTTAAAGTTCATTTGGATGTCAGGAGTAGGGAAAGACTCCCCACTGGAACCTGAGCATTCCAAATATGATTAAGGGTCATTTCTCTTCCCTTTATGCTAGAAAAATGAAGGGGAAATAGCCTGATAGAAGTCTAATTTCTCAAATATATAGAGAACTTACTCAAATTTATATATAATAAAATTATTCTCCTATTGATAAATGGTAAAAGGATATATATAGATTTCAGTTGAGAAATTAAATCCATTTATAGTCATATGAAAAAATGCTGTAAATAATTCCTGATAAGAGAAATGGAAACTAAAACATATCTGAGTACTATTGCATACCTATCAGATTGGCCAATATGAGAGAAAAGGAAAATAATAAATGTTGGAGAGCATGCAGGAAAATTGGAAGACTAATACACAATAAGTGGATTTGTGTGTGATCTTATCCAACTCTCTGGAAAACAATTTGGGATTATGCTCAAAGAACTCTCAAATTATGCATATCCTTTGATACATCAAAACCATTACTATACTTGTAGCAGAACAAGTTAAAAAAAAAAAAGGAAAAGGACCTATTTGTGAGAAACATTTATTGTAGCTTTTTTTTGGCAGTAGCAAAGAATTTGAAATTGAAGAATTGTCCATTAATTGGGAAATGGCTGAACAAATTGTAGTATATGAGTGTGATAGAATACTATTGTTTTATAAGAAATGACAAGCAGGATGATTCTGGAAAAATCTGGAAATACTTATATGAACTGGTGCAAAATGAAGGGAGCAGAACCACAAAATCATTGCACAAAATGATAGCAATATTTTTGATAAACAACTGTGTATGATGTAATTATTCTCAGCACTGCAGTAATTCAAGATAATCCCAGAGACTCATGAAGAAAAATGCCATCTGCCCTCTTCAAGAGAGAAGTAATGGAGTCTGAATGTGGATTGAAATATCCTATATTTCACTTTTTAACTTAAGATATTTCCCACAAAATGACTAATATGAAAAAATGTTTTACATGAACATGAAAAATATATATTAAATTGCATAATATCCCAGAGAGAGGAGAGGGATGGGAGGGATTGAGAGGTGTGTGGGATGGAGAAAGAGAATTTGGAATGAAAAAAATTAAATCAATCTTAAATTGTTTTTACATGTAGTTGGGGAAAATAATATATTGTTGTTAAAAAATAAAGGGAAAATTAAGGATGGAGAGAGACAGAGACAGATATACAAAGAAAAACAAAGAATGAGGAAATAAGAGAGACACACAGAGATAGAAACAGAAAAACAGAAAGACAAAGACAAAGAAAGACAAACACACACACACACACACACACACACACACACACGGGGGGGAGGGAAGAGAGAGAGAGAGAGAGAGAGAGAGAGAGAGAGAGAGAGAGAGAGAGAGAGAGAGAGAGAGAGAGAGAATAGATATCAAATTGTCCAAGCTAACCTATCAAGTCTTAGAAGCAATTCATGAGAACCATTTCAGAAAACTAGACTAATACTTGGGGAGTAGTCTTATACCAAGAGAATGATGATTACAAAATCATGATTTTTGCTCCTTTATTTTCAGGCTTTTCCTATCTACAGTTTTCCCTTTTATTAACAAACATGTCCGTGACTCTCCTATTCTTAAAAATATACCCTCTCTTGATCTATCCCCACTAGTTATCATCCTTTATCTTTCCTTACTTACTCATCTATATTCATTGAGAAAGACACCAACACTTAATATTTATATTGATTTCCTTTTACTTGACTCTAAACTATATGCAGTCAGTCTTCGGATCTCATAACTCAATTGAAATCCATCTCTCTCAAAAGTCACCAATGAGCTCATTTACTATATCTAAAGACATCTTCTCATCTTTGACTTCTCAGTAGCCTTTAGAAGTATCAATCATCCCAATGTCTTGGGTATTCTATCCTCTCTAGTTTTTTTATGAAATTTACTCTTTCCAGATTCTCCTCTTACCTTTTTGTGACTCCTCCTCAGTTTCTTTTGCTGTACCTTCATCCAATTAATGCTCACTACCCATGAGTGTCTCCCAAGCCCCCCCCCCCCCGTCCCAGGGAAGAAAGGATACCCATGGAGCCAAAAGATAATAATAGTCTTTGTCTTCTCTATTAAAAAGTGATCTCATTGAGAGTATTGACTATATTAATTTTCCATTTGTTTTCCCACTGCATTTAGTTGTATTGAGATCATATGCAAAGTATTGTATTCAGTTCTTTGTGTCACATTTTGGGAAGGATATTGATAATATAGAGATGCATTGAGAGGAGAACAACTAGAATAGTGAAAGGGCTTGAGTTTATCCCATATGAGGAAATGGTGGAGAAAAAAAATGACTTTTTAGCTCTAAGAAGAGATGACAGGGCAGGAAATGATAGATATCTGTGAGCATTTGTCAGAAAAAAGAGAGAATTAGAGTTGTTCTTTTTAGCCACAAAGAGATAAGGAGAAGTTGCAGAAAGACATATTTAGATTTTTTTCCTTGCTTTGTGTGAGGGAAAAATTTAAAATTAAAGATGTCTAAAGTTGCAATGGACTCAGGACTTATTGGGTAACCCTTTATTGAAAAACTTTAAGGAAAAATACTAGATATGTTGTCAGAAATTTAGAACATGGGCATTCTTTAGAAATGGGAATTCTTTTTCTCATATCGATTGGGCCTGAATGGGCATTGAAATCCCTTCCAACTTTCAAATTCTGTAATTCTGATACTATGATTCAAAAATTGAATTCTTCTGAAATCATGGTGATTCAAGACTTGCAAACACATGTTATTACTTACAAAGTATAGTTACTGAAAGAATGAGCTTTTGAAGCAACTTAAAGGTCAGAATTATAAAAATATGTTTTGGAACGTCCTAGTCAGGTCTATTCCTCTTACTCAGTTATATGTACTCAGAACTTATATGTTTGTCTACAGGCCTTATATGTAAATACATGTAGATAGATGTTGATTTAGGTATAAATAACATAGATAGGTGATAAAGATGAAATGATTAATATATCTATGTAACTGAAATAAATATAAAGGTACGATACATAAAGCTATAAATACCTATAGTCGTAGACTCATTCAATGTATTGTCTATTCAAATGAATGTAATGAAATAATTTTATATACTTTTTCTGGTAGCTGTATTAAAATTATTTCATATTTTATTTTTCATTTAAGATAAGACACCATTAACTAATTGAAAAATAAAACTTAAAGTTGTTTTTTTAGCACATATTAAAAAAATCTCTGTAACCAAGCTGAACTGTGATTTAAAAATATCTCTTCCATATGTTCAAGCCTCAGAGTAAAGCAATATTAAGCATGTAAAATGAAGTTTACTTAAGAGCAACAAATGATTAAAACAAAGTCCCTTGAGTAGAGCTGCAACAGAACTAAACACTGATAAAATATAAGGCAAAAGTATGAAATATGAAAAGGATGGATGAAAGCTATCTGAGAAATACTGTTTAAAAACTCACCTGCCTTTTCCCCAATTCATTCATTCCTTGACTTAACATAGAAAAAAATTATTTTCTTGGCAGTTGTTCCAACTTATCAAAGCTGTGCAAATAGGAAGAATGTTGGTGAAATTGTCTACATAGCTAATTTTTAGTATAAAATATTAAATAAAGTTTAATACTTACAGAAACTTCATTATATCTCCAACAAAAGTTGATAATAGAGATTGTCTTCTTAAAATTTCAATCAGTTAGATGGCTATTGATGAGATATCTAATTCCAGCTTCACCTTGGATTTCAAGTTGGGGGATAGAGGACAATTTCTTTATCTGCCCCATCCCAGAAGTAGTTTCATCAAATTCCTGCACATGGAGTGAATATATGTGCTTGCTTTGATATGTCTCTGGCTGATCTCAAGACTCTAGTTATTTCTTCATATTTGTATTATTTTTCTTGGGCAAAGGTGACTTAAACAGTATTCCCAAGATGGATTTTTCTTACCTTAGCCTCTACCTTAGGAAATCAAGAGGTCAGGAGTTCCTGGTTGCTAAGTGAAAGTGATACAGATTTTCTGGAACTACTTTCTCAGAGGGATGACAGAAAACAACCATTTATTAAGTGCTTACAAAATACTAGGTAATACAAATATAAGCAAAAAAGAAATATCCCTTTGCCCTCAATGATCTTACATTTTAATGAGGGAAGAAAACACGCAAAAGGTAGGTAAAAACTAGCAGGCAAGAAGTGATGAAGGTATCTGCTGCAAGGACTTGGTTTTGAAGGCCGAGGGCCAGGGATAGAACTGCTTCAGAAAATGTAGGAACTCTTCTGGGTTAAGATGGTGGCAGAGTAGAGGCAGGGCAACTTTCTCTCCTTACCAAACAATACATCCAAAGGACAAGAAAACAAAATCCAGATGAAAGAAGGGACCCCACAATACGGCACAGTATCAAAGGTACGTGGGATTTGGGCACTTCCATGGGGGCTCAACCCTGAAAACAGCTAGACCAGAGACCCCAGGAGGCTGAAAAACTCAGACCTTGAACATGGGAATAGAGCTGAGAGAGGCAGCAGCAGCGCCCAACTGTATTGACTCCAAGACAGAAGAAAAATAAACAAACAAATAAATAAAAAAATAAAGTCACCCTAGACCAGTGATGGTAAAAGACACCCCACAGGCCAGATGTGGCTCCCTGAAATGTTCTATCCTGCTGCGTGACATTATTCCTAATCTGACGAATACAATGAGTAGGATACAATACAATGAAACTATGAAAGAGTTGCCTTAGAAACAGACTGACAGATGAGCATTTCCTTTCTTTTGGCCCCCTCTTTAAAAAGTTTGCCCATCACTGCCTTAGACAATATAAAAAACTTAGGAATCTCTCTGCCAAAACAAACACAGGAATTATACGAATACAATTACAAAACACTTTCTACACAATTAAAACTAGATATAAACAATTGGAAAAACATTAATTGCTCATGGGTAGGATGAGCTAACATAATAAAAATGGCCATCCTACCCAAATTAATATGCTTATTTAGTACCATACCTATCAAACTCCCAAGAAACTTTTTTACTTAATTAGAAAAAAACTATAACAAAGTTCATTTGGAAGAACAAAAGATCAAGAATATCAAGGGAAATAATAAAAAAAAAAATGAAGGTGGCCTACCAGTACCAGATCTTAAAACTGTACTATAAAGGAATAGTCATAAAAACAATTTTGTACTGGCTAAGAGACAGAAAGGAGGATCATCGGAATAGACTTGGGGTAAGTGACCTCAGCAAACAGTCTCTGATAAATCCAAAGAGCCCAGCTTTTGGAATAAAAACCCACTATTTGACAAAAACTGCTGGGGAAAATTGGAAAAGAATATGAAAGAGATTGGGTCTAGATCAATATCTCACACCCTACACCATGATAAATTCAGAATGGGTAAATGACTTAAATATAAAGAAGGAAACTATAAGTAAATTAGGCAAACGCAGAATAGTAAACTTGTCAGATCTCTGGGAAAGGAAAGATTGTAAAACCAAGCAAGAGTTAGAAAAAATTACAAAATGTAAAATAAATAATTTTGATTATATTAAATTTAAAAGTTTTGTACAAACAAAACCAATGCAATCAAAATTAGAAGGGATTCAACAAATTGGGAAAAAATCTTTGTGACAAAAACTCTGACAAAGGTCTAATTGTTATAGGGGTGCAATGGTGAACCTCTGGGTTCGGGAAGGAAACCTTTCTCAAGAATGAGAGGACTCCAGGCTTAGCTTAAAATAAAAAGACAGATTTATTAGTAAGATAGGATCAATGGCCAGCAAGACAACATGAGGGGAACAACCATGGGAGGCTGCTCCCCATGTGCCCCAGTACTCCCCTTTTTGTATTCTCTTCAATAGAGTGTATGTGACTCCTTGTACTCAGGCATTCAATGGGGTATGGGAGGGGGTGGGGGGATGGGTTCTGAGACCCTCAGGGCTTAGACTGTCCAGGTGTGTTCTAGAGGTGTATCTCTTTGTCTACCTCAACTCAAAGGAAGTCCAAGGATAAAGGTCTTTGCCTCAGGCATCACAAGGGCAGGAAAGGGGGAAGGGAATTCCCCTGTTCACAGCCCACCTATGTTAAGGAGTACAGAGTCCCTGCCATCTCTGCACAATGCCTATGTCATAATTACTCAAATATATAAGGAGCTAAAGCAATTGTACAAAAAATCAAGCCATTCCTCAATTGATAAATGGGCAAGAGACATGAATAGGCAATTCTCAGATAAAGAAATTAAAACTATCAATAAGCATATGAAAAAGTGTTCTAAATCTCTTATAATTAGAGAAATGCAAACCAAAACAACCCTGAAGTACCACCTCACACCTAGCAGATTGGCTATCATGACAGCAAAGGAAAGTGGTGAGTGTTGGAGGGGATGTGGCAAAATTGGGACATCAATGCATTGCTAGTGGAGTTGTGAATTGATCCAACTATTGTGGATGGCAATTGTAACTATGCCCAAATGGCACTAAAAGACGGACTGCCCTTTGATCCAGCCATCTCACTCCTGGGTTTACACCCCAAAGAGATCATAGGGAAAAAGACATGCGCAAAAATATTTATAGCCACACTCTTTGTGGTGGCAAAAAACTGGAAAACCAGGGTATGCCCTTCAATTGGGGAATTGTTGAACAAATCATGCTATCTGCTGGTGATGGAATGCTATTGTGCACAAAGGAATAATGAACTGGAGGAATTCCATGTGAACTGGAATGACCTCCAGGAATTGCTGCAGAGTGAAAGGAGCAGAACCAGGAGACTGATACACTGTGGTACAATCAAACATAAGGAACTTCTCTACTAACAGCAATACAACGATCCAGGACAACTCTGAGGGACTTATGAAAAAGAACACTATTCACATTTAGAGGAAGAACTGTGCAAGTAGAAACACAGAAGAAAAAAAATTGCTTGAACACATGGATTGGGGATACGATTTAGGATGTAGACTCTCAACAACCATACCAGTGCAACTATCAATAATATGGAAATAGGTGTTGATCAATGACACATGTAAATACCCATTGGCTATGGAGGATTGGGATGGGAATTTGGGAGGGAGTGAAAAAACATAAATCATGGAACCATGGAAAAATTTTCCAAAACATTAAAAAAATTTAAACAGTGAAAAAAAAATGAGAAACCAATGAAACAAGGAATGGAAAAAGATTTGTCAGAAGAAATCAATATGGATAAAAAGGGAACTTGACAACTAACTTATTGTTTTAGAAGATGTTTTGAGAAGACAACAATAAGAGTAGGTAATAGGTGAATTCCACAGTGTGGCATAATCCTATTAAAAATAGGCTAAGGACTGCTAAAGGTTAGAGTGAATTGAAGTTGTTAAAGGAATGTAAGTACAAGCAAAAGTTCTGTTTATTTATTTTTAGCTATACTGAGTGAAAGATAAAGATCAAAAAAGCAAATATACTTCTTGGAATGGATGGGCTGGCAAAAACTGACAACAGAGAAAAGTTGGATTCTTATTTTCCTTCTCTTTTCTCTGCCAAAGAGAATGACTTTTATCAGAAAATGACAATAAAAATGGATGTCAGTATATATTCAAGATAAATACAGAGAAGGAAAGAAAATGATAGCTGGATATTATATGCCTTGAAAAAAACAATAAAAAAAGATAGATGAAAAGAGTCATTTTAGGAAAATATGAAAGGATGAATGAAAACTAAGAACAATTTATTAAAAATTGGTTTTATGTAAGTATTATCTCAAAATAATGACCAATATGGAAATGTGTTGTGCATTATTATATATGTAAACTCAGATCAAATTGCTTACTCAGGGATAGTAGGAGGAAGAGAGGGAGAGAGACAATTTGTATATTATAATTTCATAAAATGTATGTTGAAAATTTTTATTGTATGTAATTGGGAAAATAAAACATTAAATATATAAATAAATTCCTTAAGGGCAGTAATTTTCTTTTCTCCTTTTGTATCCCTAATACTTATCATAGTGCCTGGCACATAGTAAGGGCTTAATAGATATCTATTGATTAATTGCTTCTAGTTCAATATTATTTTATGTCATTTTTTTTTGCAAATTCTCAATTGAAAGCCTTCCCTTTAGTCTCCAATTCTGTCTCCACAAAAAAGAGCTGCTATGAATATTTTTATTTATATGTCTTTTCCCATTTCCATTGAATTCTTTGAGATTCATGCTTACTAGTTGATTCTTTAAGAATAGTTCTAATTGCTTTCCAGAATGATTAGACTAATTCACAGATCCATTAATAGTACATGATTCTGCTTATTTCCTTCATGTTTGTCATTTTCCTTTTATTTTATTTTTTCCTTTTATTTTTTAGCTTCATTCCCTGAAAGATCTTTCAGTTTAACTTGTATATATATTGTTTGTGCAAAGATGCTTGTATCATCTTTCCCATTAAACTGTGAGTCTCTCAAGAACAAAGATTGATTCTTACCATTGAATACCCAGTATTTGGCAAAAAACCTGACACATTATAACTACTAAATAAATGCTTGATGACTTGACTTAAGTGTTGATTTGCATCTTTGCCAATGCAATGGGTGTGGAGTGGAGTCTCAGAGTTATTTTATTTTGCATTTCTTTAATTGTTAAATATTTTAGATTTAATTTTATTTTACTAAGAAATTAATTTTAAATAAAACTTTAATTTAAGTAAAATTTTACCTAATTTTATTTAAATGTTAAATAGTCTATAATTATTAAATATTTGAAACATATTCTCATGTGGCTATTGATAGCTCATATTTCTTCCTTTGAAAATTGCCTGTTCATATCCTTTGGCCATTTATCAACTGGTGAATGGTTCTAGTGCTTATAAATTTAAATCAGTTCCCTTTGTATTTTGGAAATGAAGCATATAGGAAAGGAACTTGCTGCAAAGATAGTAATGTCAGATGTTAAACTATACTACCAGGCAGTAATCAACAAAACTACTTTGTGTGAGCTAAAAACAGGGAAGTGGATCACTGCAATAAACACAGCATATGAAAGGAAGTCTTTCCTTTAGCCTAGTATTTGGTAAAAAGGGCATGCAACAACAAGAAGAAGTAGAGATAATGATGAATAAACAAGCAAAGAAAGCTACTAATATAGTTAAGAAATATTATGGGTTAAAGGAATATCAGAATTTTTTCCCATGGTTAATCATTTCCCATGTTATAAATCGGAGTCTGATGACTCAAATTTGATGTGAGTTGTATTTTCAGGTTGATTTCATTTATGGTAGCTCATCCAATTTTTTGTTTTTAATATTTTTAACATATATTATTGAATGTTTGTTTCTACTTCCTCCATTCTCTTTTTTTATCATGTCATTATTTTTCTCAGATTTTCCAGCTTGTGTTCTAATCTTTGTATTCTCTTTTAGAATTTTTCATGATTAAATCTATAGTCCTTACTTAACCTATCTTTAATTGATTTTATTAAAGGTTCTCTTTAAGATATTATGCTCAATTCACTCCATTTTTTTCTGTTTGATATTGTTGTATCAAGGTATTCTTGTGGAGTTGCTATTCTTATATGTCCTTACTCTATAACATTTCTTAATGTTAACATAATTTCTTTTGCATGTATATTTCTCATTCTCTACATTTTTCATTATTGTTATTGCATGACCTTGTTATGACATACTAAAGGATGCTTCTCATCTCTAAGGATGGTTGTATATGTTTCAGTGATGAACATTTCTATTATTTTTAATCCATACCAAGTTGCTTTGATGATTGCTGCTTTGTAGGATACTTTGAGATCTAATATTTCAAGGCCTCCCTCTTCTGCCAGATCCTCTTCCAAATCATGCCCTCTATGGATTTTTTTATTTCAATTCAATCATTTCCAGAGGTATATCATATTAATGTCTCTAAAATTCTATTTGTCTTCAGTATTTTTTTTTCTTTTTTCTCTTTTCTTTTCTTTGCTTTATCTACATTTTAAAGGTAAACATTCAGGTCCCCCACTATTCTAACTTTATATTTCTCCCTAACTCCTTATTATCTTCTTTAAGTGTTTAGATGCTATACTTCTTGGTGCATATAGATTCAGTATAAATATTAATTACTTTTCTTTACTGCCTTGCAGCAAAATGTAGTTTCCCTATTTACTCCCTTTTTAAAAAAATTTAATTTATTTCTGTTATTGCTTTGATTGAGATTACTACCTTTGGTTTCTAGGTTCCATTGAAGCAAACAGCTTTTGCTTAAGTCCTTTATTTTAATTTAGTGTTCATCTTTATGTTTCAAATGTCTTTCTTTTAAATGATATATTTTTGGTTTCTGCTTTTTTAATCCTTTATGCTATCTTCTATTTTAAAGGTGAGCTCATTCCATTCATATTCACAGTTATAATTATTAATTTTGTATTTCCCTCTGTTCTATTCTCATACATTTTCATTTCTTTAACTACTTAAAGTGGGGTGATGAGAAGGGAATGTACCCCAAACTAATGTTCCATACTTGAAGTAAAGATCTTCTGCTTTCCTGCTTCAACATTATTCCTGATCCTATTCCCATTATTTCCTTTTCTTTCATATTCAACCTCTCTTCACAAACATCATCTTCAAGATTAGAGTGTATTTTAGTTAAGATTAATCTCTTTTTTAATATATCCTGATTCTCCCCTTCTTTGTTTTCAAGTTTTTCTGTTGAATTTGATATATTTCTTCACCAAATTATGCATATTTGGGTCTTTCCACTTTTCTTTACCCACTTCACATGAAATTGAGGTTCAAGTGACACTTACTCCCTATGCTCCCTTATCTTATATAATAACTCCCTCTATTATCGCAATATCATTAAGAGTCTTGAGGGAACATGTACCACCCCATCCTTTAGAACAGGGGTCAGCAACCTTTTTGGCAGTGAGAGCCATAAATGCCACATTTTTTAAAATGTAATTTCATGAGAGCCGTACAGTGCTCACAGTGCGGGCTCCTGTAACAGTGCCTGAAAAAAAATTGACTTTATTGCTCCTGCAGAAAGAGCCATATGTTGCCGACCCCTGCTTTAGAATGTAAGCACTTCATTTTTTCTAGAGTTACTATTGATGGTTCTCTTTCCTTTTTATCTTTCTCTCGGACACTGAGTTGGTATTTCAGAGTTACTAATTAGCTCTGGTATTTTCATTGTGAATGAAAAGTTAAGATGTTCAAAACTTGAATTACTTACCTTCTGCCCAAAGCTTTTTCTCCTCCTGATATTCCTTTTTTATTTTGTATCACTGAAACTCATGAGCCAGATGCCATTCTTATCTCCTCACTCTTTCTCTTACCTCTCTCATAATCAATCAGTTGTCAAATTCTATAGATCCTACCTTTTTAAGATCTCTTATATACATTTCTTGAAGCACAGCAGTTTACAATGTAGGAATTCTGAGAGAAGGACACAAAACCACAATAATCATTCCAAACTTAAGTAGAGGATTTACTAATAGGAGCTCCTGGAAGTTAACATCTTCCAATGGACAACAAGCATGCACAGTCCACCTCTACAAGATCCTCCACAAGCTGCCCAGTCTGAAACAATACTCCTTTCTTTTCTTTGGCATTGGTACCACTCTGCTATAGGACCTCATCATCTCATATTGCAACAGATTTCTTTATTGTTCATCTAACTCAAGTCTCAAGGCAAACCAATACATACTTTACTCTTTTAGCAAATTGATTTTTTCCTAAAGTGTAGTAAGTCTGGCCATAGCTTCCTATCCTACTCAGTAAATCCCAGGGACTCCCTATTGCCTCTAGGATCAAATACAAAATCCTCTTTCTTGATTTAAAACCATTCAGAACATGTCTCCCTCCTACATTTCTAGTCTTCCTACATCTTATCACTACATACTCTCCAGTGACATTGGATTCCCTGCTATTTCTTGAACAAGGTAATACATCTTCTAGCACTGTATATTTTTGATGCCCATGTCTTATGCTTGATTTTTCTCTCCCTCTTTATGTCTACCTCCTGGATTCACTTGCTTCCACCAGGTCCCAGCTAAAATTCTGCTTACCACAAGGAGTCTTTCTTAATATTACTTAATGTTAGTGATTTCTCTCTAAAACTATCTCCCCTTTATCAGTATATGTCTTATTTGTATATAGCTGTTTGCTTATTTTCTCCTGCT
This sequence comes from Gracilinanus agilis, assembly GCF_016433145.1. Taxonomy (NCBI): domain Eukaryota; kingdom Metazoa; phylum Chordata; class Mammalia; order Didelphimorphia; family Didelphidae; genus Gracilinanus; species Gracilinanus agilis. The sequence continues at coordinate 191,723,057 of NC_058134.1, forward strand.
TTATATCCTGAGCAACTTTAGCACAGGGGTTCTTTTAACATTTCTTTATATACTGGGGACTCATCATGGTGCTTGCAAATAATAATCCCTTAAAAAATCCTTGTTGATTTGGCTAGGCTTGAAATCTTGGAAGAACTATTTCACTGCAGGTTCATTTTTCCCCCTATAGGATAATATTCTATTTTTATTAATAAGTTATTTAAAATATTAAGCCTGTTCATTTTGCCTTTGAAAAACTTTATTCCATGATCTTTTTTTTCCTTTATAAGGTAGCTACCTAATCTTGTGTGATTCTAACTGGTAAATTTATTCAAGTCATTCACAATATGCTTTTCTATGATGTTAAAGCTTAGGATTTCGGCTATTAATTCCTGGGAATTTTTCTTTGGAGAGTTTCTTACAGGAAGCAATAGTTGGATACTTTTTATTTTCACATTGTCTTCTTATTCAGGACAGTTTCCTCTTGTAATTTCATAAAGCATACTATGCAGGCTTTTTTGTTGTTGTTGTTGCTTTCAGATAGGCCAGTGATTCTTAAATTGTCTGTGATTGATATTTCTAAGTTAGTTGTTTTTGATAAGATAGTTGTTTTTTAATTTAAAATATTTTAATGTTTCTTGTTACATTGAGTAATTAACTTCTGTTTGGTTTACTTTAGTTTTCAATGGGTCAATTATTTAGTCAAGGTTTGCTTTTTGTGCCAAGCTATAATTTTCCTTCCAAGCATTTCATCTATAAATTTTCCAATTCTTTCCTCAAGAATTCTCACTTTTTTAAAATAAGATCATTTTTGTTTAAATCTTTTGATTCTTTTCTTCTAGATATTATAATTGATTTTATAACCACGTTATATTTCATTTCAGGCTTTAGAGGTAGGTATTTAGTATTATTCTCTTCTCCCAAGATTGTGTGTTGGAAATCCCTGCCATAATAATAGCTTTGTGATTAGAGTATTCCTGCACCCCACTCCACCATCTCATTCTTCTAGTTTTCTTTCTTAGAATGAGACTTGCTTATATGTGACATTTTTGTTGAAGTTTTGAATTACCTAATCTAGGTTCATCCCACTACATTCTCACCGAGTTCTGTATTCGGTAGGAGATAGTCCTTGGAACTTACAAACTTTCTGAAGGTTCTATATGATTTGATCAAGATAATTTTAGCTTCTAGATCTCCTGGATTTTCCAGGATCTAGATGTCATTTGGGTCTAGGGAAAATGACTGAAAATGGAGTTCTAGTAGACAATTGTTGGAATGTCTTTGTTTTATGTCAATAGCACTTTGAACAGTGAATGACATATAAGAGGTGCTTAATAAATATGTATTGACTGACAGACCAAGAATGGGTCTCTTCATTCTGCTGGAATAAACTGTACATTCAAAGTGACAGTGCTGACTATGTACTCATGGTTTGAGTCTGGTGACTGAAATTGAGATTCTTCTCTGGAGTCAGGGAGGCAGACCTGATATAAATCTAGTAGCTAAGTCCATAGTCCCTCTAGTCTGAGTTCAGAGAAAACACATTTCGAGGACACTTTGTTCTATTGTTCCTTCATTGGTCACTTACCTGTGGGATTAGACTGGGAAAATAAACCACTGTTATTTTTCTTAAGATTTTCTTATCACTCCTCAGTCCTAAATATTTGTTGGAGTAGTTGTTGAAGGACCTGGGCTATTCTAGATTCTCATAGTCCACCATCTTTGCTGGTCTGATTGCTACATTTCTGATCTTGTTCTCATCTATGTTCTTGTCTTCCTTCCCTTTTACTTTTTTAGTACTTGAGATTGATGATTCATAGACCACAATCTGTTTAGGGAATGAGATCTTCATGAAATTCTGCTGAGTTAATTATGAAAATTGGTGTCTAATATTGCTAAAGCTATGAGGTTGGCAAGGCTTCCTTAAACGTTGTATAGTGTTGTGAGGAAGATTATTTAGTTATTAGCTTAGTATTAGTATTAGACTTATCAGGAAGGGCTAGAGAATTCCAAGATGGAATGGGGAAGCAGGAAGTGGCTCTTACTCTCTGAGAAGGACTCCATGGTGGTTGGGACAGGCAGTAACTGATTCCCTGGGAGACCTCAGAGCTTGTGGAATTGCACCTGATTCCCTGGGATCCTAGATTGTGGTGAAGGTTGAAAGCAGAGGACATCTATCCTGCACAACAGCACCGAGTAGGGAGTGATCTGCGATCTGGTGGACAGCTTGCAGACTCCTCTCTCTACTGGGTTGCTTTGGACCATCAGTTCTGGAGGAGTTGGTTCCTGGCATCCTGAAAACATCCCTGGACTCTACTGTGAGGATTCCCACTCCAGTCCTGTTATTCTCTGAGCTCTGCCTGGCTTAGGTCTTAGATTAGTGTAGATAAGTCCCTCCCTTGACCCTGTGGTTTGCCCTTAGCTTGTTAGTGTAGAATCCCTTATTCCCATCCTTTATTATTCTTTCTCTCAATTAAACTGTTATAAACTTTGCCTTTACTTGCTGGCTTCCATAGGCCTAGTCTTGATACTGCAGAGTGGCAGTTGGGTCCAACTGCCACCTCAGTAGTAGTCATCTCCTTGGCAGTAAAACCTGGTCTCCCTACCTTGTTTTGGTCCTGTCATCTGTCATTCCTGTCTCTCTCATCCCAGTGTGATATAACCCACAAATAATAATAGTTAACATCCATGGTAACCTTCCATGACAATAGGCCAGTGAAGAGCTTTATCAAGGGAATTGAGTGAAATTAGATAGATATATAAATGGAGAGATAGATTCAACTATGCATATGTAACACATTTATATATTATATACAATATATTCATATATGTAAAAATTGATAATACTATCATTCACATAAAATTTTAGCATAATAAACTGTCCTTTATCTTCTATTATTTTCTGCTTAGAATTCATTTTGGTATGATATGGCAGTCTAAATGTATGCTTTGTTCATGATTTGACACATTATATAGAATAAATTTTGAGGTAATGATCATAGTGGATTGAGAGCTGTACTAAAAGGCAGAAAGGCATAGGTTCAAATCTCACCTATGATCCCTTCTAGCTGTGGAAGCCTGGAAAAATCATTTAAACTCTCAATATTCTAGACTAGAGTTGTCAAGCATGTAGCTCATGGGTCCTCATTTGGCCTACAATAATCCTGTAACAACTAAAGTGTAATTGTAAACTATAAAAATACTCCCCCAAACCCATAAATAAAATCAATATGTGACTTTCTAAAGAATATTATGCCCACAGGAATTCTTATGTATATAGTTTAGTGACCTTCATTTCTATTTGAGTTTGACATGACTGCTCTAGATTATTTTCTGAGACTATCAGTTTTCAGAGACTATCACTCTCTCCTCTCTATCTCTGTCTATCTCTCATACACAAAAGCACACATACTTATATACATATATTAAATTTGGATAAAATGTTGTTTCTCTTAGTAGTATATGCTGATTCTATTTTTAAATTTTAAATTTAAACTTATTCTGTGGCTTCTTTTCTTGGAGACCTGAACCAATTTGTATTTTGAATTATAATCATTAGGTTTAGTTTTCTTCTTTTGTTTAGTCTAAGAGATATTTTATTCTTTTAAATACTAATATTTTCATAGAGGACCTTCAAATACTGCTATAAACCCATAGGCCCTTTCCTCCAATTCCATTGCCTCATCAGCTATAACCAGGAGGAAACATCACTCCCTGTAAGTAATGAATGAGAGAGGAAGAGTGCTGAATTCTGGTGGAGTCTACAGGGGTTGGGTAGTCTCTTGGAAAAGGATCTACTTCATTAAGATAAGACACACACATTACCCAGTGGTGTAGGTTCATTTGATATCTCAAAATGCCCATTCCAAAACCTTTAGCTAAAAATAGCCAGACAGGCTAAAAGTAGCACAGTATATATAGAAGGATGGGCATTATACTTGTACCCTGAAGACTCTGATCTGAATCTTCACTTTATCCCTGATGGACTTGTCATTCATAGGACCTTGGACAAGTTACTCACCTCCAGTTTCCTCCTCTACAAAATATAGATAATTAATTAATTCCTAGTTCTGTCATGAGGAATGTGTTTTGTAAATGGCAAAGCACTATAGAACTATGACCATCACTTATTATGAATAAATATACATAGAATTAAAATGAATGCAAGCCCACAAGAGCAAACTTTACCTTCTCTTGAGCAGGAAGCACTTTTGAGGGGAATTGATACTTTATTAATCTTATTATTTAAAATATTAATCCAATCATAACAGAACCTTTCTAAACAAAGATCTATTGTCATATTAATAATAATTTAAACTTTTTAAACTTGGATTTCCCTTTACAAAAAAGAGAAGCTTTGGGATTACTTTGCCTGAATACTTTTCCCTTTCCCTCTCTCCCCCCTTCCTTTTTGTTCCTCCCTATGTTTCACTGAAACATTCTTCTGAAACATTTAATGATTTAGCAATATAATGCTCTAAGGGTTCTCTCTCTTTTTTTTTTACTAACTGTTTTATCTTGGTTATTTTAAATACTTATTTTTTTGCTGGAAGGCTTGTTTGTTGTTCAAAGACTTTCTTGAAGTGGATACATTTCTCTGTAAATTTTTCAAAGTCTATTTCCTTCTCAAATATCCATTTTTTTCTTCCTACAGCACACTGAGTTTTGCAGGGTAGATAATTCTGAGTTCATAGCCTCTTCTTCTTAATTTTGTTGAGTATTCCAATTTCTGCAATCTTCTTTTGTCTCCTTTGAAAAATCCACTATGAATTTATTGTTGCTTAGTAAATGATTTCTCTGTCTCCTGGTAGAGTATTTTTTTCTCAATTATTAATGTAGCATTTGAGTATAATTATACTGTGTCTAGATGTCTAAAATCTCAGATTCCTCCTTGTATGGGTCACAGAATCACATCCTTTTAGAATTGGAAGTGAACTCAGTGACCAACTATATCTGAGAAAGAATACTCTCTATAATATACCCCACAAGAATTATTTAGTCTTAGCTTAAAGACTTATATTAGTGGAACACATTATCTCCCAAGGTCAGTCACTCCACAGTTTGCCACTCCACCCGGTTTCCACAAATTTTGGGAAATTTACATTGATAATTTGCTAAAATCATAGCATCCAGGTTATCTTTTTCTAAATCCTCTAGGACAGTGATGGGCAAACTTTTTAAAAGAGGGAGCCAAAGGAAAGTAAATGCTCATCTGTCCGTCTGTTTCTAAGGCAACTCTTTTGAAGTTCCATTGTATTGTGTCCTACTCATTGTATTCGTCAGATTAGGAATAGTGTGGAGTAGCCTGTTAGAACATTTCAGTGGGCCACATCTGGCCCGCGGGCCACAGTTTGCCATCACTGCTGTAGGATATAAGTAATCTATCTTTCAGCTCCAGTATTTGAATCTACCTTTTTTTCTTTCCCTTTCCTTCCCTTCCATTCCCTTCCATTCCTTTCTCCTTCCTTCCCTTGCCTTTCATCATCGGGTTGGACATGAAGGTATGGGCTGGAAGTATAGCGCACACTTGTGGGTTGATCTTAATACTGATCAGTACAAAAGCATTAACTGGCTTTCTTTTTCTGATTTGGACAAGATCAGTCCTTCTCAGGCATTCCTTTCCTGAGATTTCAGTGTGAACCCTTGATTGACTTTAGTCAATTCACAACTCCTGAGATCAAGAGACTTACTAGTCTCAAATTCTCAGAGATTACAGAACTGTATCAACAATGCCCAGCTTATTTTCCAATTGTTCAGGTAATTTAGTGCTTTATTGAATGAGAATTTCCAGCTACTTGTCATTGTTTGCAATGTCCTTTTCACTTTTATTAAATTAATTAATTGCTCAATATTGGAGGTTTTAAATTTTAATTACTTCTTGTTTTTCATATAACTTAATTCTAATTTTATTTCCCAAAGTATTCTTTTTTAACTTTTGTAAAACTTTTATTTGGTCTTGTGATTTTCTTAACATTACAAATTCTTGTTTTCCAAAGCATATTTTCCATTTCTAATACTTGTTTCCTTTTCTTAAATGTGTCATTTATCTATCTGAAGACTTCTCTCAGGATATCATGTGTGGTATCTCTTCATCTCTGTTGCTTCTGGCATATTAGCTGCTTCATTTGTTCTAGAATATTCTTTGTAAAATTGTAACACATTCTGCTTTGCTTGGTTTTAATTTTCCTATTCCCTCCAGCCCCCACTATTTGTCTTCCACTTCTAATTACTGTGTGTGTGTGTGTGTGTGTGTGTGTGTGTGTGTGTGTGTGTGTGTGTAATGTATGAGAGTGTGAGAATATGTGATGTGTGGAGATCTTGCTATTCTTCATGCCAATAGGTTGGATCATTTTCTGATGTTTAATCAATTTCTAGGTAAGCATCCCTTTGAGAAGCATCATAGGGGAAACTATCCCTTTTCCACCTCTAAATAATACAAGTAAAGAAGCCCCAAATGTAGAAAACTGAGCAATAGCAGAAAGAGGAAAAATGAAAGAGTCTGTCACATGAACCACTTATGATAAAAATTGTTAAAAACCAACTCAGTAGAGCCTAACAGTCTCTGGTGTTCTTCTCACTGCCCCATATCTCATGCTCCAGGAACTAGAAAGTTGGCCTAGGGTGGGCTTGCAACCTGTTTGACTGTAGAAATCTTAAATAATGATTTAAGGAGTTAAACAATTTATGGTCTCTCAGTGAAGTGAGACAAGGGCTTTACAATTAATAGTGATGAAATAAAAGAGAAGAATTGGACACATCAGAAGATCAGCTTTCACAATAAAAAGTGATAATCTTGTGTCTTTTTTTATTTTTTTCAAACCCTTACCTTCTCTCTTAGAATCAGTGCCATGTATTGATTCCAAGGCAAAAAGAGCTATAAGAGCTAGGCAATTGGAATTAAGTTATTTGCCGAGGACTACACAGGAAGTGTCATAGGCAAGATTTGAAACCAGGACCTCCCATTTCCAGGCCTGGTTCTGTATTGATGGAGTCACCCAGCTGTCCCACACCTTTTTAAATAGATAAATCAGAATTTATAGCCTCTGTTTTCATAGACAACATGTATTGATCAAAGCAACTAGTCAGAGATATCAGAATCCATCTTTTTTTAAAACACTGTATATTGGTGATACTATATGCCTGTGAATCATAGAAAATCAGGGTGTCATAAGACAAAGTAGGCAGAGATTGGAACACCAGGTAGGCAAGAATCAGTGAAATTTTAATATGAGGTCATAGGTTTAAAGGAGGGATGATATGACATCAAAAGAGGCAAGCAATGAGAAAAAATGCACAAAACAAGATAAGGTGCCCCAAAGTAGGGCTTAAGAAATGTCCTCTCAGTGTGGCAACTGAAAATTGTCAAGTCCCATGAATCTGTACTATGCAATTTTAGTCTGAAAATGAATAATTAAAGAACAGCATCAAATTAAGGTGTAGAATCCACTGAATTCTAGAAAGGGTCATGAACAAATAAAACATATGACAGAAAACAACCTTTCATAGAAAGAATTTTCACAAAAGGAACAGAGGAAAAGGGTGAGAATAAACAGGGAGAATTGGGTAATGAACTATGAAAGAGAGGTTTAATAAATAAAAACAAAATACACATAACATGAATAGATATAAACTCAAAGAGTTTGGGTTTCATTATGGTAATTCATAGAAAGGAAAAATATGCAGTATAGAACAGGATCAGATTAAACAAACCCATTGTAAAACCTAAGTGCTGACTTAAAAAGAAAGATAAATTTACTTACATGTATGTATGTATTAAATAGAGAAAAATATGAACTCAATAATTATACTACAATACAAATGGATTAAATTACCCAATAAAAAGAAAAAAAGAATAAAAGAATAAATAAAAAACAAAATCCTCACAATTTTTATGTATAGTTCTAACTGTACATTGAAATCATATAAGCACATAAAGGATATAAACAAACAGTTCTCAAAATAAGGAATGCAAACTGTTTACAATAACATAAAAATATACTCTGTCATCAATAATAATTGAAATACAAATCAAAATAACTCCGAAGTTCTGATACAATCATTCTGGAGAACAATCGGGAACCATGTCCAAAGGCCATCAAACCCTTTGTCCTAGCAATATCAGTACTATGTTTGTATCTCAAAGAAATCAAAGACAAGGGGAAAAGACCTACTTGTATAAAAATATTTATAGCATCTCTATTTGATGTGTCAAAGACCTGGAAACTGAAGAAATGTTCATTGATTGGGGCATGGCTGAATAAGTTGTATGTTTGTAATGGAATATTATTATTCCATAAGAAATGAGGAACAATATGATCACACACACACACAAACAACTTGGAAAGACATGCATGAAGTGAAACAAAATGAAGTAAGTAGAATCAGGAGAACATTGTACCTGGTAAGAAAAATAAATCATCATGATCGGCTTAACTATTCTCAACAAGGCAAGCATCCAAAATGATTTCAAGGGAATTATGATGAAAAAGGTAATCCACTGCCAGAGAAAGAACTGATGGTGTTTGAATTCAGATCAAAGCATATCATTCTTCCCTTTATTGCCTCCATGAAGTTTTCTCTCATGTAACTAATGTGTGTCTTCTTTCACAATACAGCAAATGTAGAAATATATTTTGTTTGACAACACATGTACAACCTATTTCATATTATCTGTTATCATATGGGTGGGAGAACATAAATTTCAAAATGCCAGATAATGATTATTAAAAAGTATACTGACATGTAATTTGGAAAAAATAAAAATTAAATAAAAGAACTCTGAAGTTCTTTTCACTTTTCACTTCACTCCCAAAATAATGGTAAAAATGTAAAACAATATGAAAATGTCCAATTCTGAGGAGAATACATTGTTAGTGGAGCTATGGATTGACCTAATTCTTTTTTTTTTTATTTTTTTAAACCCTTAACTTCTGTGTATTGGCTCCTTGGTAGAAGAGTGGTAAGGGTGGGCAATGGGAGTCAAATGACTTGCCCAGGGTCACACAGCTGGGAAGTGTCTGAGGTCGGATTTGAACCTAGGACCTCCTGTCTCTAGGCCTGACTCTCAATCCACTGAGCTACCCAGCTGTCAATAAGAATTGACCTAATTCTTATGAGAAACAATTCTGTTTGAATTAGGCAAAAAAATGATTACCAGATAAATCTCCTACAAAGTTTCTACTGATTCTCATCTATGCAAAGGAGATCAATGATGCAAAGAAAGATTTCATTTCATCAGAATTAGAGTAGTATTTTTGAATACCAAAGTACTGAAATCAAAGCAAATATCCACTAACTAGAGAGTGATCAAACAAACTGAGGTACATGGATATAATAGAGTATTAGAATAAATAGTGAATTTAATGTATACTGAGAAACATGGGAAGCCTCACTGATATGAATTGAATTAAGCAGAACCAGGAAAATGATGTACTTGATAACTTCAACCAAGTAAATGGAAATAATAACAAATCAACAGAAACTGGAAGCTGCAAAATTATAATGACCAATCTTGATCTCAGAGAAAAGATGCTTCTTTGAAGGGGTAGAGTAATTAATGGTAAAGAATATTTTATGTAACTTTAGATTTTTTATATGTTGATTTGCTAAATTTTTCCTCCTTTCAAAAAACTAGTTTGTAAAGGAAATAGTTCTCTAGACTAGAGAAGAGGAAGGATACAATGAGAAGTATAGGTGATATAAAAAATGAAATTTCTCTTTCACTCCCTCTCTAATGTATGTATGTATACATGCAAGTATTCATGTATAGATGTATACTGAGTGAAAGTAGATTGAACAAAATATTTTATGCTTCAAGCATATCCAAAGGGCATAAATTGTTATTATGACCTCAGATAGAAAAAAAATAAAAATCTATAAAATCAATAGAAGCAAATAGATATAACATTATACTTAAAAGAGCCATAGACATCATTTAACGCCCATTGCCTAACCCTTACCACTCTTCTGTCTGGGAACCAATACTTAGTATTGATTCTAAGACAGAAGGATTTAAAAAAAAAAAGAGCCATAGACAATGAAAAAAGTTAATGATATTGGATCACTCTTGCCTCTAAGGTAAGATACAAATGACTTCATTTGGTTTTAAAGCTCTTTACAATATGATTTCAATCAATCTTCCAAGGCTTTATAGATCATTATTTTACTTTACATACTTTATGTTTCAGACAAACTGGTCTGATTATTCTTCCATATATGTGACATTTCATTATGTATTTTAAGGGTCAAGGAACTATGGCTATCAGGCCATGTTGGGAACTCAGAATGGTTTTTGCATTCCATTCTTAGATCGCTGCCATTTGAAAACAGTGAACATTTGAGATTTGGTCCAGACTCCTGATCTATATTGCACTAGGTATCCACATACATAGAATTCATTCCCTCCACTCCTCTGTCAAGATTTCTTCAAAATATACCTCAAGTGTATCATGCAAGAAGTCCATACCCACAGTTGTCTTTATTCTCCCCCTAAAAATTAATTTTCTTATATTTGCATTTATATGCTGTTTTTCAGAATAGAATTTAAGTTTCTTATGGGCAGAAAATAGCCCATTTTTATCTTTGTATGCTTAGCACTGGGTTTTTGCACATGATAGACACTTTCATGTTACTATGTAGATAATATTGATTGAATGTTGAAGGAATGAAGAATTATTGAATCTATGTGCACCACCAAATGGCACAGTGATTTGCACATAGCAAGAGTTTAAAAAATGTTTGTTTTATTCTTTCACATTAGGGAATGACTCTTTATGTCAAATATTTGTTTCTATTCCCTTGATAGTATAGAATTTGGACTTTTATTGACCTCTTTCTAAATTTCCAAATATTCGTACAGTTTCACAATTTGTTAGTGATATTGATCAATAGATATCTTTTTCTTCTTTATTGTTGGTTTGGGCATCAGGACTCTTTGCCTCTTCTTGCTCTAATTTTGATAATTTTTGTAGTCTAGATTTTTCTTGCTCCAAATGTTTGCCAGAATTTATCCATAAATCCATCTGAAACAAATTTCCCTTGCCCAATTTAAAATATAATTTGCTCAATTTATTTTTTGAGATTGAAATGATAAGGTTTCTAGTTCTTCTTTTGGTAGTTTGAGTATTTGATGCTTGTAAATATTCATCAATTTACTTTGAGTGATCAGTTTTCTTGATATATAATTACTTGTAGTAGTTTCTAATAATTGTTTGAATGTCTTTTCTATTGTATAATAACCAGATTAAATATATTATTATGATACTTTGATTTTTTTTCTCTCTTTTTCTTGATGAAGTTGGGCTTTTTCATTTTCCCAAGAAAACCAGTTCTTATTTTCTTTTCTTTAAAAAATCAATTCTATTGTCTCATTTAAAAATATCTCTATTTTTCTTTTAATCTTCAAGATTTATTTTTCCATATTTGCTTCTGGGTAGCTTATTTGTTTGTTTTCTAGTGTTTTTAATTACATGTTCAGTTCATTCAGCCTTTGTGGACTGCCATTTATAAGCTGTATGACCTTGGGCAAAGAAGTTATATTCTCTGGCTTCAGTTTCCCCATCAGTCCTAAAACAGAATATTACATATATCATAAGGTACAATCAATGAATCCTATTTTTCTTTAATTATATTTCCCTTTCACTGGCAAAGGTTTAGTCTAGACAGGTTAGTTGGATGAATGAAATTACTATAGGTTAAAGTCAAAAGACATCAATAAAATGTATTTTTAAATGAAATAATTTTATTTGTTATTACAAAAAATTAGATATTTCCAGATCATTTTAGAACAACAATTACAAAGGTGATTGTAATATAAATAGTCCTGGATTATGTATGAGGGTGTGTATTGATGGTAGGGGTATGTGTGTCTAGACTCCGCCCCTTGAGTTAGCTTTCAATGGACCAGATCAACTAATCACTCACCTCCACCCCTGGGGAAGACCTATGAGGGAATAAACTCAAAGAGGTTCCCTAACTGGCAAAGCTATAGTGGGGATTTTGAAGGAAGGTGTTGGGATTCAGGTGTGACCCTAATGGGTTGTATCCAACCCTCAAAGCCAGCCCTATTGAGACAAGCCTCGCCACTCCCAAGTTCAAATTAGCTTTTGCTCATCAAGATGGAGTCAGGTAATGGTCTGCCCCTCAGCCCCAAGATCAATCTTCCTCCCCTCCAAGCAACACCCCCAGCTACCTCTAATAAACTAATAATCATTTATTGTAAAGACAAGGGAATTCAAGGATATTTGGGTAGTGGATATTGGTGGAATATGAGGAAGGGGGAATTGGGATAACTTCTCTATCACTTATGAACCCCCCAACAAGAGAGCAGTTCTGGTTTCTTCTGTAGCTTGGACTCAGAAACTGATTCTCTCTCACCTAACAATATCTTAACCTTACAAACAGGGGAATATTTGAAAGGAAGGGGGACAAGCTGGATCAAGGATAGGTCCCCTGATGCCTGCTCCCTCTGGAGTCTGGGCACTATGGCCAACTGAAGCACCAGTATTACAGATTCCTCCTGGTTGGCAATGAAGGTCTGTAGAATGAGTTTTGCTGTTGTAGGCAGCAAAATGCCAGGTAATTTCAGGTTTGGAAAAGCTAACTTCTCCCAGATCCTCCCAGCCACCCTTCTTCAACAATCTCCTCGCCCACTGAGCACCAGCCCAAATCTCCTCAGGAGTGTCTGTTTGACAGTTAGGACCTTCAGAATTCTCTTCCAAACTCTTCTTGCTGTTGGCCCCTCCCAAACAGAATTCTCTCAGGGTTCCATGGGGTCGGCTTCCAGTTCCCTTCCAAGATGAATGCTTAGTGATCCTTGATTTATCCCAATTCCACACTTACAATTAGGAGTCAGAGAACCTAGATCTGAATGATTCCTCTGCTATTTATTGTTTATGTTACCTTATACCAGTGTTGATGAACCTATGGCACGTGTGCTGAGGGGGCTGCTACCCTCCCCCTCTCCATGCAAGCCTGAGGACATTTCTCCCATCACCCACCCCTCTGCCCAGCAGCCCAATTGGAGTGCTTCCTCCCTCCCCTGTCTGAGGTAATGGGAGGAGTCACATGCCTTGTGAGGGTGCAGTTTGGGCACTCAGTCTCTAAAAGTTTCACTATCACTGCCTATACAAATCACTTAATCTCCCTAGATCTCAGTCTTGGCAACTGTTAAATGAGAAAGTTTGACTGTATGCCCTCTAAGGTCTATACTAAGTTGAAATATTGATGAACTGTGACTTAATACAAAGGACATAGTTTTATGCCTTTCCTCCTAATTCTATTTAGTTCTCCCAATAGTATGTCCCCCTAGAACACATTTTATTGTGAATTTACTAAGAGCTAAGGTAAAGTGGAATCCTAAAGTATGGATCTATTTTGTAAACTTTATTCATCCTTTTCCACTCCACATTAACTCTTACTACAAGTTTACTCTGCTTAGGTCATCAGCTAGAAGCGAGCTAATATTTTGTGAAAAATTTTCAAGGAATCTTTGACCTATAAGATACCACCATCCGTTTAGTGTAATTAGTTTAATTTAACACTAAAATATATTGGTAAACTTCTTCTGTGTCCCCTGACATTTGAAAGCATTCCTTTTGATCTCTATGAATTGTGTTGTTTTATGATAACTTAATATAAAGAATTTCACTTAATGAAATTATAGTTCAGGAGATAGTCAATTCATTTAAATTTATACTTAAGGGACTACGAATTGCTTAGATCCATCATAGCTACTTCTCCTACTATTATCAATGGCACTAAAACAAATTAAAAGTCTTTGTATTGATAACAAATTTCTAATTTTTTTAAATGTTGATTAAAAAGGAGAGTTCTATGTATGAAATTTTACTTTTGACTAAAGTGCATATGTGAGACCTGTTAGGAGGTTACTCAAACAGCCTGGGTTCAAGGTAAAAAGAACCTGAATAAGGAAATGGACAGGATGTAATAAGAAATTTAAGAGATTTAGGGATGAAAGAGATTTTAGTACAACTACCTTATTTTATAGATGAGGAAACTTAGGTCTCAAAATTTAAGTGTCTGCTCTGCTGTCACAGAGGTACTAAGTAGCAGAAATGAGATTTTTAACCTAGGTTAACATGGTGAGAAAGTCAATGCTCTTCCTGCTGTATGGAACTGAGAGGACTTGGCAAATGATTGGCTAATGTCTTCTATAGTGAGTGCCTAGGAGAAGCATATTGTGTTTTTAAAAGAAACAGGAGAAAATTTGAAAGTAAAGGTTGATTAATGTAGCTTGGGATGCATTGATTGCTGTATTGGCAGGAAATATAGATATAGTAGTCTTAAGAGGCAGTAGTAAGTATGGATCTGGGCCTCAAGAGAGAGGTTCAGGCTTGAGATAAAATTTAGTGGGGGCAGAGGGTGGCAGCTGTCCAAGTAGAGGTCAGAACTGAAGCAATGGAAATGGATGAAAATGCCAAAGGTAGAAAGGAGGGGAAAGGTAATGGAAGGAAAGGAGAAGTAACAAGAGGAAAGGGGAAGGGGGAGAGAAGGTAGGGGAGAGAAGGAGAAAGGAGAAAGGGAGGGAATGGGAGGATAAAAGGAAATGAGGAAGGAAGGGAGGAGAGGAGAGGAGAGAAGGAGGAGTGGAGGGGAAGAGACAATTAACATACTTCTGAGGGGTAACTACATTCAGAAATCCAGAAAGGAATATCAGACAAGCAGGAAAGCAATAGGCATTTATTAAACAATTGCTACATTTCAGATAATATGTTAAGAACTTGGGATACAATTACAAGCAAAAAAGAAAGACAGTCTCTGCCTTCAAAGAGCTTTTATTCTAATGGGGAAGAAAAACCCTTAAGAGGGACCTAAAAAAAAAACAGGAGATGGGGAAGGGAGGATGGAAGAAATTATCAGTATATAGTTATGATGATGAATTCTGGTCCAAGGACAACATTGTGAAAGTTTGGAAATTTTGAAGAGTTCAGAGTTACAGAAACCAAGAAATTCAAAAGTATCACACAGAGAGATGGCTAACAACTTCTCTGAACTTGTCACCTCATCCTACAAAAGAGATATAATACCAGCCTCTTCCATCGTTATTAAGTATTAAATATAATAATTTATGAAAAGTCCTTTGAAAACTAGGAAATTATGTAAATATTATATAATTTAATGCTATTGTTAACAATGGATATATGCTCCTTTAGGGCAGTGATTTTGTTTTTTTGACTTTGTATCCCCAGAACCTGGCTGGATAACTTGCATATAATAAGTGATTAATATAATATTATATGTATATATATATTCAATTGAATCATTACTAACCAAGATAATTTTAGGTATCACCATGAACTTTAAATCAGTGTGCTAAGACATGTGGTGCCCCTTAGCCCAACCTCTGACATTCTACGGCAAATTTCCCCATAGGAACACATGGCACAGTAAAATAACTTTGCTGCCCTTGCAGACTAACATCTGTTAATAGCACTGGTTTCCAAAAGAAAAGCCACATAGGGACATCTAGTGGCAACTAAAAAACAGCAATTTGTTCCAACAAAATACAGGCATTTCCAAATCACTAACTCCCCGGGTACTTCAGATACATTTATTGAGCTTTACCTAACACTCAAGCAAATTAGGCTTTCCATTTGAAAACAGGCAAAGGTCAGAGCAAACTGGCAGAGCTAGAAGTCCTGCTCAAACTAGTATAGTAAGGCCTCTGTGGACAAAATAAAGGAGACAATTATGGCAGTAGTGCTGTTTCCTTGGAAAAATCTTAAGTTCAAGGTGAGGGAAGAGGGGACGTTCATTTTCTGAGTAATTGCCTCATTTCTCTGGTCTGAGTTGATTGCAGGCATACCTGACCATTGGCAAGGCAGGAAATATATATCAGGGTTCACTGACTATATTCTAGAAAGTCTTCTAAATTTGGGGATCTATGAATTGGTGTCAACCAAATATCTAATAAGAGTTACTTATAAGCCTTATAGTAATAAGCCAGAGCAAAATTAAAATGATCCAATCAAAGTGACACACCTTAAGTCTTGAGGGGGAAAATGGGCTTTTTCTGAGCTTCAATGGCACCACGGAAGCTGAAATGCTTGTAATAACATCTGATTTTCATTGTCCAAGTAGCGTATTATGTGGTTGGACTTCTAATATCCATATTATTGACTTGTTAAGGACTTTCCCACCATGGTACAGAGCAGAGTATCCTAGAGAAGGAGGTACAAGTAGGACCTAGAACTCTGAAAGGTGGACGATCTCTCTTTCATCTAGTGTGTCCAAGAGGACAATTATAACTATGTACCACACATCAATTACCTGAGTCCTATGGCAATAATCAAGGGTTCAGAACAAATATCACTTGCCCTGATTGTTCTTAGTAAGAGGGTATCAGCTTACTCTCAGTAGCTTGGCTGCCTCCCATTAACTGCTGATTATACTAACAGACTTGCATAGCTCTTATCTAAGTGAAGAGTAAAGGGAAATAGAAATTATACAATAGATTAAATAACAGAATACATTAGAGGAAATGGCCTCTTAAATTTGGGAGTGAGATAAAATTCTATCTTAACTCAGGAAAGAATGATCTAGGTGAGGGGAAGGGTGTCTACTCTGCATTTTCTAGGGTTACTGGCACTGAGGATCAAGACACTGACTTGGAGACTTTTCCTTCATGTCCACAGATCAGGGTAGAACTCTTGTCCAGCATTCAAAAGTTTAGGCTTTCCTTTTGGGCTCTAATTCCTTTCTGAAGTGCCCATCTCTCAAATGAGTCCACAGCATTGTTGGTTCAGATGGGTTCTAAGAGTCATATTTTTCTCTTTATACACCTTTTTTTTTTTGTCCAGTTCCTTGAGGAGCTCAATCTTTTTCCTCCCCTATGTTTTTAATGGCCAAAGTTTACAAAACCAAAAGAAAAAGATTGCACATAAATGAAATCACAAATTTCTTGCATGTTTAGATTATTTTTTCTTTTTTTATATATAATATACCCCAACCACGTCCCACTTTTTTCCCTCCCACAATCACAGAAGGCATCAAAAGGGAAAACTACAAATTCATACAAATTAAGTCTTTCATGTTTTCACCTTTCAATTCACTCTCTGAAGTGACAGAATGACTCTAAAGAAAACAGTCACAAGTTACACTTCTAGTATTAATTCTGTAGCTATGTATAATGTTCTCTTGATTCAACTCATTTCCCTGTTCATTATCCCAAGTGGTCCTTTAAAAGTTTTTTTGTTTGTTTTAATTAGCCTGTTCGTTGTTTCTTATGACAGAGGACTATTCCATCACAATCATACCACAGTTTGTTTAGCCATTCTCTAGTTGATAGGCATTCTCTCAATTTCCAATTCCTTGCCACCACAAAAAGAGCTACTAGAAATACTTTGGAACATATGGATGGATTCTTTTCCTTTTTCTATGATCTCCTTGGGAATAAGACTCTGTAACAGTTGTTTTAGAACTCTGCATGCAAGTCCAAATTACTCTCCAAAATAGTTGGATCAGTTCATAGCTCCCCAATTTTCAACATCCTCTCTAACATTTGTCATTTTTCTCTTTTATCATTTTAGTGAGTCTCATGGTCATGAGATGAAATCTCTGAATTATTTTTGGTTTGGATTTTCCTAATAAATAGTGATTTAGAGCATTTTTTTCATAAACCTACATATGGTTTTGATTTCTTCTTCTGAAAATTATACATTCATATTTTTGTCCATTTATTAATTGGGGATGGCTCTTATTCTGAAAATTTGATGATGTTTTCTATATATTTTATAGATGAGACCTCTGAGAGATTGAATTTTTAATCCCCACACACCAATTTTCTGCTTTCCTTTTAATTTTGGCAATATTTGTTTTATTTATGCAAAAGTTTTTTTATTTTATTGTGCTCAAAATTATCCATTTTCCATTTCACAATGCTATTCATATTTTGTTGACTCAAATTCTTCTCTTATCCATATTCCAATAGGCAACTTGCTCTCTCTTCTTCTAACTTACTTATATTTCCTTTTATATCTAGATCATGTATCCATTTTGATCTTATATTAGTAAATGGCACGAGATATTGATCTATATCTAATTTCAGCCAAACTAATTCCAATTGTTTCAACATTTTTAACCAAATAATAATTTCTTATCCCCCAAACCTGGATCTTTTTGTCAACTCCAAGATTACTATCATCTTTTATTGTTGTGTGTCTGTTCTGTTCCCTTGATTTACCTTTTAATTTCTTAGTCAGTACCAGATAGTTTTGATATCTACTGCTTTATAATACAATTTAAAATCTGGTATTGCCAGACGTCCTTCCTTTATATTTTTCTCATTAATTCTTTTGATATCCTTGATCTCTTGTTTTCCCACATGAATTGTAATTATATTTTCTAGCTCAATAAAATATTTTTGGTAATTTAATTAGGATGACATTGATTAAGTAGATTAATTTATGTAAGATTGCCTTTAATTATATTGGCTCCGCCCATCAACGAATAATTCATATTTCTCCAATTATTTAGATCTAATTTTATTTGTGTAAAAAGTATTTTATAATTATGTTCATGTAGTTCCTGTGTTTGTTTTAGCAGGTATACTACCAGGTATTTCAAACTATTTGTGGTTATTTTAAATGGAGTATTTCTTTATATCTTTTCTTGTAGACTTTTGTTAGTAATATATGAAAATGCTAGTGATTCATATGGGATTATTTTATATCTTGCTACTATGCTAAAATTATTGATAGTTTCAACTAAATTTTTTGTTGAATATCTAGGATTTTCAACATATATGATCATGTTATATGCAAACAAAGATAGTTTTATTACATCTTTTCCTATTCTGATACTTTCAATTTTTTTTCTCATTTCTATTGCTAAAATTTCTATTACCACATTAAATAATATTGGTGACAATTGGCACTCTTATTGTACTTCCAATCATATTGGGAAAGTTACTAACTTCTCTTCATTACAAATAATATTTGCTGATAATTATAGGTAGATGCTTTGAATAATTTTAAGAAAAAAAATGTATATCTATGCTTTCCAGTGCTGAGGATGTGTTTTGTTATGAAAAGCTTTTTCTGCATCTCTGGATATACTCATATCTTTATTACTTTTTAAATTAATATTTTCAATTATGTTGATAATTTTCATTTTATTAAACCATCTCTGAATTTCTGGTATAAATTCTGTTTGGTCACAATTCATTATCTTTGCGAAATATTGTTGTTGTCATCTCTTAGCTAGTATTTTATTTAGGATTTTTGCACCCACATTTATTAATGAGATTGGTCTATAATCACTTTTCTTTTCTTTTCTTTTTTTTGCTCTTCCTGGTTTTGGTGTCAGTGGCTTTGTTTCATAAAAGGCATTTGTTAAAACGCCTTCTTTATGTCATTTCAAATAATTTATTTAATATTGGAATTAGATGATCCTTAAATATTTGTTAGAATTCACTTCTAAATGCATCTGGTTCTGATGTTTTTTTTAAGAAGTTCATTTGTTGCTCATTCAATTTCTTTTTCTAAAATATGCTTATTTAGATATTCTATGTCTTGTTTTGATAGTGTAGGCAGCTTATTTTTTCCATTCTCGTTAATTTTTTTCGTATAACTGAGCAAAATAACTACTAATAATTGCTTTAATTTCATCTTCATTGGTGGCATGTTCACCCTTTTTATTTTTTATGTTAGTGATTTTTTTCCTCTTATTTTTATTAGATTGGCTAAAAAAATTTCATTGATTTTTCTTCATAAAACCAACTCCTAGATTTATTTATTAAATCAATGGTTTCCTTGTATTTAATTTTATTATTCTTACCTTTAATTTTTTAGGATTAATAATTTAGTGTTTAGTTAGGGATATTTAATTTGTTTTTCCCCTATATTTTTAAAACTACATTCTCAATTCATTGAGCATTTCCCCCCCTCTATCTTATTAATATAAGCATTTAGAGATACAAATTGCTCTCTAATAAATGCTTTTGTTTTAGAAGGTTGATTCATTATTATCACTCTAAATTATTTACTGTTTCTAAGATTTGTTCACCAACCTACTCATTCTTTAAGATTAAGATGTTTAGCCTCTAATTAGTTTTCACTTTTTGTTTCCATTTTCCCTTATTATATAAATTTAATTGTATTATAATCTTAAGAGGATGAAGTTAATATTTTCTACATTTAATTATAATGTTTCTGTACACTAATATTTGGTCAATTTTTGTAAAAGTGCCATGTCTTGATGAGAAGGTATACTCTTTTCTGTTCCCATTCAATTCTCTTCAGATATCTATCATTAACTGATCTAAATTCAATTCATCTCCCTGCATTCTTTCTAATTTTTTGTGTTAGATTTATCTAGTTCTGTGAGGAGAAAATTGAAGTCCCTCTTTTTTTTTGTTATATATCTAATTTGTAACCCAATCAGTTTTTCCTCAAAAAAATGGAAGCTATAATATTGGGTGCATAAAGATTTAATATTGATAATTCTTTATTATCTATCTTACCTTTTAACATAATATAGTATCTCTGTTACCTCTTTTGATTATATCTATTTTAACTTTAACTTTGTCAGAGATCATGATTGTTACCCCTGCCTTCTTTTGTCAGCTCAGGCTCTATATATTCTGCTACAGCCCTTTATTTTTACTCTATGTGGATCTCTCACTTTTAAATGTGTTTCTTGTAAACAACATATTGTTGGATTTTGTTTTTTTGATTCAGTCTGCTCTCTATTTTTCTTTTATGAGTGGAGTGAATTCATCCTATGCACATTCAATGTCATAATTTCTAGTTTTGTATTTCCCTCCATTTTCTTTTTCCTCACTGTTTGTCCTTCTTTTCTTTTTCTTACATCCCTCTTTAGATACTAGAATGTCAATCTTAAGGAAAGATCTCCCTGCCAGCCATATGGCCTTTCCAAACCTTACTCCTGACTCTCCAGACTTTCTCTACCATATTTTCTTTCTCTAGAATACCTGCTTCTCCCCCTTTGAGTTTCCTTTATTTCTTTTGCTGAAAGAAGCCTCTAGATAGGGAAAATATATGTGCCTGAATACTTTCTATGATTTTTTTTCTGAAGCAAAATTGCACAAAGTAATTTGCTATCACTATTTCTTTTCTAATGAAATCAGTCAGTCAACAAGCATTTGTTAAGGTGAGAATTATGGTAGTAAGAAATTATGACAAAACCCCCACAGATCTTGTCCTCAAAGGATTAATATTCCAATGATAAGTCCATTATAAAAAATTGTGTATATACAAGATATATGCAATGTAAATGGAAGGAAGGAATCTGGGAGGGAAAGTCCTAGAGATAAAGACCAGGAGAGGCCCCTTTTAAAAGGTAGAATCTGGAGGAAGGCAGGAGTTCCAGGAAGCAGAGACAAGGAGGGAGAAAATTCTCGCCATGGAAGACACTCAGTGAAAAGGTACAGATTCAAGAAATGGTGTGTCATGTGAGAGCAAAAACAAGAAAACCAAAGTTGCTGAAATATTAAGTATATTTATGGAAATAAAATCCAAGGCATCTAAAAGAGGCAAAAAGAGAAGAGGCTTTGAAGGAATTAAAAAATCAAACAGAACATTTTATATTTGATCTTAGAAGTAATAGGGAACCATTCGAATTTATTGACTAGATGTGGGATATCTGTAGATTTGTCCCTTAGGAAGACATTTTGACAGCTGAGTGGATGATGATATAGAGAGGAGAAAGATTAAAGTCAGGGAGACCCAACTGTTCCAATAGTCTAGGAATGAGTTGATAAGAGCCTACAATATGGTGATGGCTATGTGAGTGGAGACAAGAAAACTTATAGAAGAAATTTCTGTTGAGGTAGAAATGAAAAACATTCAACAACTGATTGTATATGTGAGATTAGTGCAAGTGAAAAGTTGAGGATGACATCATGGCTGCTTATATGGGTTATTGGGAGCATAGTGATGAGCTCAACAATAATAGGGAAGTTTAGAAGAAAAGAAAATTTGGGAGAAAGATAATAAGTTCTGTTTAAGATAGGTTGAGGTTGAGATGTCTGTGGTACATCCATTTTAAAATGTCTAATAGACAGCTGGAGATTGAAATTAGAAGACAGGAGAGAAGTAATAACTAGAAGATTTGAGAATCATCTACATGATGATAATAATTGAATCCAGGGAAACTGATTAGATTGCCAAGTGAGATAATATGGAAGGAGAAAGCAAGAAGGTCTAGGACAGGCTTTGGGGTTATTTCCGTAGTTAGTATGACCTAGAGGAAAATCCAGCAAAGATAACTGAAAAAAAGAGTGGTCAGACAGAGAAGAGAACTAAGAGAGAACAGTGTCACAAAACCCTAGAGAATATCCAGGAGTGGAGGAAGTGACACTGTCAAAGGCTACAGAGAACTTATGAAGGATAAAAATTTAAAAGTCATTAAGAGTGGCAATGAAGAAGTCATTGATAACTTTGGAAAGAGCAATTTTATTTAAATGACAAAGTCAGAAGTCAGATTGCACAGGGCTTAGAATTGAAAGAGAGGAAAGTATACACCAATTTTATAGTTTTCTCAAAGAATTTAACCATCAGATTGAGGATAGATATGATGATTGCTCCAACAATGAAAACAAAGACAGCTAGGTGAAGCAGTGGCTAGAAAGCCAGATCTAGGGACAGGAGGTACTTGGTTCAAATCTGAACTCAGACAGTTCAGTATTGTATGATTCTGGGCAAGCCACTCAAACCCAACTGCCTAGTCCTTAAGCTCTTCTGCCTTAGCACTGTTACCTAGGAGTTCTAAGACAGAAGGTAAAGGCTTAAAAAAATCAATGAAAACACAGAAAATGTAAGTGAAACCCTGAGTTTGTCTTTTGTTTCTTTGATTCTTAAAGATAGAACTTGAAAGACCTAGTCGCATTTCCCCCTATTAGTATATATACACTAGATAATTGTTTACCCTTTAATTTGTTCAAAAATGTTTACTTTTAGCTTGACACCAAAACACTATTGGTTCAGGTTTGATTTGTGGATGAAATAAGGCACTCTAAATCGCTGAACAGTTTTAAAATGGAGCATTACTTTGAGCTAACCCAGTAAGGATATACAGAAAGTATACGGTGGCATTTATCATAACATATATATATATATATACATATATGTATATATATATATGGAAACGTTTCTGATATTTTCTTCTTTTTGCTTGTTACACATATTTGATCCACTAATGAATAGACAGCTGAGGCCATAGGTCTTATTGTTGGTTACTTTCTTGAATTTTGCCTTCTATAAATTTCTGCAGTTGTCTGTAATTCTTTGTCCTCATTGTAGCCACCCTGTATCATGTCTTGCATGGTAGATATATGCATCTCTTCATTTTTAGTTTAAAGCTCTTTAAATCAATTTCGCAAGGCTTCAGGCATGTACATTCTAACCAGCTCTTGTTAGACTTATGTCTTCTATTTCTACTAGAAACCATGATTCCCAAGAAAAGTGAATTAGAAAGGAGAAACAAACTACATTCCATATTTCACTGGGCCTGCTCTTTCAAACTACATTCCATATTTCACTGGGCCTGCTCTTGTCATCTTTAAGCCCTGGGCAATGGAGGCCAACACTTGTTTTCATGATTATGATAACTCAGTGGAACACAATGCATTTCTTTCAGTAATTCCAAAAGCTACAAAATGCTTTTTATTTATAAGTCAATTTTCAAATATTTATAACTTTAGAATGGATATATTCTTTACTCTGTTTGAAATTTCCTGAAAGAAGCTAAGGCAAATTTTGATGAAATTTTTAGATGAGAGAAAAAACAATTAATTTTATAAATGTCAGTTAAAATATAGCAGAAAGGTACAGATTAGGTAAAACGGTAAACAATTTGCTACAGCAGGAAGCCTATCCAAACAGCTGTTCCTTTTTCTTTTTTATCTTGAACAAAACATATAATAAAAAGGCATTGTATTATAAGTAATTTAGGAAAGGTTAAGTTTATATACCTTAACCAAGGTAGTATTTAGTTCTTGAACATATTTACAACTTTTTATGCCATATACCTGATCCTATGACTAACATATTAATCTTGTATAATAATGATATATTAAAAGAATCACTTTTTAAAAAAATAATTATTATTAATATCCTTGAACTATCTTAAGTAGGTATAAAAAGAAACATTGTAATTGTGTTATTTAGACTGGAGAAGAGAAGCTTTAGAGAGAAACTGAGAAGAATGTGATTGACAACAGTCTTCAAAAGCTTGAAGGATTATCTGTTATGCGGAAGAAGGATTGGATTTATTCAGCTCAGGCTTAGAGGGGAGAGCAAGGGCCAAAGGATAGAAATTATAAGGGAAGCAGATTTCAGCTCAATATAAGGAAAAGACTATTAACAATTAGAGCTCTCCAGAAACAGAATGACCTGGCTCATAAGATTTCTCATGGTTTTCAGTTTTTACGTCAGAAAGGTTGACTATTTTTCAAAGATTTCAAAGTTATGTTTCACCATTTGGATAAGAAGGAATGAAAGAAAAAAGGAAGTATGTATTAAGTGCCTATTATTATGTGTCACCTACTATGTCAAATACTTTACAAATATTATCTCATTTGTTCTTCATAACAACCCTGGGAAGAGATAAGTGCTATTCTTATCCTCATTTGTAAAACTGAAGTAGACAAAGTTTAAATGACTCACCCAGGGTCACATATGAAGTAAGTCTGAGGCCAGATTTGAACCCAGGAACTGTTCACTCAAGGTTTAGCATTCTATCTGTTGTGTTATCTAAATGTCTTAGGCTAGGCTAGGCTATAGCTACATATCTTCTGGAATCCCTTCTAATACTGAGATTGCATCAGAAACTTGAGAAATGGTATAAAACAGTGTAATATAATAAAAAGGTGTAGGATTTAGGGTCAGAAGAATAAGGTTGGAATAAGAAGCTCTGCTACTTAATAACTGTATGTTTTGGAGTGAATCATTTCCCCCTCTCTGGACCTCAGTTACCTTATCTGTAAATTGAGGGAATTAGATGAGCAGATTTTAAGAGTTGATTTGAAATTTGAATCCTTTGATAATATGGTCCTATATCTTTCCTCTTGGTTTTCACTTTAATTCTGCCCTAATCTAAAGTATTAGAATCCTTTTCTCTTATATATGGCATGTCCTACTTGGGCACATAGTTCCTCTCCATTTTATGGCTAACATTTTATACAGTACTATCAAGGCTTTCTGAATTATATTTCCCTTAGGGCCTGTGTCTGCTGACTAAGAAGGCCCCAAGGTCCAATAGCTTATCTTTATTCCTGCACTTGGGCTTTCAAACATGGGAGATTGAGGACAAATTCAGGCTAACTTCCTAACTTCCTTCCTAAAGCTGCTTTCTACTACTCTGCTTTCTATACTCCTTTCCCTGTTGAATTCTACAGTTATATAAAATGCTTAAGAAATAAAATGTCCTGAGATCCTGTAAGCATAGGGAGGGCCAAAGGGTCAGCTAAATAAAAAATCAGCCAAATACTTCCCACTTGATTCTCATATCTGGCAAGACATGCAAAGGGACTGATGTTAGGCTTTCTTTCCCTATAGTGCCTGGCTTTCTAGTAGTTACATTATAATCCACTGAAGAACTTTAACTTATGCCATTGTCACAAGAGTTATGTGCCGGGGCAGCTGGGTAGCTCAGTGGAGTGAGAGTCAGGCCTAGAGACGGGAGGTCCTAGGTTCAAACCCGGCCTCAGCCACTTCCCAGCTGTGTGACCCTGGGCAGGTCACTTGACCTCCATTGCCCACCCTTACCAATCTTCCACCTATGAGACAATACACCAAAGTATAAGGGTTTAAAAAAAAAGAGTTATGTGCCCTCTAGAGAATGAAACTTGAATCTTTCTGAGTTATTCAGCACTTCTTGGCTTGTACCATGTCTTAGTGAATAGCCATCATCATTCAGGTACTCAAGTCATCAGTCATCCAAGAACAACTTTCCAACATTTTATTGAAAGCACGAATGGATGAATAGAAACACATTTGGAATTGTATTAGGTGTCAGTTAAAAAAAGAAATACATTTCCTGACTTGACGAAACTTACTGTTTTAATAGTGAGAAATACACTCATTCTATTTCCATCTTCTTTGGTAGAAGATTATGTTAGATAGAGACTGAGAAGAATAAAGGGCCTGAAACAAATAAAAAGGGAAAGGTGATTATTAAAGAACTGATGGGACACAATCTTGTGGAATGTCAGTGATTTAACTTGGGAGAAATTGAGGGAAATTAGAAAAAAGAACAATCTCCAAGCCCAGATTCCAGGTCTGCATTCCAGATTTGGAAGAGGAGGTAGTTATATACGTGGAATTAGACACAGGAAATTAATTCAAGTGAGAATGATAATTTATTAAAAGGTGATGATTGGCTCTAAAATTTGTAAACTAGTGTTTGAGGTTGAAGTATAAACATTTTCAAAGCAACAAGGCTGAAAATCTCAGTGGTTAAGGAGTACAGATGAAAGTGTGCAGTGACTTGTATCAACTATACTGTGTTTATATTTCTGCAGTAGCTAAATGATTGTTATCTGTGTTCCAAGTGTAGGCTGATCTTTCTTCTTGAAGAGAAGGTCAAGGGACTGAAAGAATGCTTCTCCATACTCCACATTCTTTCTTGAAGGGAGAATGAAGTATTCTTAAAATAAATAGAAACAAAGTTTCTATGGGAGAAAAAGTGGATATGTTACCTTTGTTTGAATGCTGGAGAATAGAATATTGTAAAACAGAGGATACAATGAAGGAAAAGTAAGCTATAACATTTGAGCTTTAAAATAGGTTTGATAATTTATACAATGACACATTGTGAAGACAAACAATGCTATATCTAACCATGTTGCAGAGGAATGAGACATGTGACATTTAAAAAATTGGTTTGAAGTTTGAGAGGGACAGCTTGATGGCTCAGTGGATTGAGAGCCAAAACTTAGAGATGAGAGGTCCTAGGTTCAAATCTAACTTCAGATATTTCCTACCTTTGTCACATAACCCCCATTGTTTAGCCCTCACTCATCTTCAACCTTGGAACCAATACACAGCATTGATTCTAAGTTAGCACAAAGTAAGGGTTAAAAAATAGATTTGAGGCTCGTCTGGAAGAGGAAATTGCTAGATGTTCTAAGAAGAAAGAAAATTTTTGTCTTCCAAAGAATTAAGTAGTTGAGCCCCAAAAGTTATTTTGGTATGGATCAAATGAAGAGGAAAGTATTAGGAGTAATTGGTGATTTCTTATTCCAGATTAGTAAGGAAACTATTTGTTGATCTCTTTGTTTTTACTAAAAACAATAGAGACATCTGTTGTCTTCTTAGGACATGATACCTAAGGCTTAACAGATAATTTCTCCATACTAGTCAAAATGAAGGACAATTACCAACTTCTGTGGATTATATATAGGCACAAGTGATATTCCCAGAAGGAACCTAAAAACAAGTATTGCCTGTATTTATGAAATCTTTGGCAAGTAACTGAATATCATCAGAGAAAAGGTTATGTATTAATACTTCACTATTTTCTATTGAAGTTGTGGTATAAAGAAGAAAAATTTAAAAATTAGGTAATTAGTAACTGGCTTGAAGATGGTGCCTGAGATTGGAATTTCAATTTCTGGACTATGACTGAAAAAATAGAACTGAATGATTCCTCTTTAGAGATGGAGTAAAGGCTAGAAATGATAGCACGGGACTGTAATCTTTGCTATTGTGGATATGAGGCTGTCACATTGCTTGAGATAGAGGTTTTTTGAGTTTTATTAGCCTAAATCAATTATGTTTCTACACTAATTTCTGTAATGTTATTGCCAGTAGGTTGAATAAGGAGGATTGAACCAGTCCAAATTGGAAATGAAGCAGATCAAAGCTACCATTGTAGCCAGAGAAGAACTGGATTTTGGGTAGCCACTGCAATTCCAACTTGGTTGAGACAGGACCAACCAATTTTAAAATAAAGGTGGGGTACAACAACAAATGCCAGTCAAAATATATTTGTCAGACATCTTCTAAATCTAATTAAAAGGGACATAAGCTAAAAATGAAAGGAGATGGTCAATATAGGTTCCCTCAATTAGATACCTAGAGAATATCCACAAAGAAGTTTCAAAAAAAAAAAAAAAAAACAGGGAGCTGAGACACCCAGATATTCACAAGAGACAAAATCCAAGAAATGCATTAGTAATAAAATCTGACTTCATATGGCTTTACATAAATAACCAAAAACAGTTGAGTCATCAAACAAGAGGAACTAAAGGGTTTAATACAAAAAGGACAAATTTGATCTTGTAATTGTCACTAAGACTTGGGAGGCTGAAACCATTATTTAGGCTTGGTATACATTATTCAAAAGAAAAAGGGTGTGATTAGATAACATATTATATCAAGAAACTACACTTAGTTAAGGAAATATAGTAACTATAGAGAAAAAAAGGAAAGAAATTATTTATGTGAGTTTGAAAGAAAGAAAAAACAAAATAATCCCAACAATGGAGTACACCAAAGACCACTTGGTCAAGAAGAGAAATTGATTGTATTGAGGAAATACATTACAAACCAGGGTAGAGAGGTATTTTATAGTAGTGATAGAAACTTCAGTTATCTAGACATGTTTTAAATATCTTTTCTTACAATAGCAGAGTTGCTAATAATGACTTAATTTGGCTTATTGTCAATTTCACCCTTCAAATGAGAGAAAACAGCAGAGGAAAGGTGGAGAAGAGGGTACATGGACCCATTTGATCTGTACCAAATTACTCTCCCAACAACATTGTTATAAAGCTCCAAATAAATTCTGAGGCAGTAGAACCCACAAATGTATGGGAGTGAAAGAATTTTTCAAGCCAAGATAACTTAGAAGATTGTCATGGGTGTTCTGTCACACTGAGGTGGGAGTGAGGTCCAAATCATAATGCCAAGGCAGGTCCCACCTCAGGAAGCCTGCACATGTGTTGGGGGTGGTTGAATAAGAAGCAAAGACTTCCAGATCTTTCTGACAGCTACAGAGAGTAAGGGGCTCAGAAGAAGATTACGGAGTTTCTTGTGCTGGCTCTAGGAGCAAGACTGTTGCATTGCCCATACAGTGATCCAGGTCACATTCCCAAGTGAGTCGCAGTGGAAAGAGGAACACTAACACACACCAGTACTTGCAGCCAAAGGGCTCATGGGCCTCAATCTTCAGGCTTAAAAAAAGTGCTTGTGGTTGTTCACAGCACAGAGCACAAAGTGGAAGAGTATTAAACAACATCTCTTCAGATCATACCACCTTGGAAAAATTGATCTTACAGATTCTTCTGAACAAGCTCTGAAGGCAAATATGCAAAGACTTTGAAAAGTGCCCACTTCACCACAGGAACAGAGACCACCTGCAATAGTTTTTTAAGTTAAAAGACTAGAAAGAGATTGGACGATGAGCAAACATAAAAAAAAAAAACTCAACATAGAAAGTTACTTTGATAACAGGGAAAACAAAAATGCAAACTCAGAAGACAGTGAAGCCCCAAACCTCAAAGTAAAATATGATGTGGTCTTAAGTTCAAAAGGAATTACTTGAGAAGCTCAAAAGGGAATTTTAAAACCAAATAAGAGAAGTAGAAATAAAATTGGAAATTGAATGGGAATGATTCAGGAAAATCATAAAAAATTAATAACTTGGCAAAAGAGTCACAAAACAAAACAAATAAAAGGACACCTTAAAAGGCAGAATAGGCTTATTGGTAAAAGAGACACAAAAATTCACTAAACGGAAGAATTTCTTAAGAAGCAGAATTGGCCCATTAGAATTACATTCAGATTCTTTCCATTTCTCTAATTAGTATAGCTCACATTTCTGGAATTCTGATAAACAATATTAGTGATAATGAACCCTCTTGCTTTAACCTGATCTTGTTGAAAATGCCTCTATTCTTCATCCCTTACAAATAACATTGACTCCAGCTTTTAGACAAATATTATTATTGTGATAGTGAAATGCTCACTTAATCCTGTGCTTTCTAGTTTTATTAAAAGATGAATATTGGATTTTGCTAAAATTGTTCAGCCTCTCTTGGTATGATAATTTTCATTATTTTTGCCATTAATATCATCATCTATCATGTTTATTATTTTCCTCAAACTGAAACAATATTCCTGTTATGAATCCAAGCTGGTAGTCTCTTACATATCATATTATATAGCCTTTGTCAAAATTATATTTAACATCATGCTTCAGTACTTATTAGGGGGTATTAGCTTTTTGTTTTCCTTTTATTCCCTTCATCTTTTCTCAAGGATCAAAACCATATTTGTCTTATACTGTTTCAAAAGTTCCCTTTCTATTTCTGCTAACAGTTTATATCATGTTGGAGTTGATTGTTATTTTAATGTTTAATATCAGTTACTTATAAAGTCATGGAAATTGATGTTTTATGAGATGAAATAATTTATGGCTTGATTCATTTTTTCTGAGATTATTTTCTATATTCTCTAGTTTTCTCTCTGAAAATCAAGATGTTTTATATGTTTGTAAATATTCATTGATTTCATTTACATGATCAGATTTGTTGGTTGCCTTTATTTAATTTTCTAATATGAATTTGCCTATTGCATTTGGGGGGATGACCCACTTCTCTTATTAATTTACTTTATTATGATATATTTTTATATTTTCCAGATTACATGTCAATACAATTTTTCAATATTCATTTTCTGATATTTTGCAATCCATGCTCTTTCTCTTTGTTCAACTCCTTTCCCCTGTCAAAGAACACAATATGCTATAAGTTGTATTTATATTATCACATACTATGCTTCAATGTTTATCATATTATGAAAGAAGACTCATTTTACTTTAACTAGAGAAAAATTCATGGGGAAAATAAAGAACAGTATTTTTTAATCTGTATTCAGTCTGTTCCTTCTGTGGCAGTGGATATTCTTTTCTTTCATAAGTCTCTTGGAGTTGTTCTGGATCCTTGCCTTGCTGATATTAGTTGTCATTAACAGTTGATCATCATACATTATGGTTGTTACTGTGTACAGTGTTTGCCTGATTCTGCTCACTTCACTTTCCATCACTTTATAGGTCTTTCCAAGTTTTTTTTTTTTTTGCTATTTCTTATACCACAATGAGTGTGAGGTGGTACCTCAGAGTTGTTATAATTTGCATTTCTCTAATCTATCAATTTTATATTTCATAATGTTCTCTGTGCCTTATTTTGGCCTAAATTCTACCCTGGTCCATAAATCTGATAGGTGAACTATTGTATACTCTCCTAATTTGTTTATGGAATCACTCTTTACTTTGAATGTAGCCATTTTTACTTTCCCATCTTATATGGTGTGAGGTGTTGGTCTATGTCTACAGGCTTCTATTTTATTTCCCAATTTTCCCAGCAGTTTTTTTCAAATAGTGAGTTCTTCTTCCACAAGCTTGGATCTTTGGGTTTGTCAAAACTAGATTAATATGGTCATTTACCATTGTGTGGTGAATCTCTAATCTACTCCATTGTTCCTCCACTCTATTTCTTAACCAGTGCCAGGTTTTTTGATGGTTGCTGCTTTATAATATAGTTTGAGATCTGAAACAGCAAAGACACCTTTCTTATATCCTTTTTCTTTAATTATGTTGATATTTTAGGTCTCTTTTCATCCAGCTGAATTTACTTATTTTTTAATTTTATCTCTATGAGATAATTTTTGGGTAGTTTGACAGGTATGACACTGAATAAGTAACTTAATTCAGGAAGAACTGTTATTTTTATTATATTGGCTCAACCTACCCACTAGCAATTACTGCTTTTTCAATTCTTTAGGTCTGATTTTCTTTGTGTGAAAAGTGTTATAATTTTGCTCAACTCTTAGGTATGTGTTGGCAGGTAGATTCCACATGTTTTATATTGTCTATAGATATTTTAAATAAGCTTTATCTTTCTATATCCTGCTGTTGGACTTTATTGGTAGTAAAGAGAAGTGCTTATGATTTTTGTGGGTTTATTTTATATATCCTGCAACTTTGCTAGATTAATTCTTTGGTTGATTCTTTAGGATTTTCTGAGTATATCATCATATAACTGCAAACAAAATAATAGGTTCATTTCCTCATTGCCCATTCTCATTCCTTCAAACTCTTATTGCTAACATTTCTAGTACAATAATAAATAGTGGTGATAATGGGCATCCTTGTTTTACTCCTGATCTTATTTGGAGAGTTTCTAAGTTATCCCTAATATAAATAATGTTTGTTGATAGTTTTAGATAGATGCTATTTATCCCTTTAAGGAAAGTCCCATTTATACCAATAATTTCTAGTATCTTTAATAGGAATGGGTACTGTATTTTATCAAAAGTTTTTCTGCATCTATTGAAATAATCTTTTGGTTTCTATTGATTTTGTTATTAATATGGTGAATTATTTTGATATTTTTCCAATATTGACACATTCTTGCATTTCTGGTTTAAAACCTACCTGATCATCATGTCTTATGTTTATGATATATTGCTATAATCTTGTTAGTAATGTGTTTACTATTTTGCACTAATATTCATTAGGGATATTGATCTATAGTTATGTTTTGTTTTTGCTCTCCTTTTGTTCTTCCTGGTTCACTAATCAATATCATATTTATGTCATAAAAGGAATCAGAAAGAGTTCTTTCTTCAGCTATTTTTCCAAATAATTTATATAATATTTTTTTTACCCCTTAATTTTGGTGTATTGTCTTATAGGTGGAAGAGTGGTAAGGGTGGGCAATGGGGATCAAGTGACTTGCCCAGGGTCACACAGCTGGGAAGTGGCTGAGGCCGGGTTTGAACCTAGGACCTCCTGTCTCTAGGCCTGA
The DNA here is from genome assembly GCF_016433145.1 of Gracilinanus agilis. Taxonomy (NCBI): domain Eukaryota; kingdom Metazoa; phylum Chordata; class Mammalia; order Didelphimorphia; family Didelphidae; genus Gracilinanus; species Gracilinanus agilis. The sequence continues at coordinate 191,755,830 of NC_058134.1, forward strand.
CTCTCACTCCACTGAGCGACCCAGCTGCCCCCTTTATATAATATTTTGATGTTTGATAGAATTCACTTGTGAATTCATCTGGCCCAAGGGTTTTCCTAAGGGAATTCGTTAATGGTTTGTTCAATTACTTTTATGAAATGAAATTGTTTAAGTATTTGCTTTCCTTTTCTAATAATCTGGACACTTTTTACTTCTTTAAATATTCATTTTTTACCTAGATTATCACTTATTGGCATATGATTGGGCAAAATGCCTCCAATTCATAGCTTTAATTTCTTTTTCATTGGTTGTAATTTCATCCATTTTATTCTTAATACTAATAATTTGGTTTTCTTCCATTCTTTTTTTGATTGAATTAATCAATGATTTGTCTCTATTTTATTGATTTTTCATTAAACAAACTCCTTATTTACTAGTTCAATAGTTTCCTTACTTTCAGTTTTACTCATCTTGTTAATTTCTTAGGATGTATAATTTGGTGTTTATTTGAGGGAGGGGGTCAAATTTGTTATTTTTCTAGGTTTTTTTTTAGTTACTCAGACAATTCATAGATCAGTTCTTACTCCATTTTATTAATATAAGTATTTAGAGAAAGAAAATTTCCCCTAAGTAGAGCTTTGACTGCATTCTCAAAATTGTGGAATGCTGTCTCCTTGTCATTCTCTTTAATGAATTTGTTGATTGTTTCTATAATTTGTTCTTTAAATCACTCATTCTTTAATATCTGTTGTTTGGTTTCTAATTTATATTTAGATAGAAGTCATTTATCACTTTAAGAAAGGTTCAATTTATTACAGTTTTCTAATATTTTTATAAAGAGTGGGTATTGTATTTTGTAATGTGCTTTTCTGCATCTATCAAAATTATTATATGGTTTCTGTTGGTTTTGTTATTGATATAGTCTATGCCAATAGTTTTCCTAATATAGAGACTTCCCTGAATTTCTGGTATAAAACCAACTTGATCATAGCATATGATTCTTGTACTATAATTTTTGTAATTTACTCACTAGTATTTAATTTAATATTCTTTCATCAATGTTCATTTGGGAGATAGGTCTATAGCTTTCTTCTTCTGTTTTAGCTCTTCCTGGTTTAGTTTAGTACCATTATTGTGTCATAAATAGTATTTAGAAGAATTTCTTCTTTCCCTATTTTCCCAAATGGTTTATGTAGTATTGTAATTATTTTTTTTTTGAATGTTAGAATTTGTTTTGAATATATCTAACCCTGGGGCCTTTTTCTTAGGGAGTTTTTTGATGTTAGTTTGATTTCTTTTTCTGTTATGGGGATATTTAAATATTCTATTTCCTCTTTTTTAATTTGAGTACTTCATATTTTATAAATATTCATCTATTTTATTTAGATTTTCAGACATATTGGTATATAGTTGGGCAAAAAACTTTCAGTAATTGCTTTAATTTCTTGTTCATAGGTTGTGATTTTGACTTTTCCATTTTTGATACTGGTAATTTGGTTTTCTTTTTTTTAAATCAAGTTAACCATGATTTATTTATTTTATTTTGTTCCCCTGCCACTCCATTAAACCAATTCTTTTTCTTATTTTTAAGTTCAATGGATTTTTTACTGTCATTTTTATTAATCTCTTCTTTGATTTTTAGGATTTTCAAATTGTTGTTCAATCAGGCATTTTTAATTTGTTCTTTTTCTAGTGTTTTCAGTTTCATGCCTGACTCGTTGATCTGCTTTTTTCTCCATTTTATTGTTGCAAGAATTTAGAGATATGAATTTTCTCCTAAGTATCACTTTTACTGCATCCCATACATTTTGATATGTTATCTCTTCATTATCATTTTCTTTATTGAAATTGTTTCTCTGATTTGTTCTTTGACCTATTGATTATTTAGGATGAGATTATTTAGTTTCCAATTAAATTTTAGTCTTTCTGTTGCCCTTTGTTGAGTGTGTTTTTGTTGCATTATGGTCTGAAAAGTGTGCATTTAATATTTCTGCCTTTGTACATTTGTTTGTTAGGTTTTTATGTCTTATTATGTGGTCAATTTTTGTGAAAGTGCCATGGACCTCTAAGAAAAAGGTGTATTCTTTTTTATTCCCATTCAGTTTTCACCCAAGATCTCTAATATCAAACTTTTCTAAAGGTTGTTTCTTCCTTAATTTCTTTCTTGTTTATTTTTTGGTTTCATTTATCTATTTCTGAGAGGGGAAAGGTTGAGGTCTCCTACTGGATATGTTTTGCTTTTTCTTCCTATAATTCATATATTTTTGCCATTTGGTGAATATATGCTTAATTTTGATGTTATTTTGTTGGCTATGGTGCCTTTTACCAGGATGTAATTTCTTATCTTGTCTCTTTTGATTAGATATATTTTTACTTTTGCTCCATCTGACCAATTTATTTTGTTTTTTTCTTCAAACCTTTGTTAAAGGTAATTTTTATAGCATTGTGATCTAAAAAAAAGATGAATTTAGTATTTTAGCTTTTCCCCTTTTTGTTGTGAGGCTTTTTTTTGTCCTATTATATGATAAAATTCTGTGAAGATGTCATGTTCTGCTGAGAAAATAGTATATTTCTTTCTATTTCCATTCCTGTTCCCCCTTCAGTATTCTTCATGAGTCTATCAAGTCTAACTTTTCAAAAATTTTTTTCATTTCCTTAATTTCTTTCTTGTTTATTTTTGGTTTGATTTATCCAATTCTGATATTTATCTAATGTCCCCTACTAATATAGTTTTATTGTCTATATTCTCTTATAACTCATGCAATTCCTGCTTTAGGAATCTAGATGCCATATAATTTTGTCTATATGTGTTACTTCAAAGTCTGTGGTTCCCCTTATTAATATGTAATTTCCTTCCTTATCTCATTTGAATATATAATTTCATTTTTGTTTTGTCTGATATCATAATTGCTACCTCCATTTTTTAAACTTTATATGAACTTTGTTATATTTTTTTCTAAGTAAGTAGAAAAATGTTACTTGGTAGTTTGATAGGTATGGCACTAAATAAGTAAATTAATTTGGGAAGAATGGTAATTTTTATTATGTTATCTCATCCTACCCATGAACAATCAATGTTCTTCCAATTGTTTAAATCTAGTTTTAATTGTTTGGAAAGTGTTTTGTAGTTGTATTCATATAATTCCTGTGTTTGACTTTTCCTTAGGAAGTTCTTTGATGGCTTGTTCAATTTCTTTTTCTGATGTTGGATTATTTAAGTATTTTATTTTTTCTGCTATTAATCTAGGCAATTTGTATTTTTGTAAATAATCATCCAATGTTTTACCCCTTCTGTCAATTATGCTGTTCTAATATTTCTTTTGAGGCATTGTTTTTCTGTGTTCTTTTGAAAGGATAGTTGGTGTTGTTTGAGCATTTCTTAATTTGCTGATTTTGCCCGATCTACTACTGTCACTGTGGTGGTGCTGCTACTGTTGCTACCATTGTCTATGCCTTCACCATAGACTGTCTTTTGCATTTTTGTTGCAACTAGTTCTACCCTTTTCTTAAAAAGAAATTCTTAAAAACCCACTAGTGTAGTCAGCAAAAGATAAGCAAAATATTTCTAGAAATTTTTCTAATATTTTGTGACTTTTTGTTGCTTCAATATATAGACAATTTTTGTAAAAGTAACATGGAAAATTAAAAATATGGAAATATTTCTGTCCCATTCAGTAACTACCAGAGTTCAATCATGCCCATCTCCCCTAAAATTTTAATAAGTACTCTAACTTTTTTCATTAATTTCTTCATTAGCTTCCTACATTTGAAAATTATACATTTAAATCTCCACAATTTTACTTTCTATTTTTCCCTTCAAGTGGGATTAATTTTTCCTTTAAAGATTTAGTTGCTATTCCATTCTGTACCTATATATAAGTATATATGAATATTTTATATATGCTATATATAATATGTATTCATAAAAGGATATAAAGTGCCAATATTAACTCATTATCTGTGAAAACCTTTAAGCATAATTCAGTTTCCCTACGTATCTCTTTATAGCAGAATTCCCATGAATTTTTTTTAATTGATAAGAAATATATTTTCCTCCAGAATCTATTTACATTGTGAAACTTTATGTTTTGTTTCTTATAAAAAAATTGTTAAATTCTTTCTAATCCCTTTCAGTTTCTTCTATATTGTGTTTAGTTTAATTGTATTTATTTTCATGGTTATGATTGTTAGTGTTCATTTCTCTCTCTCTTCTATCCTCTTGTACCTTTTCATTTCTTTATCCCTCTTTTTCTTTCTGACAAAGTGAAAAAGAAAATTTCTAAATCTGAGAATTCTGACAGTGACCTATTTCTGTTCCTTTTTACCTTTTCTTTTCCTATTACCCATCCCCAAACATAATTACCCTTCTTTCCTTCCTTCCTTGCCTCTCTTTTTTCTATCTCTAATCCTCTCACCCCTTTATTCTCCACTCTTAAGTATTAAAAAATTATTTTTCTTATGGCTACTCCTCCTTCTCTTATCCTGCATTTCCTCTTAAACCCTCTTCTACTTTTTTCATCTCTTCCTATTTACCTGTTTATCTAAATGTATTTTTATATTATACTCTTTGTATTTGAGGGTGAAAATGTGTGTGTCATTTGTACATGAATAAGTGAATGAATTAGTGTTTGTATTTGACCTTCCTTTGTCATATATGTATATAAATAATAAATAAACCCACTTAGAGTGGGTTTAATGGGATGCCATCACCCCCTTCCTACATATTCATATTAGTCATTGCTCTTTTCCTCTTCTGAATATTCCTTTATTCCTTTCACTTCCTTCTTAATTCTATCAAAACAGAATAAATAACTCCCATAAGACCTCTGCCTTTCATATTTAACTTATGATCCTTGAAGGCACTTGGATTCTGAGAGGACATATGTTTTCTCTCCCTTAATGCTTTCCAATCATTCAAATATATTTACTTTCCTGTTTGTTTTGATTCTTATATTTGCATTTTAGATTTTTCCTTGCTTATAGACTTTTTATTAGGAAGCCGTCTTTTTTATTAGGAAGCAGAGTTATATTTAGTATTGCACAATAGGTTATTCTTGGTGGTAAGCCCTTTTTTTAAAAATTTGTAATCTTATAATTCAAGCTCTATTATCACTTTTATTACTTATTGCTAAGTCTTAATTGTTCTTTCTTGTGGTTCCTTGGTACTTTTTTTGGTTCTTTGAATGATTTTTTCTTTGATGCAGAAACTCTACATTTTGTTTATGATATTCCTGGGAATTTTCATTTTGAGTTTTCTTTTAAGGCCATCCTATTTGATTTTTACCACCATAAAAAATGAAAAACAAGTTAGTCTATTTTTAGTTCTTTATTGGCATACTTTGGCCTTAATAGCAATGTAACTCAAACAAAAACCATTACATTGCATGTGAAAAAGTTTGAAAAGTTAATAAAGGTCATGTCATACATGCAATGTTTTAAATTCATCAATCTGATAGTAAAACAAAACAATAAAAAAATGAAGGGTCATTATGGAAAATCTCCAATAAAATGCTAATCTAGAATCAAAGATGCCATTAATGATGATATTCAAAAGAATTATCTCCTCTATTTCTACTTTTAAACCCTTGGAAAAATTATTCCTTTTAGATTAAGAAGAATCATGATTTATATTAAAAGGGTAACCTAAAGGTTGAATCTTGTGATGGTATCTGTTACAAGTATAATGTACTCTTCAACAATCTGTATGCCATTGAAAAAGTAGTTCCATAGCCAATAAAAAAAGCCAACCCACGGTTTGGCTGTGGAAGAGGTGTCAAATATGCAATTGAATGATAGAATCTAGATGCAACAAAGATCCGGAAATGCCATAAGGCTGTGGAGATGTCTGGACCACTCAGGGAATACAGGAGGCCAATAGCAAAGAATGGGATGACATTTTCAAGGTCATTCAGGTGGGTTCTATAAAGAGAAAAGAGTAAAGTCATAAAAATTGTACTTTTGGGAAAAAAGATAGCTAAAGAAAAGAACAACTCATCATTCAAGGTCTGAAACAGATTATATTACTATTTTTTTGATCTAAAGATTTCATGTTAGGAATGATTTATTCTGTTCACATTTTATTGAATCATTTTTTGACTCAAAATCTCTTTCATTTGTTTCCTTTTATTTTTATGTTACAACATAAATAAATAATGTATTAATAACTTCTAAGAAATGAAAAAAATTTTAAACCCTTACCTTCCGTCTTGGAATCAATACTGCATATTGGCTCCAAGGCAGAAGAGTGGTAAGAGTAGGCAATGGGGGTCAAGTGACTTGCTCAGGGTCACACATCTGGGAAATGTCTGATGTCAGATTTGAACCTAGGACCTCCTGTCTCTAGGCCTGGCTCTCAATCCACTGAGCTACCCTGTGGGAGGCCAATAAGAGAAACAGAGTCTCAAATAGATAAAAATCTGAGACTCCTCTTTTTGACCCCTTTTATGATCCACACCTTTTCTTATTAGAAAACTTTAAGCAATTAGCAAACCAACAGTCAAGAGGTTAACATTTTCCCCTTTGGTCAGGAATGCAGCTGCTTGGTTTCAAAAGTTGTTTTAGACAGTCAAGGCTAAAAAATTCAGTGACTTCCTGACCCAGCAAAATATTCCCAGACTTAACTGATGATGAGGCAGCTACAATCCAACCTTGTACTCTTATCTTCACCTTGAAGTTTCTGAGGTTTCTGTGTGTTGTATAAGCTAATTGCAATGTCTGCAAAGCTATAAAACTCTCTGTGCTTTTGGGTGAAAGGGAGTTTGAATTTTCACATATAATAAACTTGTTACTCAATGGCACTTTGGAGAAGTAGCTATGAGTAAACAGTCAAGATTGTCTCCCATGTCCGGTTCCTTTATCAACTAAGCCATCCTTATCAGATTATCAGGAGATGATAAGTAATCTCAACACTACCCAGCTCCCAACTAATAAAAAAAAATTTTGAAGGGCCACAAAACGTGTTTTATAAAATGTGAGTTAAATACTATTTATAAATGTAACATGCTATCTATAAGTAATGTAAAATACTATCTATAAATGTTTTTCTCTGCAAAGAAAGAGAAAAAGATATTCATCATTCTCTCCTAAATTCTGCCATTAGTGATGCATTTTCACATTTACTTTTATCATCAGTAGAGAGCCTTATTATGTCTGTTAAATGGTTTTGGGATGATTCATAATCTCTAATAAAAAGTTTGCAGAGTCTGATATTTAAAATAGTATTATATGAAGAAATTTCAAATTATAGAATATAAACACACACACACACAGTGTGTGTGTGTGTGTGTGTGTGTGTGTGTGTGTGAGAGAGAGAGAGAGAGAGAGAGAGAGACCAGATGCTGATTTGGGAGAGAAAGGCATAGCAAATGCAAGCTTTGGGGGGGGGAGACTGGGGAGGAGGTAACCAGATCTACATAGCCACTATTTTTGTAGTTTTGATTTTTGCAAAACCTGGGATGATTTGAAAGGGAAACTAATACTTTAAAGCAACAGTCGGCAACCTTTTTGGCCATGAGAGCCATAAAAGCCTGCGGAAGGAGGAGGATAGAGATGGAAGGAGCTGGAATATGGGGCAGGGGCTGAAGGGCCCCCTGGGGCACATCCTGGGGTTCTGCCTGGGCTGGCCGGTCAGGACATGGAGCCAGATATGGCTCGAGAGCCATATGTTGCAGACCCTCCTCTAAAGGATAGCATAAGAACAAAGATGGATGACACTCTAAAACTCATATTAGAATTTAAGGTGAGAATCTCTGAGTAGCAACAGCAAAAAAGGAACTTAAAGAACAAACTTAAAATGTATAAGGCCTCTCAAACTAACTGGCTGGTTCTTGATGAAGCATTTACATCACAAAAGAGCTAAAGATGTTCTCTGGAGCTATCAAGAAAATAACTTGACAACTTTCCCTTTCACCATATAGAATTTGAAAAGTTAATATGGTATAAAGAAAATGGAACAATCTCTGAAATCAGAGAGTCTGGGTTTGAAGGCATCTCTGAAATTTACTATCTTGGTTATTTTAGGCAAGATACTTAAGTTCTTTGAGTCCCAGAAGGAAGTTAGTCTAGAAAGTCTCTAAGATCCCCTTTAGCTATAATTCTAGAAACTGTGCTATGTAGAACTAAAAAGATGAATTACTTTCTCTAATGGATGGTTCATAGGCACCATATTTTGTGGAGGGGAAAAAACAAACAAACAAGCAATAGAACATCCAGGAGAATGATGAATGATTTTTTAAGAGTTTCAAAAAATTCCATGTTATTAGAAAAAGATGATTTAAGAGGGGTGTGATATGGTCACTGATTATAAATATAAACATAAGCATAGAATACTAGAAAGATCACTTAACCTGAAGCAAAAAGAATTGAATCCAAGTTTAGCTTTGTCACTAACCACCTAAATAACTTTGGGCAACTATCGACTTATGAAACCTCACCATAACTTAGTTGTCAGGATAATATCATTTTTAAGTTTTACAGTTGGAAATATCTTTAAGTCTATTTTTTATTTGTTGAGTTATCTCAAAGAAGAGAAGTTACAATTTGTTTTGATTGATCTTAAAAGGTAGAAGCTTGGGACAGCCCTCACCCCAACACCTTAGGAACAGAGCCCAACTTTAATATAAAGTTCAAAAATAAAGAAAAAGGGGTGTGGAAAAAATGAGTAAACAACAACAAAAAAACCTGACCACAAAAATCTTGTAGGGTAACAAGAAAGATCAAGATATAAATTTAGATAACAATGAAGTCAAAATGGCGACAAAGAAAACTTGTGAATTGGGCATAAGCCCAAAAAAGAAAACCTGGAACAGCTAAGAAATTTATTTTCAAAATCAAATAAGAATGGTAGATGAAAAATTAGGTAAAGAAATGAAAGCAAAGGAGTAAGTTTATGAAAAGACAATTAAAAAGGTAACTAGATGGCTCAGTGAATAAAGATTCAGACCTGGAGTTAGAAAGACCTAGATTCAAATCTGGCCTTAAAACACTTCCTAGCTGTGTAAACCTGGGTAAGTCACTTAGCCACAATGCTTTGTCTTTCCTATTTTTTTGCCTTAGAGCCAATGTTTGATATTGATTCTATGTCAGAAGGTAAGGGCTTTAAAAAAAAAAGATCAATTAATAGCTTGCAAAAGACAAAAATACTGAAAAAAAAACACCTTAAGAAATAGACTTGGACAAATTGAAAACGAGTTCCAAATGCTGACTAAATTCCAGAGCTCCTAGGTCAAAGAAAAAATACTTCAAATAGTAAGAAAGAAACCAGTCAAATATTGTGGATCAACAGTTTGGATCATACAAAATTCAGTAGCTACCAAGTTAAAGGTAAGCAAGGCTTGGATATTCAAGAAGGCAAAGGAGGTAGGAGGATGACTAAAAATAACATACCCAGAAAAACTGACTATTAAATACAAGATTCAAGAAAAACATAAAAAAGGTAAAGATGAAAGACATCATAAGTGACTCAATAAAGTTAAACTGTGTATATCATGATACATGTAATTTCTAAGAGATTTATCAGCATTAGGTTAGTTAGAAGGAGTCTACGCAGACAGAAGGTATGTAAATGAGTTGATTATGTTGTGATGATGATTTAAAAAACCTGGATGAGCAAGAAATAGAGATGACCTTGGAGCATAGGGAAAGGAGGGGAACCTCCCACATACACCTCGCTCTCCCTCCCTAGTATTGCTTCCCTCCCCAACACTCCATTTGTTACCTTTCTACTTCTCTATAGGGCACGAATCAATTCTCTGCCCCAATGGATCTGATTGTTCTTCCCTCTTTAAGTTAACTTCAATGCACTTAAAAATTAAGTATTTCCTCTCTCCAACCTCTTTACTCTACCAGGGTATTGTCTTCTCCCCTATTCACCCCATGCACTTCTTTATGGAATATAAATTTACTCCATTTTGTCTGTTTTCTGATTTCTCTTAATATTATCTCTCTTTCCCCACCTCCAGTTTTATATATATACTTATACATAAGCACACACAAACACACACACACACATACATACACACACACACACACACATATAGATATATATATCTTGACATTTCATCCTATGCAGTTTGTCTCTGTTCCCTCTAAGTAAACTTCTAGTTACTATGTTGATAATAACAATTTTTAATATTTACCAATATCTTCTTTTCTTCTAGGGAAACAAATTGATTGAACTTGTTGGGTCTGTCCATTAAATAAAAGGGATTATTTTTGTTTGTTTTTTCCTCTGCTCTCTTAATTACCTTATGGTGATTCTCTTGAGTTCTGTGTTTGGGCAACAAACTATCTGTTTAAGTCCAACTTTTTCTTCATGAATGCTTGGAACTCTTCAATTTTATTGAATGATCATACTCTCCCCTGAAAGAATATATTCAGTTTTGCTGGATAGTTGATTCTTGGTTGTAGACCCAGTTCTCTTGTTTTCCAGAATATTATATTCCATGCCTTCTGGTCCTTCAATGTAGATGCAGGCAGATGCTGTGTTATTCTAACTGTGGTTCCCTAGTATCTGAATGACTTCTTCTTAGCAGCCTGTAATATTTTTATCTTGGTCAGGTATTTTTTTTATTTTGGCTATAATATTCCTGGAAGTTGTCAATTGTGGATTAAATGTAGGAGGTGATCTGTGGATTCTTTTAATTTCCACTTTTGACTCTTGTTCAAGAATGTCAGTGCAGTTTTCTTGAATAATTTCCTTTAGGATGATGTCTAGGCTTTTTCTCTTGTCGTGATGTTCCTGTAGACCAATAATTCTTAAATTGTCTCTTCGAGATCTGTTTTCAAGATCTTTGTTAGTGTTAATGAGATGTTTCATATTCTACTCAAATTTTTCATTTTTTAAATTTTGTTTTATATATTCTTGCTGCCTTGTGAAGTCATTTGCTTCTAGTTGTTGAGTTCTGTTTTTTAAAGACAGAATTTCATCCCTGGCTTTTTGGTCATCTTTCTCCTTCTGGTCTGATTTTCTTTGTAGATCCTCTTTCTCCTTCCTTGCTTCATTTTCGAGCTGGGCTATTTTGCCGTTTAACCTTATTTTCTTGTTTTAGTGCATATATTTCCTTTTTCCAATTTTCTTCAGCCTCTCTTGATTGTTTTTTGAGTTCCTGAAGTTCTTGAGTTAATTGGATTTTAAGATCTTCCAAAGCCTGTGTCCAATTCACTGGAGCTTCCTCCTGTTCTCCTATTTCATTTGCTCTTTTTTCACTTCCTGGAAAGAAGCTGTGAAATGTAATTTCTTTTTTCTTTTTCTGTTGTTTACTCATATTTTTCCCTTCTCTGTTCTGCTAGTTTAATCAGATGTATTTAATGATCTTTGATGAAAGATCTTCCTCCAGCTGGCAATGGATATTTGTAGTTACTTTCTCTGCAGTCTATGGGGAGAGATGTATAAGTTTCCCTGCCCTCTGAAGACTTCTCATCTAACCAATTGATGGGATTAGGCCTAGACTGGTTTAGTCTGTAGCTCTTAATGTGCCCTAAGGCCAAAACCTTGAGAGAAAAAGGGGGGACAGGATGGAGTGTTTTTGCTGAGCTGTCCAGCAGTAGGGTCCCCCCTCTGCCCTGTTGTTAGATTTGGTTTTCTTTCCTCTCGAAGCTCTTTGTTTTTTATCTTGGTGTAGTAAAGTATGTAGATCTGAAGTTTTGCTCCATCTAAGCCACCATCTTCCGAACATTGTTTCTGTGTTTCACTGCCTTTCTCCCCCAGCCACCTCCCTGCTGTCTGTGTTCAACTCCTTGAGTCCAGAACCAGCAAGGCCCTCTTTCTGGGCTGACGTGTTTACATGCCCAGAGATTTCAGGGGCCTCTGGAAACAGCGCATAGCCCATGGGGGAGGGGACCTGGGATTCCCCTTTTATACCCTCAGACCCAACAGTTCAAAAATTCAAGCCTTTTTCTTGGTATACCTCTTGAGCTGTCCAGCAGTAGGGTCCCCTTACTCTGTCCTATTTTTAGGTTTGGTTTTCTTTCCTCTGGAAGTGCTTTGTTTTCTGTCTCATTGTGAAAAGGTGTAGTGGTCTGAAAATTTGCTCTAAGTGCCATCTTCCCAGCCAAAGATGAAAATAAAATAATCCCTGTTCTAAAGAATTTTACATCCTGCTGGGGTGGGTTGGGGGGGGTCACATCATGTGTGTGTGTGTATATATATATATATATATATATAGATCATATACAAAATATATGCAAGATTCCTTATGAAAGAGTAGTCAATATGAAATGGGTCAAGAGAGTTATGAAAGACTTGATGCAGAAGTTGTGCTTGATCAAAGTCTTGAAGTAGAATTCTACTTCAAAGGAAGTAACGAAATCTAAGAGGTAGAAGTGAGTAGCAAATACACTCATGGAATAGCAGATAGTAAAAAGTCATGGATACAGAAGAAAAAATATCATATATATATATATATGTATATATATATAAGAAATAGAAAAAAAAAGACTAGTTTGACTAGACCATGGAACGTAGGAAAGGGCATAACATATGAAGCTGGAAAGGTAGATCAGGTAGATCAGGTCTATGCTGTAAAGAGCTCTAGATACTCTCAACAGAGGAGCTTATAGTTTATCCTAAGGGATAAACAGAAGGAGCAATTGAGATTTCTTGAGGATGTTGGGGCAAAGTGACATTGAACATGAAATTTAATAATATTATTTTGACAATTGTATGGCAAAGCAGTGAGGGAGGAGAAAGTCAATGCAGAAAACTAATTGGGAAGCTATTGTGATAAATTAGCAATTCTGGGTCCAGGTGAGAGGTGATGAGGGCCTGAATTTGGGTGGCCATTTAAGAAGAGAAAAAGGATGAGATGCAAGAGCCACTATGAAGATAGAAATAGGGAAAAAGGTAACTTTCTTGATCTATGAGATAAGAGAGAATAAAGAATGAAGGATAATGCCAAGGTTGCAAACCTGAGAGAGTAAAGGATGTTAGTACCTTTAACAGAAAAACAAAATTTAGAAGAAGGATGGGCTCTGAGGAAAAGATAATGAATTCTGTTTGGGATATTGAGTTTGAGATGCCCCTGGGACATCAAATTTGAAATGTCCAAAATGCAGTTGGTGATATAGGAATAAAGATTGAAAAAGAGCTGGGGAATATATAGATCTGAGAGGAATCTGCACAAAAAACATAATTAAACCCACCTAAGCTGATGGGGTAGGTCACCACACAAAAGAATATAGAAATCAATCTAAATATAAGGAAGAAAATGTAACCCCATCGTTATTATAGATACTTGGTAGGATAGAACCCATGATGGGAATTTGGAAAAAGGGGGCAGGATAGAAGAGAATTGCATTTTGAAAATATGTATTAATGAGAAGAAATCTAGTAATTTTAGTGTAGAAACATGATGGAGAGTATTTAGGTGGGTCTCAATACTTAGTAGAAACAGAAGTGATATTATTCTAAGGCTACACTACATATAGATCATGTGGATAGAAATAATTAGATAAGGGCTTAGAAAAATAGACCAGAAACTACACATTAACATCTAATATTACTCTAAGTAAATGCTCCAACTATCCAGTCTGCCTCTACTTCTTTGTCTCTGTTTCTGTTTCTATTTGTGTATGAGCATGAAAAGTAATTGCTAATTTTATGACTTCTTTTAATGATAAATTCATCCTTGAAAAGGTAGAAGTGACAAGTAGAAGTTATATCTGGGCATGTCTTTTTTTTAAATCAAAAGTACTAATAATAGATGTCAAATTTCCATGAGATGACAATCATAGTGGAGAATAAAATTTATAATATAACTATTATAGCATCATCTGTGTTAGTTGTTTCAGCTTTGAGAAAGAGAAAGCAAGTAAATCTCCTAGACAGCTACACACATCTCTCACATCTCTGACTATGATTTTCTATCTAAATTAATCTTTTGGAGAGAAAAGATGGTCAGGAGAAGGGCAGAGGTACTTTTGTCCTGCATATGTTCAATTCAGTTTTTAAAAATATTTTGCACCTAAAATGTGCAAAAATTTAAAACACTAAAAGATAAAGGATAGGATTGGACTTTCTGAAAATAAAGTAGATTTTCTAGTTACATAGAAGGATAAAAAAAGAAATTTATAAATGTCAACTAAGAGTGGGAACATCTGTTATTGGTCCAAGAAAGAAAAGACATGTTATGGTGGTAGGAAATACCTGGCTAAGAAGTAAAAATAGACACAATCAAGGATTTAATGGCTGAAATGGTTTGTCTTCTCCAGAAGTCTTTAGACAAAAATAAATGACTTTATGTCAGCTATGTAATAAAATGGATCTTTGTTCAAGTATTATGGGGAAATAAGTCCCATTCAAATTTGAGCTTCTATGACCTAGGGGTTCTAGTGAACTACAAACTCAATATAACTAAGTAATGGGATGTAGAAGCCAGAAGAGTTAATATGATCCTAAGTATAATTAATAGAAATATGATATCAAAAATGCAAAGCCCTTGATATGATATCAAAAATGCAAAGCCCTTGGCATACAACATATAATGCAGTCTACAATTTGGGGTGCCACATTTTAGAAGGGAAATTGACAAGATCCAGCATATTCACAGTAGACTGGTGAGGGGAATTGAAATGCTTCTGCAAAAATATCTTAGTTATCTTCAAATATTTGTATAGCATGTGGAAAAGGAATGACCTGTTCCCCCTTGGACCCAGAGAATAGAATTAGGGACAAGGGGCAGAAGTGACTGGAAGATAAATTTTCCAGTTCATCAAATGGTAAGGGAAATTAAAAGGCTTAAACAGCTGCTGGTCATAAATACATAATAAAAACAGGAAGGTGGGTTTGCTGGAAGCAACATTACAACTCCCTCCCCTGGATTTAGCTTTTTCCCTATTTCAACATTTTCTCTACCCACCTACTGATATGTGTGGACAGGCAGAATCAGTACTGATAGACCGGGGGACCACAGGACCCCAAGAGACTTGTAAGTTTTATTGGGAGAGCAGGGGTTGATTAAATGCAGTCTAGAAACTCAAGACAAATAGGAATGCATTGAGAATGCTTAAGTTATAGTGAAGCTAAGCTAGAGTAAAAGCTCCAAAAGGAAAATATGAAACTGATGATCAAGAATTTTTGCTTGAGTGAAAAAAATTAGGGCTGGCCACACTTGAAAGACAGACTAGAGAACTTCTGTGTTCTGCAGAGTTTTCAAGCCAATATTATGGGGAAAAAATAAAGACAAACCTGGCCTGGAAGAGGAAAGGTGGGAAGGATTTTGAATTTTGTTCCTTCTTTTAGGAGGTTTCTTATGGTCTATAAATGAATGGAAGGGCTGATGACCTAAAAGAGTCACACCACAAAGTGCATTCTATTTTAGAAGAGAGAACACTAGAGCATCAGCTAAAGCCAAAAGCTGGAAACAGAAAATCTCTACAACCAACCATACCTGGAAATAGCCAGGAGACATTCTTTACTTCCAAGCACAAATTATAAATCCAGCAGAGTCAAAGTATACGGTGGAGACCAGGAGGGTATGCACCCAGGGGAAGTAGTACTTTGTCTTCACCAGAATTTAATGCAGGGCTTATAGCCTCAGAGACTGAAGAATGAATTATGCTTATGTATGTGGATTCTGGCCTCTGATTCTCAATGTACACTCCTTGACTATAGTGTTTAACAACACGTGTTTCCCTCCCCATGTGTTCCCTATCTCCATGTCCTCCCATAATATGCCTCAGTGACATATGTGCTCTAGATGTTTGCCTTTCTGTGTTTGTCCTTCCATCCTTGTCCTTTGGGTATATATGTTCACTATGTTTCTGCTTCGATGTCTGTTCTGTGCAGGTATCCACTCCTTCCACTCTTAGGGTAGTAGGCTAGTGTGCTCTACATGTATAGGGGAAATGTGTTTTGGCTATTTTTATTAACATTTCAAAAATACTTTCATTTAAAATATGACCTATTTCTGACTAATAAAAGGAAACATACAGATGAATCATTAATCTAAAGAAATGTAGACAACCAATTTCCATCTTAATTTTTCTCTACAAACTAAATATTTTTATTATATTAATCTGTGTGAAAAATCTTAAAACTCCAAATATATAAACAAAACAACTACATTGAAAATTCTGAATGTATCACAGTTACTCTTATAAATCGGTTTGAATTAGAACAAATAAAAGTGGAAATAGAAAGAAGAGGAGAAAAAATAGACTTTGATGTTTCCTAAAGAATAAGAGGTTAAGATGTACCTTTCATATGGAAATCTGGGTGTAGACATCATGTTTATATTCACTTAAATTTAAAGACTTAAAGTTTTTCAAATGATATTTTATATATCTTAATAAGTATATTAATTATATTTTTGAATGAATAGATCACCCTTACAAAGTCACATGAGTAATTGCTGTCAGTATTTTAAGCTTGTACTGAATTAAATAACTAAACTGGAGGCAGGGGAAGAGTGTACCTTATTTATTCAAATATAAAGCCAACATTCACATTCAGTAGCAAAACTAGACATTTTTAATTCACAAGAAAAAGTTTCTTCCTTTTGTAAGCTATGAACAAAAAAGGTTTCTATTCTCCATCTTCTTGTAATGGGTCATTTTTTTACCTCCAGAGAAATCAAATCGAAGCAGTTTGGAGAAGTTGATTGTATTTTTCTGAACCCTGCCTGAATCCTTCCTTCCCATTGCCATTTATATTTTCCCTATGAAAACTAGCACCTTAGAACCCTCTAGAGAATGTCTCTGCAAATTTTGCTAAAATACATACTAAATGTAGTTGTAGTGCAGTACAGAGATTATGGAATGGTACATGGTGTACAAGAGTACGGTACAACACATTACCAGCCAAGAATTCTGTAAGAAGTGGCATAAAAGGATGTTATCAAAGAGACGCCTGCTGTTTTTCTAACCATGGGCAAATCCATCTTAGTTTCATCATCCATAAAATTGGAAGGTTTTGTTCTATGGTCTCTGATATTCCCTTCAAACTCAGTATCTATACTCCACAAGCCTATAATACTGGATAAATAAGTATGGCAACAGTAAGTAATAGTAGTTGATAGTCTAAGTCTTCCATTAGCAACCATATACTATATCAAGAGTTCTAGAGTAAAGTCCCAAACATTTTGAATGCATCCCCTATGAAAGGTTTCATGAAGGTCAAAGGCAAGAAAGGCACATAATGAACAACATTAATGGGTTGGGGCCAGTGGATAGTGTATCCATATCAATGAGATAACAGATTCATCATATTTTTCAAAATATGGAGACTTACAGGTTTCTAACACTCTGTGATTTTCTACTTTAATTTAACAATCTTAGAATGGATGATACAACTTTTCTTCCTTCAAAGCTCTGTGGAACTCCAATTACTATCCTAGTATTCTTTCAACTGTAAAAGCTTTCAAGAGATATATTAACTTACCTACGCACACGTTCAACTCTTTCATCTGTCCGAATAAACTTCTTACCATTCTCCCCTTTGCCAAAGGCCAGAGCATCTTCTGGATTGACAACAACCTATTCCAATATACACATGAACACATACAATGTCAAACATGGAGAAATGTTGAACCAAACTGGGAATTTTATTTATTATGCAAAATAAAGCATTCATCTCATGAGATTAAAAAGGTCAGTAACGCTAATATAAATTATGAGAAAAGATATAAGGAACAAAAACAAACTAAAATGTCCAAAAGGATGAAAAATGTTAAGGAGGGAATCAGTTTTAGAGAACTCATAACTCAGAATAATGTATTATATGTATTAGACAAAATATAAGATTGAGCAATTCAGTGAAAATTGATTCAACTTCCCATATATATCAAATGAAATTTCCAGAGAATTTAGGCATGCTCTCCTCCCTAGATATACAAAATCACTACATGAAGTGAAGTTTCTTATCCCTTGAAATTTGAGAGTAAACAAAAATTTCAATAAACTTGTGCTAGGCACTGGGACACGTAAGGGGATAGAGGGAGGTGGATAAACAATCCCAACCCTCAAACAATTTACATTCTACTCAGGACTATAGTATATACTCTCATAAAGGAGGGAGTATATGCATATGTGGTTGGAGTGAAAAGGTTGTAGTAATAGAGATATCAAACAGTTGGAAATTTTAAGAAGAGAGGAAGGATATGAACAACTGATGGGCTAAGAGAAGGCTTTATGGAGGAAACAGAATATAAACTGAGTGCTTAATGAAAATAATGCTTTATTTTATTTAATATTTATTTAATTATTCATTATTTAATAAAATAATGATTATGAAAGTTGGAAAAGAAGGGGCAGCATTTTCCAGATAGAAGTGAAGACCTGTTTGAGCATTTGGAAATAGGAGATGGAATGCTAAGTTCAGGGAACAGCTAGTCCTACATTGCTGTTAGGCTGAGATACAGAGTTTATGATGGAGAATAATGGGAAATCTGGAAAGTTAGATTGCAGCCAGGTTATGGAAGACCGGTTTCTTTGTTTATAAAATGAGGAGTTTGTACTTAATTCTAATCCCTTCTCTATATTTATTATTTCCTACTTATTCTATACGTAGCTTACCTTTTATACATTTGCTTTCATGTTTCATTATAAGCATCTTACGGGGAGGGAGAGACTCTTTTGCATCCCTAGTATTTAGCCCAGTATCTTTTAATATTTATTGATTTTTACTTGATGGAGATGGCTTCTGAAATCTTTTCTGCCTCTAGGTCTCTGATCATAATCCTAGATCTTTGGTTTATTTTCTTATGAACTTAAAACTATATTTTAGCAGGACCAGATCTCAAACTGCATATAAAGCAGCAATCATCAAAACAATCTGGTATTGGCTAAGGAATAGAATGGTAGATCAATGGAGCAGATTAGATATACAACATATGTGGGTAAATGACCTTAGCAACCTAGTGTTTGATAAACCCAAAGATACTAGCTTTTGTAATAAGAACTTGCTCTTTAACACAAATTGCTGGGAAAATTGGTAAACTATGGTAAAAGCTAAGTGTAGACCAATATTTCATACACTATTCCAAGATAAAGTCAAAATGGATATATGATATAAAGAATGATACCATAATTAAATTAGGGGAACACAGACAAGTTTACCTGGCAGGCCTCTGGAGAAGGGAAGAATTTATGACCAAACAGGAAATAAAGAATATTTTAAGATGTAAAGTGAATAATTTTGATTTTATTAAATTTTAAAAAATTGTATAAACAAAACTTATCTAACAAGATTAGAAGGGAAATAACTGGGAAAAATTTTTTTAACAAATATCTCTTGTAAAGGTCTAATTTCTTAAATTTATAAGAACACAAGCCATTCCCTGACTGACAAATGGTCAAAGGTTGTGAACAAACAATTTTCAGATGAAGAAATCATGGCAATCAATAATCATATAAAAATGTTCTAAATCACTTGTGATTAGAGAATTGCAGATTAAATAAATGCTGAGGCACCACCACACGCCTATCAGATTAGCCAATATGGCAGTAAAGAAAAGTGGTTATGTTGGAGGGGATGTAGCAACATTAGGACACTAATGCACTGTTGGTGGAGTTGTGAACTGATCCCACCATTTTGGAGGGCAATTTGTAACTATACCCAAAGAGCTATAAAATGATTTATACCCTTTGATCCGGTAATGCCACTACTGGGTCTGTATCCCAAAGAGATAATAAAAAGAGGAAAGGACCTACTTGTACAAAAATATTTATAGCATCTCTTTTTGTGGTGGCAAAGAATTGGAAATGACAGAATGTCCATCAGTTAGGGAATGGCTGAACAAACTGGTACATGTTGGTAATGGAATACTATGTGTTATAAGATGATTTCAGAAAAAGCTAGAAAGATTTGCAGGAAATGATGCAGAGAGAAATAAGCAGATCTGGGAGAATATTGTACACAGTAACTGCAATATTGTACAATGATCATCTCTGAAAACTTGGCTACTCTCAGTAATGCAATGATCTGGGACAATCTTTAAAGACTTATGATGGGGAATGCTATCCACCTCCATAGAAAGAACTCTTGGAGTTGTCTTTCACATCAATGTATTTTTTTTATTTTATTTTGGGGTTTTGGTTACGTGTGACTTTGCTCTTACAACAGTAATCAGTGTGAAAGTGTGTTTTGCATGACAATTAAAAACCTTGCTCCCTGTGCTAAGCTATTAAATTTTTATTTTCTCCTGGAGACCACTAGAGGGAGTCCCTGAAAATTTGTCAGGAAAGAAGTGACATGGTCTGCCCTTGTGCCTTAAAAAGCTAATTTTGGCAGCTATATGAAGATTAAGTTGAAGACAGGAAAGAGTGGAGGCAGGCAGAAATATTAAAGGATTATTGCAGTTGTCCTGCTGAGAGGTAATGAGATCTGAACTTGTGGTGGTCCTTTCAGTATACGATTAAGAAAACTTGTCAATTAATTAGATTATATGATGTAAGGGAGAAGGAATCATTAAGGATGACTCTAAGATTGTGGACATTTGTTACTGAGAGCATGGGGGTAGGTACCCTTGAAAGAGACAAAAAGGAGATCTGGAGGAAGAATAGAGTTGGGAACTAGGGGAAGGAGAGAGATAAATTCAACATTGAACATGTTCACAAAATGGCATAACTTTAGAGTTGGAGACGATTAGTCTAGTTCATCTGGTTCAATCTACATATGAAAAAAAATAACCTCATCCATAGATTTTTCTTGGCAAATAATGCTTCTCTGCACTTTCTACTCATTGTTTATAGTTCTGCCTTCTGGGACTAAGCAAAACAAGTCTAATCTGTTCTCCAACATGACAACTCTTTAAATACTCAAAGACAAGCAGCAACCTGCCCCAACCCATTCTTCTCATATCTGTGTTAATCTTTCCCAGTTATTTTAAGTAGTCATGATGCATGGCATGATCTAGGCCCTTATTCCTCCTCCTCTGAATGTGCTCCAATCTAGAATTGAATATAAATTAAGAGACTGAACTAGATATATATGGGAAGAGTAGAGTGGGATGATCACTTCCTTACATCTGAATACAACATCTTTCTCAACGCAGTTTAATATTGTATTCACTTTCTTAGCTGCCACATTATATTTTCAACTTGTTTTGAGCTTAGAATCTATAAAACTCACAGATGTTTTTTCAGACAAATCCTACCTTGACCACTCTGCCCTCATCCATCACTTTCTAGGTTGATTTTTGAACTCAACTATAATACTTTTCATTCATCCATCAACGTTTGATCTTGTCTGATCGTCTGACCCTAATTTTCACCTGAGAACAATGGTGGGTACACATCCACCATCCTTCCTTGGAAGACAAGCAGCTACTTCAAGCTCAGAGATCAGCTCCCTCTTCTTTAGGAAGAGGTCCAGAGTTATAACTTAGCTCCAGGGGGGACAATTGTTCTTTTTCTCCCCTTTCTTTTCCAAGGTACATTCTTCTACCCTCCAAATCATTAAAGCATGACAAAATGACCTTCAACTTCTTCATATTATTTCTTTATGATCACACTGAAGCCCTTCTCTGTGTGTGTGTGTGTGTATGCATGCAGTAAAATCTTCCTTGATAACCTGGGATTGTTCCAAGTTATTCCATAAGTAGACAGTTATCATTTAAGCTCCTTTCAACTTTTCTTCTAGAAGGAATATCAACTTGTACTCTTAGTGTAAATAATAATTACTTGGTTATAACAAAGAAACAGCCTAATGTTCTCTAAGGCATGAGAATCGCCCTAGACGGCACAATTTATGCAGTGAAAAATTTTCCTTTCTTTGAATACATTCTGAAAACCAATATCCTCAGGTCCCTTGTAGTTCTTTCTAGTAGTTCTGAGGATCTCATCCTCTCTAGGCTGTCCTTCAGATCTCCTTTACCATGCCCCACATCTCCAAACCAAATCTTCATATTGATCCTGGAATTCAGATGTG
Source organism: Gracilinanus agilis (assembly GCF_016433145.1). NCBI lineage: Eukaryota > Metazoa > Chordata > Mammalia > Didelphimorphia > Didelphidae > Gracilinanus > Gracilinanus agilis. The sequence continues at coordinate 191,777,674 of NC_058134.1, forward strand.
TGCCTGTATGTTTGTGTTATGCACGTGTACTGTGCATATATGGGCCAGACCTGTGCTTTCATAGATAGGAGGATCTCTAAGAAAAAGGGTATATCTATGACTAGATACACATATGTGGGCATAAACACATGTACACAAACACACAAAATACACATAACCACATGGCTCCTCTCAAACACCCAGACTGTCCTTCTCTGATTCTTCTCTAGGCTAACTTTTAGACTTCCTCTACTGTGCTCAGGTCAGGTACAATTTTTTCCATCCCCCAAGTCCCATCCATTGTAAGCTTCCTTTTGTGTGTTGTCTTCTGCTAGAATGAAAGTTCCTTGAGAGCAAAAATTATCTTTCTTTCCAGTTTTGTTTCCCTAGTGCTTAACATAGTGCCTGGCATATGATTAATTCATAACTATTGACTGATAAATGACCACTTTCCCTGGATAACTTGCTTCCCTTTACTATTTCCTTTTTGCTGTACTACCTTGGCAGCCATAGTAAGTTTCTTTTCCATTGTTTTGCCATTTTCTTTAACCTATTCCTCTTAATTTCTCTTTCTCTTATTGCATATTTTTAACTTGTTCTCCTTCTCTTCCTTCATTCAATAAGTACTCTTTTTTCTCCTCTCCCCAGCTACTCCTATTTGACTCTTTCTATGCTATACTCCCATTTACACACATATAAATAAATATGTATTTGTGTGTTGTACATATACAATATAAATATATAAATACACATCTATCCACATATATAATGTATATGCAGAGAGAGAGAGAGAGAGAGAGAGAGAGAGAGAGAGAGAGAGAGAGAATGAACTATCCTATACTATCCTATATTGCCTCCAAGTTAGGGGATTATAAGAGGCAAGCATACATAATAGTTTATAACAGTAAACAGTAGGATCCTAGAGTTATGGAATACAAGATAATTATAGCATGAGTGTAGAGGGGCCAGGAGTGAGGAAAGGGAATAAGTAAAATAGGATCCAAAAAATATTTTCCTATTTCACCATTTTCCAAGGGTTGTCCTTAATAAAGGATCTTTTAAACAAAAATAATTTATTATCCAATTCTTTATTAGATTATAGAAAATGCTGTTTGCATATAATGTATATGCTACATAATAATTTTAATTACATTAAAAAAAGAAACTAGGTTGGTCTAGAAGTCAAACAATTTGTTCAGGCCATAGGACAACCTGAATAGTATAATGGGAAAAAAACACTAGATTGGAGTCATAGTATCATATTATAGAAATTGAGTTAAAAGAAATTTCAGAAATCATTTAGTCATCATCCATGGAGTAAGTCAAAGACTCAAGAACCTTCTAATATTTTCAGTCTCTAAATCCAGTAGTCTCTCAGTTGTAACATGGGTCAAAAGACTTGGAGTCCAATCCTGGTTGTGACATTTAGTGCTGTATGTAATGAGACTTTAGAGAGCCATTTATAGCAAATGAGGTCAGTCAAGTGTCAGAGGTAGAGGAACCAGTGGACCAACACAGGTACTATATTGCCTATATGATTTGGAGTAATCATTTTTAACCTTGATGGGTCTTAGTATCTCCCTTGTATACAATAAGAGAATTAGAGTGGATGATCTCTAGCTTACCGCTCAAATTTATGTTCATTCCAGTGACACCATTAGATGACTGAAAATGACTTTTTTTCCCTAATCTCTAATTTGCTAAACTTGGCTCTTGAATCACAAGATTCTTAGTTGTTAAATTGGATATTCCTGGGGCTCAGAGTTCTGTGCAGCATGACAAAAGGTGAAAGCTACAATAGAGGTGGTTGAGAGGGTGGGTGGAGGAAGCATTTCTAATAAAATTTATAAGTTTTAGGATCAGAGCACTACTACTATAACTATATCAGATCCAGCTGTACAAAAATGACTGCCTCATAATTAGGGTGAGAATATATTCCATTTGTGACATTAAACAAAGAACTACTGAGCTAAGAAAAGTAACTGAAGATCATTATTTCAAGAAACACAGCATTTGAAAGTAGAAAAAGGGAAAAAATCACTTTTGATATCTTCATATTTTAATGGGTATTTCAGTTGGTTCTGCCACATTACTTTTCTTATTTCTTACCTTTTTTGTTACTCTCAAGAATCCTGTAAAAGCACTCATTGCCATCATTTTTAAAAGGACAATGGTTGCATAGGAGGTAAAAGCCAAGAAAACCTTGTTGTCACTCAGTTGGGGAATTTCAGCCATTTTGTAACTTGAGTACTACTGAAGTCCTAAAAAAAGAAATTGGGTATTTTTAAAAAGATAATAATGAAAATAACATTGATTAGACACTTGATTTTCTTAAGCAGAAGCTGAAATAATCTACCTTAAAAGAAAAACAAAATAAACAATAAACCCAATCTGAATTACTTGAAAATCTATGTATCTTGGCTTCAATAATAAGTAAGAATATAATTCTTTAAATTTCAAAATATTGGTTCTACCCTATTAAACACAAGTATGATAGATCATTTTATATACTTCACCAAAGTGAGAGAACTGCAAGCAAGAAAGAGTGATAAATAATTATTATAAATGAATCCTCTCCAACAATAGAATAGAGTACTCTGGAAGTAAGTGAGCTCCCCATCAGTAGAGCCTGTATGGCTACTTATTGGTGATATTGTAGAAGGGAGTCCTCCTCAATGAAGAGTAAAAATAAGTGAGTACATCTTTACCTTCCACATCTAATATCCTATAATTATATGAAAGTATATGAAATATATGAAATATATGGAGTCATACTGAAAGTAAAACCTAAATCAAAATCCAAGAAACATTTATTAAACACCAAGTGTGCACAAGGCTGAGGAGTCAATGACAAATAGAAAAACAGAAGGGTCAGAAATGTTAGATTATTCACTTGATTTACCCAAACATAACAAATAATTCTACTCGTCATTTCATTTTTAGTGAAAATAATAATAATACATGTAAATCTTCTCACCAGGAAGGTCTATGAGTCTATGAGTCTAATGAGGTTCAAGAACTCTGTCTAATTATGCAAACAAGAGATTTATATTTATATTTGATAGAAGAAAACCCCTATGCAAAGGGAAAATTTTTTCCTTTTATTTTCCTCTTAATTCAATTTTACCCTATAATACAAAATAATCAAACAATCTTAACAATTGATCTATGTTTAGGGGCAATCACAACACTATGTACAGCCATTTGCGCAATTACACAAAATGATATAAAAAATTGTAGTATTCTTAACATCAAGTCAATTAGGCTCAATATTAGTGACAACTGGACTTAAAAACCCCACATCTAGCCTTGCAGGTCTGTTTTGTAAAGGAAAAGAACTGAAAATTAAGGGATACCCTTTAATTGAAGAATGCTAGAATAAATTGTTAAAAATTACAGTAACGAAGTGCTAATTGCTATAAGAAATCATGAGAGGGATGGTTTCTGTGAAACCTGGGAAGGAAAACCTAGACAATCTGATGTAGATTGAAGTGAACAGAAGAACAATTTAGATGGTGAACAATACTGTGCAAACAACTCTGGAAAAACTAATCACCTTTGCAGAGGACTCATCTCCATCTTATGATAGGGAGGTGATGGAATAAAAGTACAGGATACAACCCATGTGTTGTTTTTTTTCTTAATATAATAATTGTTTTACCAGATTATATGTCAATAAAATTTTTCAATATTTGTTTTCTGATATTTTGCAATCCATGTTCTTTCTCTTCCTCCCACCCTCCACCCTTTCTAAGTGTAGATAATTTGATGTAGATTGAACATATATTAACATATGATACAAATTTCCATGATCATCATGTTGTCAAACAAGACACATATTGCTTTCACTAGAGAAAAATGCATGGAAGCAATAAAGTGAAGAATGGCAAGTTCCTATTTGCACTCTGACTCCATTTGTTGCTTCTGTGGTGGTATGTACCCTTTTTTGTCCTGAGTCTCTTGGAGTTGTCCTGGGTCCTTGTCTTGTTGATAATAGTTAAGTCATTTTTACAGTTGATCACCATCTATTATTGCAGTTACTGTGTACAATGCTCTTCTTGCTCTTCTCACTTCACTTTGCATCACTTCCTACAAGTCTTTCCAAGTTTTTTGTGTTATCTTGTTTGTCATTTTTTACAGAAAGCAATATTCCATTACAATCATGTACTACAACTTGTTCAGTCATTTCTCAGTTGATGGATATCGCTTAGTTTCTAGTTCTTTGCCACCACAAAAAGAGTTGCTATAAATATTTGGTACAGGTAGATTCCTTTCCCCTGTCTTTAACCTCTTTTGGATTCAGACCAGTAGATTCAGACCAGACTAATAGAGATAATTGTTGGGTCAAAGGCTATGTATAAATTTGATGGCCCTTTGGGCATAGTTGCAGATTGCTTTCCAGAATGATTGTATCAGTTCACAACTCCACCAACAGTATATTAGTGTCCTGATTATTCTATATTCTCTCAAAAATTTATCATTTTCCTTTTCTGTCATATTAGCCAGACTGGGGTGGAGGGAGGATACCTCAGAGGTGTTTTAATTTGTATTTATCTAATAAATAGTCATTTGGAGCCTTTTTATATGACAAAAGATAGTTTTAATTTCTTTATCTGAGAATTGCCTGTTCATATCCTTTGATCATTTGTCAGTTGAATGACATATTTTTAGAAAATTGACTCAGTTCTCCGTATATGTGAAAAAGGAAGTTTTTGTCAGAGAGATTTGGTATAAAGATTTTTTTCCAGTTTGTTGTTTATCTTTAAACTTGGTTGCATTGCTTTTTTTCTGTGGAAACTGTTTAATTTAATATAGTTAAAGTTACCAATTTTGACCTATGAGTTTTTTGAAAATGCCAAAGTTGGGAATTGTTTTGCATAACTTTTCATATTTGTAACAAGAGGTTTTTTTAATCAGTCAATAAGTCTTTATTAAGCACCTATTGTATATGTCACTATGTGTACTATGATATGTACTATATCAAGCACTAGAAATTCAACAAAAGGCAAAAGACAATCTTGCTTTCAACGAGCTCATAATCTCCGACTGAGGGAGACAATATTCAGACAACTAGATATAATTAAGCTATACATATGATAAATTTGAAATAATCAAAATAAAAAGGCACTAGAATTAGTGGAAACTAAGAAATGCTTCCTACAGACATTATCTGGGATTTGAAAGAAGTCAGGGAAGATAGACAGTAGGATAAGGAGGGGAAACATTCTAGGTTTGGGGGATAGTTAAAATCCCAGAATTGGGAGTCATAGTGTTTTATCAGAAGAACACCAACAGGGCCAGTGTTGCTGGATTGTAGAATATTTGAAGGAAGATAGGATATAAGGGGACTAGAAAGTTTGGGAGAGCAGGCTATTATGAACTCTGAATGTTGAACAGAGGATTTCATATTTGATCCTGAATGTGATAGGAACATATCAGAGTTTAATAGGAGATTGACAATGTGGTCAGACTTTCATTTTAGGAAGACTTGACAACTGAGTGGGGTATGTATTGGTATGGGGAGAAGTTTATGGCAAGGCCACTAAGGAGCAGGCTAATGCATCACTCGATGTAAGATGATGAAAGCCTGAGCCAGGGTGAGTGGCAATGTTAGAAAGAAAAGGATTTATTTGAGAGAGGCTGTAAATGTAGAATCAATAGGTGTTGGCATCAGATTGGCTATAGGATGTGAGAGAAAATGAGGAGTTGAAGATGATGCCTACATTGAAGATGATGACAAGTCTGGATGACTAGTAGAATGGTGGGACCCTCAACATTAGTAGGGAAGTTAAAGAGCAGAAAGGTTGAAGAGGGAAAATAATAAACTGCCATGTCGAATTTAAGATTTCTAAGAAACACCAATTGCAAGATGTCAAAAAGGCAGTGGAAATGAGAGATTAGAAACAGGAGAGAGATGAGGGGCTGCTAGGTGTGGGGGGAAGGAAAGGGGCATAGGCAATTATGAGAACATTCATTTTTCTTCATTTAAAAAATAATTTAACCAAGCTTCTTGTCTTAGAAAACTACACTGCACTCTTCTGCTATTCCTACCTAATATCATTCCTCTAACCTCCAAGGCACTCCAATTCTAATTCCTCATTGTTCCATAGAACTAACCTTTGGATCTTAAATTCTTTATCAGTAGACCACAAGGTACTACCCAAAGGGGAATGGTTTTGAAAAAATGGAAGCCTGGTATCTCTCTTCATCAAATCATAGATTGATTGTACTTATGTGTATAGAAAATGTATCCACAGTATTAAAATTATAGATCTTTAAAGACTGAAATAGAATCCATACAAAGGGATAATCAACTAGCTTCACTAGAAGCAAATGTAGGGCAAAGAAAAGCTTATTTCACCAATATTTTCCTTTTTTTAATCATAAAAATTACTATCCTCATATCTAGCTTCTGGCATCACAAAGTGAATAACCAACAGTTATGAGAGTAATATGGAAGACATAAGAAAAACTATATGTTCCAACAAAAAGTTGTAAAGTAAAAAGTATGTGTAAAGATTGAATGTAAAGGATGGTGGGATCCTTCACTGAAGATTCATTGCTAATTATCTTTCAATATGATATCTCTATGAGATTATATTACAAAATGAGCCATGACACATAGATAAGCAGGCAAGTAGAAAATAGTAATGATGAGTTTTATGAACAGAGAGATTTTTGCACAATGTAGAGGTTAAGACATTTAGTTTTCTTGTATTGAAATGATTAAGGAACTGAGAAGGGGATAATAAAATCAGCAGAGAAAAGGATTTATAAGAAGAAGTACTATGCTAGTATCTCCTTATCTGCCTTATAATTTTCTTTCAAAACTTAAATTTGGAAGTGTTGCAGGGTAGCTTGGGCATAGCTACATGGTCTTCAAAGTTAAATCTGGGCTGGGAGTAGGATCAGGGAATGAACAATGATATGAATGGGAATATGAGAAAATGTGGGTTTAAAATAAGTGGAAGTTGGTATAATAGCAGAGGAATAAGTGAGATATATCATGTTCAATTGAGTGCCCTAACTTTGTTTTGGGAGAAATGCTTGCTTCTTTCATTTCTCTTACCCTCCTATCCAATCATATTCAGACCCTCTTATCATAAAGCTTGCCTTCTCTGATTTATTCAAAGCAAAACTTATTGTCTCCACAAACTTTTTCACTATGGATTATGAGCCTTACACATGCTATTCACCATTCCTGAATAAGGAGACAAATTTGTTCTACTAGCCAAAATATGCCACCAATTGTTAGGGAATTTTGTTGATGACAGCCTTAAGGAAGACAGGAATTTGAGCCACAAAGGTAGAGAAAAAAGATTTATCCTCCTTTTCTTACCTTTTGATATGACTAATTAATTTGCATGCCAATACCATAAGACTCTTGGGAATTTCTAGCCCTAAGTCAAATATTGCCAGGAACAAAGAACTATGGTCACAGTTCCAGATCCCAGGGGAGTGAAAAGACTTCCTCTTATCATAGGAACTTTCTGCATGACTTTTCTTAATTATGTGAGGGAGTACCCTAGAAAATTAGAATTGAGCAGGCTGCAGAAGCTAGTAACAGAGAGTAGTATCCATGAGATAAGTGGAGTGAAGCATCTGTAAGAAAGGAAAGAAACCCTAAAGTGGCAGGAATAACAAGGACATGCTATCAAGTAGGAAGCAATGAATATATAAGAAAATGTCAAGGTGTGGGTCAAGCAAAGGAAAGTACCTGACATTCAGTAGACCCAGAGACAGAACAACAATGTCATTGTCAGAAGACAGTAGTTTTTCTGAAGTCATAAATTGCCTCTCTACATGCACAACCTGATTACATGTTTCTTACATCAGTTCAACTATGGCTTATGTATACAGGTATACATATAAATGTATTTTTCATTTGAAGTATTTATTAAGGGTCTAATAATAGTTGACTATACTATGCACTGGGGATACAAAGATAAAAGCAAAAGAAAACAAAAACATACACACCTATAAACATGTTTTTATGTATGTACATGCATATAAAAATATATATGGGATTTATGACATAAATAGATAAAAAAACAATTAACCTTAAAAGGGAAGGCTCTAGTTGCAAGAGGCACCTTAAAATGCCTCCCAAAATTAATTGCTTGAACTGAATTTTAGAGGAAACCAGAAATTCTTGGAAATGGTGGAGAAGAAGAGGGAATATCTACACTAGAAATTAGGTGTATTTAGTGATTACAAAGGCATGAAGATAGGAAATGGAACATTATGTATAAAAAAAATTAGGTCAGGATACCTAGATCAAAGAAAGTAAAGAAGGAAGTAGCATGAAAGCAGGCTGGAAAGTATGAAGGAACCAGATTGTCAAAGAGTTTCACATGCCAAACGGAGGAGTTTATGTCTGGTCCAGAGGTAATAGAGAGCCATTTAGTCTTCGCAAAGGTTAGAACTCCAATTCTAAGTTGTGTAAAGGGTGAAAAAGGGGTTTTATGAGTTCAATATATTAAAAGGTGGTCACAGGAGAATTGAACTATTATCAATCCTCAATTAAGAATAATCTCAAGTCAAAATTGACTTTTATGGAAGTTTATTTACAATTAGGAAGGTTGAAGGTAGGGAAATTGAGAAAGAGAAACTCTGGTCTGGACCAGAGTCCCGGACAGGATGGAAATTTAGAGGAGCACAGAGGTTAATTAAACAAGGCTTCTAGCCACGAGGCCTTTTACAATTAGAGAGGCAAGAGAGGCCTCCCTGAGGGTAAAGCCTCCAGAAACGCCAAGGGAGGAGAAAGAGAGTCAGCCTAACTTACCCACGTGATAATTCAGAGGGAAGGAGTCAGAGGTCCCACCAGAGTTTCAGCATTCCAACACTCCTCCATATACCAGAAAAGGTCCTTACCAGATGCTCTCTTCCACTGAAGATCTCCGCTGACTGAGGACCTTCCTTTTAAAGGGGTCACTTATGCGTCACTTCCTGTTCCTCCCTCCTAATTTGCATATCCAATCACAATAGATGATTCTCATAGACCACCTAGGGGGTGGGTCAGTTGATTCTGATTCGTCCCTCACTCTAGCACACTTAGGTTAGGACCTCCCAGAATTAGAGGTGTTCTCACCTTTGGTGACTAAATGTAAAGATGGGCAGTGTAGACTTAATCTAATTATCACAGTTGGCAGAGATGAGACTAGCCATATTTGGGTTGTGACAATGGAGAGGACAATGGAGAGATGAATTGTGGTCAAGAGTAGGCTGCCTGCCTCCTCACATTTCCAATTATGACCTATGCCCCAAAGGCACTATCAATCAGGAAATGTATAATGAATGCATAATAATATAAACATATAGTAAAATTTATATACCGATATAAATATAGAATTTTAAAAAAAATTATGGAGACCAGTCATGCAAGAATGTTGAATAATAACAGGTGGACAAATTGGGTAGTATAAATAGCAGGACAAAACGTAAAGTAACCTAGCATCAAGAATCTAGCACATTGGGTCTATCCTCTGGGAATGATCTGTAGAACAACATGAACTAAAGTCACATGGATCAAACAAACCAGTGGAAGGACTAATTATAATTTATGTGTTTTCAAGACTCACTGAGGTATTACACTACCATTAATTTAAAAATTGAGGTATTTTTCCTCACTAAGTAGAAGTAGTATTGGTTAAGAAAAGTGTAAAGAAGAATTTCTAGAATAATAAAGAATTGGTCTATGTATTTGGTGACAGGGATGGCCTCGCAATTATTATGACTTGGGCTCAAATTCTGCCTCTAACACATATTAGCTGCTTGACCAAATCCTTAAATCTCTTGGTTCCAAGAAATTCTCTAAGAATAGAAAAATAATCAAATTATTTATCTATATCAGTAGAAGGAATTTACACACTGGGAATCTACCCACTGGTGAAATTATGAAATTACTCCAACAAAAAAAAAAAAGGAAAGAAAAATTAAGAGAGAATTTAGTAGTGAAAGAAAGGACATTTTTAAAATTAGAATGGACTTTTATGATCATATATTTTAAGAACTACAAAGAACTCCATACGTCCAGATTATCCCCCTCCTTTAAACATGAACCACATAGATATCATCATCCCCAAAAGAATCATCCATGCTCTACTTAAACATGTTCAGTAATGAGGAACAATAGCAAAAACTATAGAATGTCTTTTGCTTAAAAAAGGTTTTGTTTTGTTTTTTAAACACTAAAGATGATTATTTGCTCCATCTGATTTGTGGTTTTTAGGAGAGGTGTCAAAACTGAACAGCTTGAGGAGTAGCTAGATGGTTCAGTGGATAGAGAGCCAGATCTACAGATGGGAAGACCTGAGTACAAATATAACTTCAAATATTTCCTACCTATGTGACCCTGGGCAAGTCACTACAACCCCATTATTTAGCCCTAACAGCTTTTTCAGTCTTGAAACCAATACACAGCATTTATTCTAAGACACCAGGTAAATTTGTTTTTTAAAAAAGTGGTCAGTTGGTTCCAATAGAATATAGTACCTTTAGTTGTCAGACCTGGGATCATTTCTGCCCCTTCCCACACTGTCCTAGCAGTTATGGGTACAAAAGAGAAGAAATGAAATGTCAGTACAGGTCAAAGAAATCAAGAGCATAACATCTATTAAAAGCATTTGTAAAGATATATGTTTCTACATGGCAAAAATTCCTGGCATACACAAGTAGAAAAGTCCAAAGGTAATAAAAATGGGAAATTATGAAACAAAATACTTCCTGTCTCTTTTTGTGAAAATTTATTTGAGAGAGATAGAAATGTAATAAAAACAAAATTAATTTAAGAAAGAGATTGATAGGAATTTTGAGTAGGCAAATAATAGACCATACTGTATTAACACTGACATATGTACCTGTTGCCTCTCCAGATAAAATGTAAGCTCTTTAAAGGTAAAGATTTCTTCTTTATCCTCAGGCTATAGGACAGTGCCTAGCACATTATGTAAGTACTTAAGAAATACATATTAATTGACAAGAAAAAAGAAAAGGACAACATTCATGAAACTTGAATAACAAAAACTAAATTAAAGAAAATAAAATATGAATTCCTATTCTGGTGAGGTGGGGAGGACTCCATGTTCTTTATGGTCATTAAAATGAAGCATAAGATCTTGTAGGTTGTACCATACTTGGCAGCAGATTGAGTCTTCTTTCCAAGGACCAATCTAGTGAACTATGGAAAGGTTCATCATCAGTGTGCTGGGCACATGGTGATGAGTTTTTTGACTATGGCAGCCATAGAACATTGAACACTGTACAGTGGTCTTCAGTTCTCCATATTCATTGCTCCTCAGGCTTCTACAGTACTAGAGTCAATTGTTGATTCTGTATTATAGACTAAATCATATAAATTTGATAAGCTTTAACTTAGAAGTTCCTGTTCTAAATGTGAATCCTTGTCCAATGATAAACATTTACTGGATAATTACTGGAAGAAATCAATTTTGATCAATCTTGACATCCTCATTATAAATGAAACCAAAAGACAGAAGGAAATTGCAGTTAAAGAGATGTCTTCAAAGAAATAGAAGCTTGTATGGCCATATGGTAAAAGCAAAGATAACCAATAGATAGTCTGTGTACTCTATTAGTACACTCTAGTGATTAAAGAAATGCAAATTAAAACAACTCTGAGATACCACCTTACACCTATCAGATTGGCTAATATGATTAAAAAAAAGGAAAACTATAAATGCTGGAGAAGATATGGGAAAATTGGAACAATGCTATTGGTAGAGGTATGAAAAGAAACAACCATTCTGGAAAGCAATTTGGAACTATATCCAAAAAGCATATTGTACAAGTCATCTGTATAAAACTAAACAACTGTATGGAAATACTGTACAATGATCAACTGTGAAGGTCTAAACTATTATTAGAAGGCAAGTTCTCAAGATAACCCCAAAGAACTCATAGTTCTACACTGGAGAGAAAACATTTCCACTATTGTGATCACAAATTGTTTCATATATATTTATAATAATACTTGAGTACTAAAGAATGCTTTATAATTTTCAAAGCATTTTGGTGTTCATTGTCTAATTTAATCCTTATAATAACATTATAAGGTATCATTATATAACACTTTACATATAAGGAAAATGTAGCTCAAAGATGTTATGTAATTTTTGCCTAGTTTTACAAAGCTTCCAAGCAGTGGAACCAATTGAGCTGCCCCATGACTCAGTCAAGCCCATCAAGTATAAGCTGGATAACTATTTATCAGAAATGTTGTATAGGAGATTTTTTCCCAGGTATGGCTGGATTAAATGACCTTTAAGGTCCTTCCAAAAAATCAGATTCTGCTGCTTTCAAGAACTTTCTCTCACTGATAAATTATGTATATGATCAATATTCCTCATCGAAAATTGGTCAAAAGATATGAAGAGGCAATTCTCAGATGAAGAAATTAAAACTGTCTTTAGTCACATGAAAAAATGCTGCAAATCACTATTGATTAGAAAAATGCAAATTTGAATAACTCTGAGGTACCAACTCATATCCATCAGACTGGCCAATATGACAAAAAAGGAAGATGATAAATCTTAGAGGGTATGTTGAAAAATTGGGACACTAATACACTGCTGGTAGAACTATGAACTGATACAACCATTCTGAAGAGCAATCTAGAACCATGCCCAAAGGGGCCATAAGACTTCATATGATCTAGCAATACCACTATTAGGTCTATATTTCAAAGTGATCAGAGATAGGGGTAAAAGGATTAACTTGTGGAAAAATATTTATAGAAGCTCTTTTTGTGGCAAAGAACTTGAAATTGAAAGGATGTCCATCAGTTGGAGAATGGCTCAACAAGTTGTGGTATATGAATGTAATGGAATACTATTGTGTCATAAGAAATGATGAGCAAGATGATCACAAACAAACCTGGAAGGACTGACATGAAATAAAATCAAAGTGAAGTGAGCAGAACCAAGAGAACATTATACATAGTCATAATAGTATAGAATGATCAAGTGTGAATGACTTAACTAATAATAAAAAAGTATCAATCTAGGATAACTCCATGGCATTCATTATAAAAAAGGCTACCCACTGCCATAGAAGGAAATGATGAAGTATGAATGCAAATTGAAACATATCATTCTTCCTTTACTTCCTCCATGAATTTTTCTCTAGTGTAAGGAAGATGTCTTGCTTCACAACATGAAAAACACAGAAATAAGTACTGTGTGATAGATAACACATGTATGTACAAGCTATATCATATTACCTGCTGTCTTGGGGAGAGAGGGAGTTTTGAAAGGGAAGGGATAGAATATGGGTCACAAATTATCAGAAAACAATGATTAAAAATTGTATCAACATATAAATCTGGAAAATTTTTTCTAAACTAATTAAAAATATTATCAATGGCAAATACTTCATTTATTGAACCTCTGATCAATGCATGGCACTGTGCTGAGTCAATGTCCCAAAACACAGGCATAAAACATGTTAACTACGCTCAAGAAATGAACCATGTATTTAAGGAGTCTGGATTTTAATACATGATTATTATATATGATTAAGTCACTTCAATCTAAAATAGTTTATATTAACTGTCCTTTGGTGTAGCAGGCCTTCAGAGGAGGGAGAAAACACAGGCAAATGGGGCAAAGGAGGAATAGTCTGTGTTGAATTTTGAGGTTGGGCCAGCTTTTGCTGGGCAGTAAAGTGGGTTCGAAGGACAGTTAGCAAACTTGCTTTCTCATTCAGTCTCTTGTAAGGGGGTTAGTCTTGGCTATCCAAATGGATTGGAATAGGTACTGCCTTTCTTTTGTATAGCCTCAATATCCTCAAGGCAGTGCTCTGCATACTGTGGATACTAACTAAATATTTTTGACAGAATACTTGTCTTTCTAGAAACTTCTGTGTTCAAGATTCTCTCGAAGATCCTACTCCTTTCCTATTTCCCCAGAGTATCTATAGCAGTAATCTCTTGTTTATAAAGAGTCTAAAGAGGATTCTGGAGCACAGAAGTTATTTCTCCACTTCTGTCATTACATAATCTTTGTGAAATAGAGGAAAGGTTTATGTAAATATCCCAAGGAACATGACTCTGCACTTTCCCACAAAGTATTTTTTTCATACTAGCATGTTATTGAGAAACTATTCTAATGCATCAGGATAAGGAGAATTGAGGTTGCTAATTTACATAGTATATTAGATCATAGGGTCCTAGAGACCCTGAACTGTCATCATCTTGGGAAATGATTTACATTTACTAAACCGTAGTGGAAAGAGCATTTGGAAAGGAGACCATGAGTTCTCTTAGTTTTACTTCTTGCTATCTCTGTGATCTCAGAGAAATCTCTTTATCCTTTTGTACCTCAGTTTCCTCAACTGTAAAATGATAGGAGTGGGCAAAGAGAAACAGACTCAGAGAGCTTAAATAAGTTGACAATAGTCGTATGAGCTATCAAGTGTAATAATGAACAGTTGAACTCAGGCCTCCTGACTCCTAAGGCCATTCCTTGTTGATTTCACTATAAATGCATAATATTGTTAGTCCTTCTACAGCCTCTATTCCTTACATTCCATTCTGGATGTTGTCTATTATGTTTCTCATGGATCATATAGAGAAGGGATATCTAAATAGGAGGTCTTCCCAGGGATGGCCTTCTCTGGAACAAGGGAAATTCAGATTCAGGGTAGCGAGAAGGAAAGAAACTTGTCTTTTGCTCCTGAAGGATATGGCATAAAAAAAAAAACAAAAAACCAGTGTTGATTTAAGAAGTAAAAATACTGATTTTCAAAGGACAACGGTGATATGCATTCCCTACATTTTGGGGGAAAAAGGGCAGGTATGGGCCTTGAATTCATGGGTACAGTGATCTCTCCAAAAGGATACTTCTAGATAGATATGCTATTAGTGCAGATCAATACTTGTTCTGTAATTTACAGTTTTGGAGTTTGTTGGGGCACAAATGGATTGATACTTGCAGATTGGCAGCCGGGACATTCTTAGTGGCTAATCTAGAAGAAACCTCAAAAGCACTCCAGTCCAACCTCCTCATTTTCCACAGGAGCAAAATGAGAGCCAGTGAGAATAAATAACTCTGTGTGCCAAATTCACACAAGTTATAAGCATCAGAGATTTGGATTTAAACTCAAATTGACCGATTCAAGAATGACTGCTCCTACCCCACAAAAAATAAAACCCTGCTAATGCTCCGTTATCCACAGGTCCATTATCTATTCTTATCCATGTAAAGAACAGGTACAGAGATTAGATCTGTGATTTCATAGGAAGAGGAAATTCCAGATAGGAGATCTGCCTTTACTCCCAAAGGTTGGCATCTTTTGTGAAACATATTTTCTTAAAGAGCTGTCTAGAGCACTGAGAGATGTGGTGACTTATCTAGGGTCACCAAAAGAGTATGTGTGAGAAACAACACCTGAACCCAGGTCTCTCACATGAAGAGGTCAGCTCTTGTCTCCACTATACTGTACTGCTTGCAATGATGCATTTTCACCAAATCCTCCTAATTCTTTCTGAGGCTGGCTCTCTGCTCACTCTGCCACACTGCTTCCCTCCTCTCTGCAAGAACCTTAGAGAAACTTCACTTCTCCACCATAGAGGGGTATGTTTCTCTTGGCCAAATTGACTTGCATAATCCTACATTAAAGAAACTTTATCTTCTCCCCTCTCTTCTGGAAAGACATAGAAGCAGTTGGTATTAGCCATCAGATCTTCCCAAACAGGCTATGACCTGCCTCAGGGTTTGGAAGAAGCAGTCTCTTCCTCAAGGACCACTGCATAGGACAGTAAGGACAAGGCGATTTCAATATTAAATGTTAACTGGTTCAGCAGCATTCTTGCTACAAGTTGGCAAATACTTAGATAAAACTTTCCCAACTGTAACCATCTCTTTAGAAACTGGGGAGAAAGGAGAAAAGGGTGAAACTTTTTTATATAAAATTGCCAGGACAAACTTCCAAAATGCTGAGTCAAGGATACAAGCAAATCTCTTTTTTCTCTTTTCCTTTCATTTAATTTAGCTCCCCTCCCTGACCCTCATTAATGATCTGGAGATTACAGGACAGGACAGTTAGCAGCCTTGGACCAGTGGTTCTAAGAAGGAAGTCAGGCTTCTATATTCTTTCCCCTTGCCCAGCCTCTCTCCTCCACCAGTAAAGAGAAGGCTAGTGAGTGCACTTGCCTCCTCACCAAGCTGTCCTAGATTTCCTGGTGTGGGAGGGCCATGAGCATTGGCCTTCCTGTACTCTGTTCATTTACACAGGCCACAGATATTGCTTTGGGCTTATCACAGAGAACAAACAAAGCCAGGGCAGATTTCGGTTCTTAGAATTCAAAAGATAGCAGCTCCCCATTTCAGGGTCACAGAAGCTGTAGAACTTAGGCAACTTCCTGCTATCCCAAGGGGGAAATGCCCCAAAGACAGAATTGTAGCTGTGGTTTTCTGTGGTAGCCAGAAGCAATCTTTTAAGTTCAATGTTGGTGTAGTTAGAAAATCAAGATTTAAATTGCCACAAAAGCATGTCAATATTGAACTTCTTAAGGAGCTTTTGTTTTGCTTTCTGGAATGAAACAAATTGAAAAAACTTGAAGAGAGGGGTGGAAGAAACCCATCCCTCACTACAGTAAAGAAGTTTAAAAAAAATTGATACACTAACTGCAATATAATCTGGGCAGGGTTTGCAGGAGACATCCCCCCCCCCAAGAAACAAATATCAACCTGTAAAAAAAAGTAAGTTTCAACCCTTTCCCCTCCCCTCCGCCCCTACCACTGCCAATACTCCCACCACCCAAACACACCTTCAAATATAGTCTCTTGTTCCTCCCCCCAGTTAGAAATTATAAAACCCTGACAAAGCAAAAGAACCAACCTTTCTCCAGTGAGTTTCACCGACTTTGAGCTTGTGGCTTCAGTTTCACAATACTTTTAGGCTTGTTTGACTCCTCCCCTTATTCAGAGCTGCCTGGAGGCCAGACACTGGGGCTGCATTTTCTTTCTTTTCTTCCTTTTCAATGTTGAGGAGCCAAAGGTTTTTCCAGCTCATACCTTTCCTTTCCATTCAGGACTTTTTATCCTCCTTGGACATATTATTGGCATTAGAGATTGCATTAGAGATCCCATCTTTGTGGATGTTACTTGGTCTTTGAGGCACTTCCTTTCCCCTAACGAGATTCTTCTTCCTCATAATTCTGGAAGGGGAGGAAAAAGAATAAATGTATGTCATTTCCCTTGTAACTATATCATTTTTTACCATAAGTGGGGGAAGGGATAAGGAAAGAGAAAGTTGGTTTTCATTCCTCCTGGTGATTTTTTTAAAAGATCAAAGAATCACACAGTCACAAGAATCTCAGATTTAGAAGAAGACATCCCAAATCATTAGTTAGATTCATATAGGAATAAGTTCCCCAATACGGCGTAACCAATAAATGCAGCCTTCCTTTCAAGATCTCCAGTGAAAGCGAATCCCTATGTCCCAGGAGAAGGAACTTCTCTTCAGGATGCTGCTGAGAGAGTAGGCAAATGTTTCTTCTCTTACTGCCTAAATTTCCTCTTTGCAAATTCCCCAGATTGCTTCTCATTATGCCTTTTAAAGACATCCTTTGACTTGTCCTCTGGATACTTCCCACCTCATCAGTATCCTTGTAGAAAGGAACATGGTATTCCTGATATGGCCCAACCTGGGCAGAGACACTGTAAATGCTTTATACTCGGAAGACAGGCCTTGAAGGGTAATCTAAGAGTCCATGAACCTTTGTTTGACTGTCCTAATACACTGTTGACTCATTTTGAGCTCCTAGTACTCTAAATAAAAACTCAGGTGTTTTTCATACAAACTGCTGTCTTAGCCATATTTCTTCCACCTGGTACTTATAAAGTAAATTTGTTCACCATAAAGGAAAGACATTAAATTTATCTCTATTAAATTTCTTATTCATTTTGGTCCAATATTCTAGACTGTCAGGATCTTAAGCTATCATTTCCGGCTATGCATCATATGAAAATTTGATAAGCCTGTCCTATGCCTTTCTCCAAGTCATTGATAAAAATGTTAAATAGCACGAGGCCAAGCACAAGTCCCTGGAATACTTCACAAGGAACCTCCTTCCAGGCTGACATTAAAGTATTAATAAATACTTTTTGGGTCCAGTCATTCCACAAGTTCTAAATCTACTTAACCACTTCATCATCTAGATCAAGGGTCTCTCAAATATTGATGGTGCACTCCAATCAGCAAAAAAAATTTGGAGCATGCACGCACTATGTGTATATTTATTTACTTATAAATTATATAATGAAGTATATTATGGGCATCATAAATATATACAAAATCAGAACTTTAAAAGATGTGATGAAGATGAAATGAATAATATTTTAAAATTTCTTTATAGATGATACAAACACATTTTTAATTTTGTAAAAAATTCAATCCATTGAATATGGTTCATTTTTTTTTAAATCCCTATGTTTTTCCTGGGGAATAAAGGGTTAGGGAATAAGGGACAGGACAGACTTGTCAATTCTAATTGCTTTGTAGTAACTAATTATCTAGTTAATTTAATCAATGCAACTAGCCAAGTGGGTGAATTTCTTTTTTAAAGACTTTTATTGAAAAATACACAACACAATGAGCAAATAATAGATTTACAGTCAGTGAGCATAGCCATTTTTCAGAAAAATATGTTTCTGTGTGTAGATACTTCTGATACAAATGCAAAAACAACAAGCAAAAATTAATTGTCTTTGATTTCAATTTAGTAAAAACATTTTAAAATGAATCCATTCCTAAGGGGCTCAGTAGATTGAGAGCAAGACCTAGAGAGAGGAGGTCCTGGGTTCAGATTTGACCTCAGATCCTAGCTATGTGACCCTATGAAAGTCACTTAACCCCCATTGGCTGGCCCTAACTGCTCTTCTTCCTTAGACCCAACTACACAGTATTGATTACAAGATGTCAAAGTAAGGGTTTTTACTTTTAAAAAATGCATTCCTATTTCTTTACGTGGATCAGTTTAATGTATAGTGTCATATTTTGTTTTTCTTTTATTGATTGTGGTTATTTGTATACATTTGTGTGTATTAATGTGTGATGGTATTTTGACTTTTGTGGAGAATAGCAAGATTAGTTTGTATAGACAGGCAGTACTATAAGGTCAGAAAAGGACAAAGGATACAGACTCCAATGGGTTTTAAATGATGTGCAGAGGAGTTTATATTTGATTGTTGAGGTAATAGGGAACCCCAGAGGCTTATTGAGTGGGAAGTAAGGAACGGGGCACTAGTTCAAACTTTTAGTTTGGCAATGAGTCTTACACATCTTCAGACTATACTCCAGACTTCGTCTACCCTCTCCCAGCTCTTCTTCTTGAAGCTCCTTCAAATTCTGCCATTCCCACATTGCAAGTAGCCTTCATCCCTACTACCTCGCTCACTAGTTGGATGGCTCCTCCTAAAACCTTCTTTTCCAGGTTATATCTGATTCCTTTTATGTCCTCTCCCTTAGTAAGAATGTAAGCGACCACCTTCTCCTTCTATTTACTTGTATTCCCAGCATTTAATACAACGCCTGGCACATGGTGCGTGTTCCATAAATGCTTCTGGATTGATTACAGGGAGAATGCCCTGCAGTGGGAAGAGACTAGATCCAGTAAGATCAATGAGGAGACCATGGTGATAGCCCACATAAAGAAAGTCATGGCTAGGCGAGTTAAGAGAAGGGAAGAATGGAGATGAGAGATATTGTGCAGAGGGTGACAAGACTTGGCAGCTGATTACATATAGGGGTGAGAGAATGAAAACAATTAAGGATAATACAGAGCTGGTGAACTTTGGTGACCAGAAGGATCGTGGTTGCCTTTATAGAACCAGGAAAGTTTGAAAGAAGAATGTTTGTGGGTAAAGATAATTTAGTGAGATTGCCTACTTTTGCCCGCTCGTCCTGTGTGGCTCACTCTTCTGCCACCAAAACTAAAAGGGGAAGGGGAATAAGACTCTTACCCACCACTGCCTTCCCCATAATCTGAATTCTTTCCTCTGAGAAATACCTACCTTAGCCCCCAGATGGTCTAGGAGAAAGTAGGCAGGTATTCAGCAGCCTGATATGGTAGAACCAATTCATCCGTAGAGTTTATTAAAAATTCTGCAGTTATGGGGGCAGCTCAGTGGATTGAGAGTTAGGCCCAGAGACAGGAGGTCCTAGGTTCAAATCTGGCCTCACACACTTCCCAGCTGTGTGACCCTGGGCAAGTCACTTGACCTCCATTGCCCACCCTTACCACTCTTCCACCTAGGAGCCAATACACAGCATTGACTCCAAGACAGAAGGTAAGGGTTTTAAAAAAAATTCTGCAGTTATATATGCATATGTTCTTTTGGAAATGCAAGGACACTGTTACATGTATTCTACAACCAAATGTATTCCCTGTACGTGTGCCCTGCCATTCCTGAGTCAAATATTACCTGTGTGTATCTTTTTTCCACACTGTGCATATAGGCTGCTCTGCCATGTGGCTTAATAACTATCTCACAAGTTGTTGATTAAATATCATTTGCTTTGAACTACTACAGCTTCTACTTGGCTAGTTAAAAAAAACAACAAACATATTAGAAAGAGTTCTTAATCCATGATTCCAGATAGACATTGACTAATGGCCATAACGAACTAAAAATCTGTGGTACAATTCCAATGATCCCATGAAAAAGTGGGGCAGTAATTGAGTGCTCTACTTAAAAAAAATAATTCTATTTGGCAGGTATTTTCAACATTTAAATAGCTAATACTAAATCAATTCAGTTATCATATCTGTTTATTTAGTTATTTGGGATCTTTTTAAAATGCAAATTCAATCTGCTGTGCATTAGAATTCAATCCTACTCAAGATCAGATATTCTACTTGGGCCATATTGATATTCTTTTGTGGTCAAGGCAGTCAATGAATAACACAAAGACTTAAAAATATTTCAACCACAGCTTACTTTTCCAAGCTTTGTGGCACAGGAATCTAGAGTTTTTACTCAGAATATGTCATTCATAAGTCTTTTTGAGGAAAAATTGTATTCTACCCATAGTCATCTATATGATGTACAACCTAAGTACACTTGAATGTAGAATGAATCAGTATTTAGACTGATCTTTCATCTGTTCAAGATTACAAATCAGGCTTTTAGCTTTCATGACAAAATGTCAACTTTGCCTCCTGTAGAATTGATTCCCCACATCTAAAGCATACATTCAATCAACAACATAGAATGATGACAGTTCAGAGAATTCAAGCATTAATTAACTGTGATGCAACACTTCTATCTGATATTTGAAACACATTATTAGAAATGTTATCTAGTCATTCCTCTTTTATTTTCTAAGGTCTTTCCTAAGCAAATTTCCTAGTTTTTGAAAAATGATACTCATTCCTAATAAAATTCTATAAAAATTATTAAAGGAGTGAATACCTAAAAAACAACATGGGTTCATTCATTATGGGCAAGTTAATTTTGTTTTTAATAAAGTTAATATTACAATATATCAGTAGAAGGTAATAAATATAGTATGCCTGCATTTTGTCTAAAATCTTCACTGTCTCTTTTGATATCTTTGAAACAATATGGTAAGATATAGATTAGATAGAAAATTATGCTAGTTTAGAATTATTTGAATGACTCTACTCAATGAGTGGTTATCAATGGATTGAGATGAACTAGGTGGGAAGTCTCAAATGGAAGGCCAGAGTGATTTGTAACTTATACAAAAGAAGAGACATTATGCTTATATGAGGTATGGACAATGCGAAGTTCAGAGAAATAGCTAATCTCATGAGTCTTAATGCAGTTTTAAGTTTTAATAGTTTAAATAATAAATAATAAAGACAAAGTGATATTCCTAAAGCAGTGTTATGATCAAAATAGCTCCTGCTCATATAAAAGTTTATTTTAAAATAAACTTTAATACCTTAAAAATGAACTAAGGCTTTACACCCTGAGTAAAGGATGAAATCCTCAAAATCCAAAAATATCTTGATTGGCTGGAATAATCTGATGAAATTTATAAGATGAAATTTAATTGAAAGAAATGCAAAGTATTGTTTCTGGGATTAAAAATAATCTGCTGAACTACTGAATTTCTCACCACTGAATTTCTAGACTATTGCAATTGTTTTCTGCTTTAAATCTCTCTTCTTGCTAATTCATCCACTACATTTATCAAAGTAGTATTTCTGAAGAATATCTATGACCATGATAATACCTTGCCCAATAAGCCCCAATGACTTTCTATTACCTCTAAAGTAAAATACAAAATTCCATGTTTAGCCTTTATAATTCTGGCTTCACCCACCCTTACAAACTTTACAGATATTCCCTTCATTCGCTCTGTATGTAAGGTCAAAGTGATCTTCTTGCTGGCCTTCATACATAGCATTTCATTTCTATAATACTTTAAGTCTTTGCATAAACCTCATGCCTAGGATGCAGTGCTTCTTTGTCTCTACCTCTTAGAACCATATTCTTCTGTAAATTCAATTTGAACACTACCTCCTATAGAAGGCCTTCCCTTAGCTGCCTCAACTGTTAGTATCTCCCCATAAAATAATCCTGTCTTTAATATATGTATATATTATATATGTACATATATATATATTTATGTGTGTATGTATAGTCTTCTCTTGTAAAATATAAATCACTTAAGAACAATGACTTTTATTTTTGCCTTTGTATTCCCAGTGCCTAGCATAGTGCTTGGCATAAGGTAAGAACTGAATAAATGCTTGTTGATTGATGGGGGCATCATTCACTGTCATGATCAGTTGTAGGATCTGGTGGAGTTTCATCTCTGAATAAGAGAAGATTTGGAGGAGTTCTGAGAGGGGGTTGGAAAGATGCAGTCATTATTTTCAAATTTTTGAAGGATCATAATATGAAATTGAGATGTGATTTGGATGAGTACTTTTTAGAATTGACAAAAATTCATGATTTGGGTAGTAGTTGGTCTTTAGACTTCCAGCTCCACCATTCTAACATGCTTAAGGCTAAAGTATTAAGTAGTGTTTGTCTAATAAAGTTATTGTCAGTAACTAGTCTTTCCTATCGACACTTAACTTTGGGGTCTTACTTCTTATTCAATAAGGAGTCTTTGTATCTTTGTATGGTGTCGAAGAAGGGATTCTGGACTGAAAGTCAGACTTGAGTTGTTCTACCCAATTCTGACATAGTAGGGATCCAGGAGAGAGTTGGGAAAATGCAATCACTATTTTGAATAATTGTAATTTTATTATATGAAACAAAGATTAGATTTAGATGGGCATTTATTCAGATTATTGGAATTAGTAAATGTTCCCCATGCCTCAATTTCTTCATCTGTAAAATAAGGATAATAATAATTTCCTTACAAATGTCACATAATTGGTGTGATAATCTAATTGAGGTGATGGTTACAGCACTGTTATTCAAACATAAGGAATAATAGCATTCATTCCATTACTACTGGTTGGCACCTGAATACCTGTCAGTAGAAATCTGTGATGGTCTAGATTTGAAAAGGATGTGTTAAAAAAAATCAAAATCCTATCTATTTCTCTATTTATTTCTATTAAACCTTGTACCTGTTTGCCTCAATAATAATCATAGTGGTGCTCCTAGGTTTGGGGAAATGATGGGAGACCTTTGATCTAGACATATGGTATTTCTAGGATGAAGAGTTTAATTGAGCTTAAATTGGCAATTACTAAGAAGTTTTCTTGGATGGTTGAACAGATGTCCAACTGAGCTGAATCAAGTCAGTCCTTTTTAATTCTGAGTAAGATACTCTTTGTCCAACATAAAAACCATCCTTCTAACAGATATTTAATATGACTAATGCTTGGCTCTCTTTCCTCAACACCTGCAATGTTCCTCAACTTTATTTGAGGAATTGCATTGCATTATTGTTACTACTGATAGATTTATTCTAGGGAGACATAGACTTTAGTTTTTAAGACTGTCAAATCAGGAGCTTTTGCAAGAGCAAAACGATCTATTCCATTATTGCACATCTTAGAACTCATGCTTAGAACTATAGCTTGAAAAAGAGGTATTTGGTATAAGCGTTTGCTTGTTTGACAGTTCTGTTCTAAAATTTGAAAGTCGTGCTCCTGTTAAGTGCATATCTGACAATGGTATGCCAGAGCTCAGTCATGCAAAATAATTATTGTTCACGGTCCTTTGGCTTAAGTCAATAGCTCTATGCAAAATGCAACATAATGCTGAGATCTAAAGTTTCTAAATCAAAACTAAGGAAAGGGTGACTTTTTAAACAGGTGTTTTGGAACATTCTCAAAGTTTCTGCAGTGAATAGCTAGTGATTTCTTTAGACCCACAAAATTGGATAATATTTCTAGCAGCAAACCCATCAAAGGAATTACTTTAACCAGCATTCATGAAGTTTGATAATTGCTTAGTAAAACAATCTAAAAAAAGCAAATGATGTTATTGGAAAACTAGCAAATAATGTACTCTATTTGTTCTGTGGATAATGCTAGATAATACAGTGGATAGAGTGCCAGAACTAGGGTCAAGAAAACCTGAGCTCAAAATTAGCCTTAGATACTTGATAACTGTGTGACCTTGGGCCAGTCATTTAACACCTGCTTGCCCCAGTTTCCTCATATGTAAGATGAGGATAATAATAACACCTACTTCTTAGAGTGGTACATATCAAAAGAAATAATTATTTCAAGCACTTAGCACAGTGCCTGGCACACAGTGTTAACTGTTATTATTAAAGCTATCCATTTTCACTTTTTCTTAGGTTATGAGTATTATTATTCCCCTTCTCAAATTTGCTAACAGAAAATTATGAATTTCATCCAGCTAATATGATCAATAAATGCTTGGGATTTTTATAGTGGCTTGGTGATTCTGACCTTTCCAGCAATCCCTGAATACCTAGTCAGGGATTTTAAAAGAGAAACTTGCTTGATATGATATCAGCTCACTGAAGAATAGGCAATGATTACCCCAAAGGATAAACATTCTCTCTGTTGTTTAGAACTTAAGGAATTTTTAAGTGACTTCTATGTGCAATCTAGTCGATACAGTGGATAGAGACAGATCTGAACTCAGGAACACACATGTCTTCCTGAGTTCAATTATGGTACTAGCTGTGTGATCTTGGGAAAGTCATTTCCTCATCTGTAAAATGAGCTGGAGAATAAAATGACAAACCATTCCAGCATCTGCCAAAAAAAGAAAAAAAAACCATGGACAGCATTGGCAAATATTCAGTCGGACAAAAATTTAATAGTAATTTTTAATTTATATTACTATGGTGCACTTGTCCATATTGTGAAATAATAGTTATAATTAATTATTATGAATAATTTGGCTTTTATGGCTGATGTAAAAATATGTTTTATATTGATATCACATGTGTAACTGATATATTGCTTGCCTTTTTAGAGGTTGGGTGGGAGATAAGACAAAGGGAGAGAATTTTTAAGCCAATTTTTAAAAAAATAAATGTTAAAAAATTTTACATGTAATTGGGAAATATTTAAAGAAAAAGAAAAATTTTTCAAAAAATAAATACTTTCAAAAAGAATACCTTGGCTCTTCTACAAAGTCCTACTATAATGCTTTATCCTGGCATGAAAATTAGCTTGGGTTCTTATCATGTTGTAAAGATTTCAAATATGGGAAAGGAAAAGGAAAAAGCATTTGAATAGTACCAACCATGTGCCAGGAACTATGCAAAGTGATTTACAAATATGTTCTCATTTGAGTCAAGATTATAGTTAGCAAGAAAAAAAGCCAAGTGCTCCAACAAACTACCTCCACAAAGATCTTGAAAATTTACTAGACTGAATTCAGATCAGCAAATCCAAGGAAAAGTCATAGTGAGTCATTTTTCCAAACAAGGGAAGCTTAAGGAGACAGAGAGGTTTATGATTGGGATCTGGCTAGGAGACTGCCTTGGCATGCCATATATAGAGCATTTTTACACTCATTGACTAAGAGTCCACCATGATGGGAATTACTAGGGCAGGCAGAAATTTGAAGGAATCCCTGATCTAATACAGGAAAGGAATGGATACCATCTAGAAACTCTGTCTTCCACTCACTAAGAGAGGGTTTGTAATATGAATGGTCATTAGAAGGCCCTAGATGTGTACTGAGCAAGAAATTAATTTCACAAACAACAGTAGCTATAAGATTCTGATCTCAGGAACAGAGCAAAGATTCAGTTCTAGAATCTAGCACACAATAGAAGATTCTCTTGGAATAACCAGCGCAAGAATCCCAGACCAAAGGAGAGCCTGTCGTTTGGACACTGAATCTTAATTCAGAACCTACTTCCCAGCAGGTTATAGTGTATAAATCCAGCAGCAGCCTACTGAAACTCCAGTCAATGGGCAAGTTGACCCATCCAAATCTTTTCTAGGAACTTACAGAGCTCACCACAAAAGGGCAGAGAACACTGAAAGGTTGCAGGTCCTAGCTTGATCTATGAACGCAGGAGAAGGTGCTAAGAGGACAAAAGGCCAGACCAAGTAATTCCCTGGAGAAGTGCTCAGAACTCAACACTCAGATAATGTCTGAAGTTAAGTAAAATGGAAAAATGAGCAAAATCAACTATGGCCCTGGAAAGAGAGCATTTCTCATGTCTAAAACATGTCTCATGTTTTAAAAAGTCACCCTTTTATCTTACATCTCATGAAGCTCATCATTAGTGGGATGGTCATTGGGTGATGAATTCTTTGACCATTACAACTCATAAAGGGGGAATGAAAATTAATACAGAATTGAAAGATTTTAATATTTCTATGTGAAATCATTTCTCCTTTTGGCTCCCAGGGTCCAGCAGAAACAGGCTGGGGATACTCCCAATCTCTACCACCCAGACTATCAAATTCAATTAGGATCTTTCTTTTTCTATTAATATTATTTTTTGAGTTACTATTTATTTTTATTTTTACATATAACAAAATATAATGTATAATATAAAAATATAATACATATAGTTTGTTTAATATATAATAAATTATAATAAATATGCTTACATAAGAGAAATAAATTCTCAGATCAGTTATGTGCAAAAATCTGTTTCATTGTTTTTCCCCTGCTTCCTTCTACCCTTCCTCAAGAAGTCAGGTAGTATGATATAGCTGGTACATTTATTATCATATAAGATATATTTCCTTTTTTGTGTTGTAAAACAAGACACATATTGCTTACATTAGAGAAAAATGCATAGAGAAAATAAAGTAAAAAATAGTATGTTTCAATTGGCATTCAAACTCTGTTCCTTTCTTGGTGATAGATATACTTTTTCCTCATGAGTACCTTGGAGTTGTCCTGGAGCTTGCTTTATTGATATCTTTTGACCATTATCAACTGGAAATTCATATTTATATATATATATACTTGAAAAAATTCTCTATGCAGTTTATTTTATTTTTCTTTCTTTTCTTATCTTGGTAAATGGTGTAATACATTGATCTATATCTAGATTCTGCCAAACTGCTTTTCAGTTTTCACAATATTTTTTACCAAATAGCAAATTCTTATTCTAGAAAGTTGGAACTTTACCTTTGTCAAAAACAAGGTTACTGTAATCTTTTATAACTATCACGTGTCTGTTCTCTTCTGCTGATTTGTTTTTCTATTTCTTAGACAGTATAAAATAATTTTGATCATTATTGTTTTATGATATAGTCTGCAATTTAGTACTGCTAAATATTTCCTTAACCTTTTAAAAAATCACTTCCTTCAATATTATTGACCTTTGGTTTTTTCAAATGAATTTCATTATTGTTTTTTTCTAATTCAATAAAATAATTTGGGAGCAATTTAATTGAGATGACATTGAATAAGTAGGTTAGTTTGGGTGGGATTGTCATTTTAATTACATTGGTACTGTCCACCCATGAACCCTTTATAACTCTCCAATTAT
The DNA here is from genome assembly GCF_016433145.1 of Gracilinanus agilis. Classification (NCBI taxonomy): domain Eukaryota; kingdom Metazoa; phylum Chordata; class Mammalia; order Didelphimorphia; family Didelphidae; genus Gracilinanus; species Gracilinanus agilis. The sequence goes on from NC_058134.1 coordinate 191,805,562, forward strand.
TTAAATTTGATATTATTTGTACATAGTGTTTTAAAATTATGTTCCTATAGTTTCTTTAAGATCTTAAAAGGATTAAAATCATGGTGAACTTTGATCCATTTTGAAAAGTAACTTGGCCTAGTCACAAAGCAGGGAGGAAAGGGTATGCTGGTATTTTCCTTTAATGGACAAAGACCTCCCTCCCCTGTGATGAAGCAATGAGGGAGAAATTAAGGTCTCTACGTCTACCTCTGAAATGTACCCCAATGAGAACTGTCAGGAGAGAGCCAAAGGTCAAAGTCAGGCCTTTCACCTCTGTAGTAATAATGACATGTGGACTAAAAGTCATTCTATTCAATTTAACTATTGGTCCTCTATTGTGTGATCTTTTCCTGGGCATACTTCTAGTAGTCATATCAATTTAACATTTTTTCAATAAAAAAAACAGAAGACATAATGAAGTTGCAATTATATCTAATCACTAAGCATAAATTCTCCTCTAAAAGGCAGAGTTGAGACAATTGGTTTAATTTGTTCATCTTGTATTTAAGTGATTATGACAAAAATTAGTAAAAAAGATCCCCACAAAAGTAATTTTAGCTTAAGTACCCACATCTGTTGCAAAAAAAATGTGAAAGTAGATAAGTTCCTTGAAGAATTCTGTTGACTTAATTAAATTTATCACCATATACTTTAATATTCAGTGACTTCACTGCAATGGTGGGCCAAACGATGACTGCAAAACTGGTGATAGAAAATGTGTTTGCAAAGTAAGAAATAACAGAGAAGAAAGGCTTCTGAAATTAGGTAGAAGTTTTTGGCCTATGTATCCTCATTAGTTTCTTCAAGTAAAGAACACCAAATAATATCATTAAAAACAAAATTCATCATTATTATTTTTAATTCAGGAAAAAAATCAATCATTCCTAACAACCCTACAGTCTGGCTTCTGATGCTATAACTCAGTCCAAACTTAATTATCCAAAATCTCTAAATTGCTATATTCAATGGACTTTTCTCTGTTCTTATCCAGCATGACTTCTTTGCAGCACAAAAATATTTACCACTCCTTCCTCCTAGAAACTTTATCCTCCCTGAACTTTTTTGATTTTGTCATTTCTTAATTTTTTTATCTGCTTGACCATTCCTTCACAGTCTCCTTTGCTAGATTACAACTTTGCTGAGTCCTTAGTGTGTTTTTCCCTTTGGGTTTAATTCTGTATATCTTTTTCTTGTTATTTCATTTGATGATCTCATGAAGTCAAATGGGTTCATTTACCATCCCTCCTCTATTCTTGACCATATTGTTATACAGTCCAACTCTATACTCCCTGTCCTCTAATTTCAATTTTTTCTGTATCCTTGTTCTAGTAACACTTATCCCTTGACAAACTTCAGTGCTGGATTGCTTTCACCAATAGCTTCCTCTGTTTTTATCCATTACTGAAGCAAGTCACACAACTGTGCCGATTCAGCTCACATTGCTCAGTGATCCTGAGTAAGTAACTTAATCTGGATTGCCTAGTCCTTTCTGTGTTTCTGTCTTAGAATTAATATTAAGACAGATGATATTGACTTGAATATAAAGAAGGAAACTATAAGTAAGTTAAGTGAACACAGAATAGTTTACTTGTCAGATCTATGGGAAAAGGAAAATTTTAAAACCAAGCAAGAGTTAGAAAAAATTACAAAATGTAAAATAAATAATTTTGATTATATTAAATTTAAAAGTTTTGTACAAACAAAAACAATGCAACCAAAATCAGAAGGGAAACAACAAAATGGGAAAAAATCTTTATAACAAAAAACTCTGACAGAGTTCTAATTACTCAAATATACAAGGAGCTAAACCAATTGTATAAAAATCAAGCCATTCCCCAATTCATAAATGGGCAAAGGACATGAATAGACAATTTTCAGATAAAGAAATCAAAACTATCAATAAGCACATGAGAAAGTGTTCTAAATCTCTAATAATCAGAGAAATGCAAATCAAAACAACTCTGAGGTACCACCTCACACCTAGCAGATTGGCTAAAATGATAGCAGAGGAGAGGAATGAATGTTGGAGGGGATGTGGCAAAATTGGGACATTAATGCATTCCTGGTGGAGTTGTGAACTGATCAAACCATTCTGGATGGCAATTTGGAACTATGCTCAAAGAGCTCTTAAGGACTGCCTGCCCTTCCATCCAACCATACCATTGCTGGGTTTGTACCCCAAAGAGATCATAGATAAAAAGACTTGTACAAAAATATTTATAGCCATGCTTTTTGTGGTGGCAAAAACCTGGAAAATGAGGGTATGCCCTTCAATTGGGGAATGGCTGAACAAATTGTGGTATATGCTGGTGATGGAATACTATTGTGCTCAAAGGAATAATGAACTGGAGGAATTCCATGTGAACTGGAAAGACCTCCAGAAATTGATGCAGAGCAAAACGAGCAGAGCCAGAAGAACGTTGTACACAGAGACAGATACACTGTGGTAAAATTGAATGCAATGGACTTCTGTACTAGCAGCAATGCAATGACCCAGGACAATTCTAAGGGACTTATGGAAAAGAACGCTACCCACATTCAGAGGAAGAACTACAGGAGAGGAAACACAGAAGAAAAACAACTGCTTGAGCACATGGGTTGAGGCGGACATGATTGGGGATGTAGACTCTTAATGACCCCACCAATGCAACTATCAATAATATGGAATTAGGGGGCAGCTGGGTAGCTCAGTGGATTGAGAGTCAGGCCTAGAGACAGGAGGTCCTAAGTTCAAATCCAGCCTCAGATACTTCCCAGCTGTGTGACCCTGGGCAAGTCACTTGACCCCCATTGCCCACCCTTACCACTCTTCCACCTAGGAGCCAATACACAGAAGTTAAGGGTTAAAATAATAATAATAATATGGAAATAAGTCTTGATAGATGACAAATGTTAAAACCAGTGAAAATGTGCATTGGCTATGAGAGGGGGATGAAGGGGTTTGAAGGGGAAAGTGAAAACATGAATCATGTAACCATGGAATATTTTTCTAAAAAATAAAATATTATTTAAAAAAGATAAGGGTTTTTAATAATCAATTAATTAATGTTATTCCCTCACTTCAAATGGGGCTCTTATTCCTCTCAAATTCTTTCCCTCTATTACTTCACACAAAAAGTTTTCCACTCATGTCCTTCTTTCCTTAAGTCTCTCACATATTCTCCTTCCCCCAAAACCAATCTCTTTCTTTCTCTCTACTAGTTCTTTCTTTACTGCCTTCAAATTTGTCCAAACCTCTCCATCCTTAAAAATTTTCACAAGAGTCTACCAGTGCCTTAACTTTTATTTTTATTACCCAAAGTCTTAGAAAAAGTAGTCTGCATTTACCAAATTAACTTCTTTTCCTCTCACTGACTTCTCAGCCCTTTTCAGTCTACTTTCTGACCATATTAATCAACTGAAATTACTCTCTCCAAAAATTACTAGTCTTTTCAATGACAAATTGAATGGTGGTATTTTTTTCCTCCACTTTACTTTTGGCACTGTTGATCACCCTCTTCTCATAGATAATTTTTTGGTTTTCCTTTATCTATATAATCTTTGGGGTTCATATCATGTCTCCTCATTATTTATGTTCCCCAAGGTTCTGCCCTAGATCTTCTCTCTATCTCCCTCTGTCTCTGCCTTTCTCTGTCTCTCTCTTTCTTTCCCCAGATCACAGGGATGATTTAATTCTCATCCCTTTGTTATATATCTAACCCCATTCTCTTTTTCTCAAAATTTGTTCCTGGGTCACCAATTGCCTAACACCTTCTCTATTTTGGCCAGACATCACTATCTTTTTAATGACTTCTTGTCAATTCTGCCATCACAATATCTCTTGCATCTGACCCCTTCTCTCTATGCAAACAACTACCTCCTTAGGGGTAGATTAATTATATTAATAAACAATAATAAATTATAATAAATAAATCATAATAAACAGGTATACTATTGCTAATATCTTCTGAGAGAGAAAGGGTAAGAGGATATGAGTTAGTATAAGATTAATTAGATTAATTAATTAATTAGATTAGAATAGCATTGTCTCCTTCCTAAATTATTGTAATGCACTCCTAATTGGTCTCCCTGCCTAAAGTTTCTCCCACTCCAATTTATCCTTCATATTGCCAGCCAAAACGATTTTCCTTAAGCAAAGATCTGACCTCTACTCAATCAACTCCAGTGGCTTGCTGTTACCTTTAAGACAAAAATATCCTCTTGTTTTGAGTTTTAAAATGCTTTACAACTTCAACTCTTATCTGACATCCTCATTGTACATCATTGCCTGTTGTACTCTGCATTTCAGTCAAATTGGTCTTCTCTTGGCTCCTTGTATATAGGATATTTGATTTCTCAACTGTATATTTATACTGAATATATGTCTATATGGTACTCTGTGTCTATAAGGTACTCCCTCCTCTTTTACCTTGTAGACTCTCTTTCTTCCTTCGAAGACATAGCTCTGGAACCTGAACGAACACAGGAGAGGTATACTGCAATCCAGTAAGGCATTTATTAAAGGTGGTTACTCTTTGGAGTTGCAGAGACTGCATCATCAGTCTCCCAAAGGTAAAAGTCTTAAATTAAGACCTGTGATTTCAAAATTGAAAGTCCTCCTGACTTTCAGCAATGACTGAAATTCATTGCAGCAATGACTGCAGTCTAAAGTGTGTGATGAGATCTTTTTTTTCCAGTTATCTTTAATCTTTCTTTCCTTATTGGCATAGAATAGAGATTCTAGGCCTGAAAATCAGTCTTTGCATGGAAAATCAATATTTGACAGAAACTTAAATATTTATTATACATAAAAGTATAAAAGTATCCTGCCTGTATAAAAGCATTTTTCCTTATTTTTTAACATTAATATAGCTAGCGCATGAGACAAAGAATAAACTTGAAAGTATATCAATCAGTTTGCAATTTGTATCATATTGTAGGGGGTAAATTAACTACAAGGTACAATTAGCAAAAAAGGGTTGTCCAGTTCTTTTTTCTAATATTCAATGATAAATAATAAATCATTACTCATTAAAGACAAATCAATAGCCCATAATCCATAACTGAAATAGTACCTGTGTGTTAAATTGCTTTCCAATCCCTCTCACAATAAACAACTATAGAATTACCATCATCCTATTTAGGAGAGAAAGAATGAGGGGATATGAGTGCGTACAAATTTTCAGATCACAAATCATACCTTAATATGAAGAAGGTGAACAAACAAGGGAAAAGAAGAGTGAGTTGGCAAGTGGAAGAGGGAAGATCTTTTTCCTAATTGGGACATATTTATATACAAGCTTCAGAAAATCTCCATACTCATTTTGAGGCTTCTTAGAGAACTATATCTAGAGGAATTCCAATAAGAAATTTGGCCAATAAAGCAGTGAAATATGTCTCAGTCAAAACTCCAAATCCATATTCAAAAAGTTCACATCTGACTCATTTTGTATCAGATTTTTAGTCTCCTCATTAGTTTCAAATGCAACAAATCTTGGAAACAATAGGGAGAGACCACATCCTGTCTTCCTTTCATTCTCCTTCCTTCCCTCATAATTGCCTAAACCAGTAAAGGGAGAAAGATAACACAATTCAAAGAACAAACCAGATAAGTTTGATAGAAGTTTCCACACTGGAATAAAGAAAAACCCTTTCATAAAGGACACTACAGAATAAGGCATTGGGCCTCTGACTAAGCCCTCCTAGACAGAAGGGACTCTGTGTTTGATCACTAATTAACCCACCTATATACCCAACAATTGGTGTGGTCAGCTACATTTAGTGTTAGGAACGTAAGGTTAGCAAACTTCATTTAATCCATCTCTGTAATATTACTAATCAGTGTGTCCTTGTGGTTGATAAGGGGGGTTGGCAGAGTCAACATCCAGAACACTCCTTTGCTGACTACTCAGAAAGGCTCCCACTCATTTCTTGAGGATCTACCTAACAACAAGAAGCAGAGATCCAGGAGAAATGGGCTCTCAGCTGGAAATATGGAGCTACCAATGCCCACATGTCCAGCAGAATGAAGGGCAAGGTAGCCACAAACACTTACATGCTAGTGAATAATAAATTGCCTCATCCATGCTCCTTTTGCACATTTTCTCATTCAGGATCCCATCACAGAACGACTATTTCTCTTCTCAATAAGGAAAAGGGTTTAAATTGAAGTCCTTTTTTAAGCAAAAAGACACAGAATATGAATGAAAGGAAACACTTTAAACAACATTCATTCATTCTACACAACATATAATACAAAAAAAACTTGTAAACTTACTCTGTATATTTGGTTTTTTTTTAACACTAACCTTCCATTTTGGGATCAATACTGTGTATTGGTTCCAAGACAGAAGAGTGGTAAGGGCTAGGCAATAGGGGTTAAGTGACTTGCCCAGGATCAAACAACTAGGAAGTATCTGAGGCCAGTATTGAACCCAGGACCTCCCTTCTCTAGATCACTGAAACACTTAGCTACTTCCTGAATGATAAGCTTTTTAGGGGAAGGAGATAAAACAGTTGTTATTTCTGTTGCCCAATGGTTAAGTTCTCTAACAAAAGAACTGAGAAGAGGCGTTATTTCTTACACATTCTATGTTTCGTCTTGAAGTTGTGCACTTGTCTCCCAGGATAGATTCTTTATGGGAACTTTCTGATGCCTTGCTTTGCATTAATTGCCTTTATTAATATTTCCCATTCCTAGCAGAGAACTGAGCATATAGGTAACACTTAAAAATAATCTGGTTGGTTCTCTCGGAGCATCAAAGAGCAAGAACACCTTTTTTAGCTGCCTGCTCTTATTCTCTGCTTAAAGCAGATCCTTATCCAGTAATGGAGAATAGTAAGTAGTATCTATACCCAACTTCCAAATGCTTCCCACACCCCCCTACATCAGTGTTCTAATGCCAAATTCTCCTGTACCACTCCATCTATTTTCCCATATAGCATGAGTCCTGTCCCTGATTGGGATCCTGCATCAAACCCAACCACCTTTACTATTTTTGCAACCCCTGGAACACACAGATGAATGATAGAGCAGGATCTTTCCACCATACATCTATCTATCATTTTTCTCTGTATCAACTCCTTATGTATAATCTATATCTATTCATCCATCTCGATCATCCATCATCTCTATATACATACATACAAATAAATATATAGGAATACATTTTATTTCAAAAGTCTTAGTGCAATTTTATTTTATAAAATTATATGGATATGTTTGTATCTTTATCCACTCAGGGAGGCATTTTCCTTTCCCTTCCTTCTCTCTTTCTGCTCTGACCAATGGCATTGTCTCAGCCTGGAAGTACCATGATCCTGTTCATAACACCAAGTGATGACCACAAAGAGTCTGAGTTTCGGAGTTGTGGGAACATTGAGGCACTGAAAGCTAAAATATAATAATTGAAAGAACTTTATTAAAATAATAGAAATGATAAATCTTGGAGCTTACACTTCCGTCAGGAAGAATAGGGTTAGATCACATCATCTATGCTTTAAGTCCACTGTTTGGGTAGCTCCCAGCATTCTGAGTTTTATCTAGGTATAAAACAAGAGATAAAAATAACCTGAATTTCATACAAAATGATATGTAAGCTGGAAAAATCAGCTTTTTAAATCAAATTAAATTGAGTGACAATTTCAGTAAAATAAGGGGCACAAAATGTTCTAAAAATTATTGACATTTCTATATCATACTAAAATTTGTATGCATATATATATATATATATATATATATATATATATATATATACTGCAGCTTGAGAGGTTAAGTTGTTTGCCCTAGTTTACACACCCAGGGTGTGTCAGAAGTAGGATATCCATCCCAGTATTCTTAACTCAAAGAGAAGATTTATACTACCATGCCTCTCATACATAAAGACTGCATACCAAATATGTAAGACCAAAAGACATACATTAGTACATAAGTATTTAACTAGAATAGAAACACAGTCCGTAAATATAAGGATCACTGAAAGCTGCATATTCATTTA
>NC_058134.1:191813646-191824026 GCF_016433145.1 Gracilinanus agilis
ATATATATATATATATATATATATATATATATATATATATATATATATATATATATATATATACTGCAGCTTGAGAGGTTAAGTTGTTTGCCCTAGTTTACACACCCAGGGTGTGTCAGAAGTAGGATATCCATCCCAGTATTCTTAACTCAAAGAGAAGATTTATACTACCATGCCTCTCATACATAAAGACTGCATACCAAATATGTAAGACCAAAAGACATACATTAGTACATAAGTATTTAACTAGAATAGAAACACAGTCCGTAAATATAAGGATCACTGAAAGCTGCATATTCATTTAGAAGCCACATATTAAAAAGATCTGTGTATTATTATATTATTTATTTTGTTAAATATTTCCTATTTGTATTTTAATATTATTTGACCAACTCCAGAGTATTATGGGTCACCTGTGGCCCCCTAGATACATGCTTGACCTGTCTGCCCTAGAAAATAAGTGATTAAAGGATGTAAATAAGATTTTCAATGGGAGAAATGCAAATTGGCAATAACCCATCTTAAAATTAGGTAAAGAAGAACTATGAAAATTAAAACAATTATGGAGTTTTTCTCATATTAATCTAATAAGAAAATATAAATTAATAAATGGAAAGTCAATATAGAAGGGGATGTGGGAAAACAGGCAACCAAAAAACTGTTTGCTATGAATTGGCCAACTATTCTGAAAAAAACAACAACTTGCAATTATGCAAAAGTTATGAAACTTTTAACCCAATTACCTCTGGGCATCACTGGGTAATCACTGGTAATCACTGGGCGAATACCCCAATGAGAACAAATAAATAAATAAAGCACCCATAATAAATATTTCCAGCAGCAATTTTGTGGCAACAACAACAACAAAAAAAAATAGAAGCAAAATTGTTCCCTACAATTTAAGGAATAGTGAAACAAATGTTTCTATAAATACAAAGTAATACTACTATGTCATAAGAAATGCCAAATTTAAGGAATTTAGGGAAAATGGGAAAATTCATATGCACTGATACAGTGCTAAGAACACAGAACCAGGAGAATAATATACACAGTGATTAGGATAATGAGTTAAAAGAACACTGAACAGCAGCTTAACACAAGATAAATGTAATGAGCAATCTTAGTTCCAAAAAAAAAACAGTTGGTGCAAAATAAGTCCTTTCTCATTAAGGATTCAGAATTTTGCATGCATTTTCATGTTATTGTTTGGGCAGTTGGGTCGCACAATAAATAGAGTTACATATCTGGATTTAGGAAGACTCATCTTCTTAGGTTCTAATCTGGTTTCAGTAACTTTGTAGATAGGTTGACTCTGGGCTCTTAATTTTATGTGCCTAAGTGTCCTCATCTATAAAATGAGCTGGAGAAGGAAATGGCAAACCCTTCCAGTATATTTGCCAAGAAAATGCCAAATGAGGTCAGGAAGAGACAGACAGGATTGCACAACAACATTGTTTTATCAGTCTGATTTGTTTAATTGCTTTTCTTTATATTATAAAGGAGCAGATTGAGTTTTCCTACAACCCCATTATAGGTATGAAGGAGCAACTGTCAAGTAGGTGTTAAATGTTTTCTTTAACACTTTGCAAACTATGACTTCCTATCTATTTGAATAAGGAGAAAAAAATATAAAATCTATCTAACAAATAATGTAACCATATCCCAGGGGGCTTTAAATGGTTAAGTCTGGGAGTCTAAGGAAGTTCCATCTCTGAGATTTGTAGAAACCGTCCCCCTTCCTCACCTCACCCCCCTGCTTGGGGGGGGCGGGGTGTAGGCAGATTTCTCTTTCCTCATACTTTCTGATAGGCTTGTGACCTCTCTGGTAACTTGTCTAAAGAAAGACACTGTATGAATAGTACAATATTTCATTGGTTTTTTCTAAATTTTTGAAGCACAAATGAGGGAGCTGAAATATACTCCAGGTAGAAACAGACATAGAAACTATCATTAAAGAAGGAATAGGACATCTGGTAGTGAAGAAGAGAGTTAACTATAGACAAGAGAGAACTAGATTTGGCCATAGAAAGTAGAGCTCTATAAGGATAATATTAAGAAAATGAGTATTTGTAACATTAGCTTCATGGATTAAGAGCAGAGAAGCTGTTTTGAGCACAAATTTGGAGTTTTGGAAAAGATCTGAGGCAAAGTTTCTTTGGAATGCAGAGAGGGAGGTTCTGAAAAGCAACTGAAGCTCTGACAGACAGTTGGCTTGGTCTCTGCTGTGAGAGGGACAAGCTACCATTTCTGCTCTCTCTTCTCCTTCATCTGGAGTTTGAGGAAAAGAAGACAGATCCTGAAGGATCCTGGTGTTTTCTGTATCACCAATCTAGGAAAACACCAGGATTGAATCTAGTGATTCATTACTGTGACTGGTTACCAATTTCATCTTTAGAAGACCACAAAAAATCCTGTTTGGCTCTAGGCTCTGGATAAACATCCAGTCACAGGTAGCTGGCTGAGGCTCAGTCAGTGGACTTTTCTGCTCATTATCACTGGAGTTATAGTTAACCATTCATAATCTTATAAGGTTATGATGATAGGTATTATAGATAAAGGAAAATTTGGAGTTATTTAAACATCAGGGAGCCAGTGTAGCCTGGAAAACCAGGATCAAAGAGTATTCTTGCAGATCCAGTAGATTTTGGGCAGAGTTAGATCCCTGTAGCTTAGCAGTCCTTTTTTATATCCTTATATTCCTTTATATCATATTATATTTAGAATAAATAGTCCATTTTGTATATAAAGACTCCAGAGCGTTCCTTGTGTTGAGCCCTGAGGGAAGTTCTCATTTGGACTTCACCTCATATCACACTCTGATGATACTTTGTACACCATCTACCAAAATATCAAATCACTTTCCCACATTATTTTTTTATAGCTCTAGAGAGGAGCAGAGTGGGAATGCAGCAGTGCAGCAGAGATGAGGCGATAGAGATGCATCACCATCAATGCATGATTCTTTAAAGTGAGAAAGGACTCCCGTGCCCTTTCAGTCAGTGCCTGGAGCTGGTGAGTTACCCTTGCACTATTACATACATACATCACTGGCATTGTACTTAAGTTTGTGCCCACTCTCCCCAAGGATGACATATTTGTTAAAGGAGGGCACAATATTTTTTACCTACTCTTTCTGCTCAGCTATCTCAATCATGGCATCACAAAACTACTGAAGTACATGTTTGTAAAGCTACCATTTTATCTTGGGAACCTGAGAGTTAAGCTAGTAGTCTGACGAGATATTATTTTTTTTTGCTTATTTCTCTTTCCAATGACAGCCATTTTGAGTCCACTACAAATTTCTGTTACTCAGCCTTAACTGCTTGCTTATTACTGCTAGGCAAATCTACTCTCCCTCCCTTACTTGAAGTATCTTTCCACTAAATTCTTCCCCTTCTATCTTCCTTAGAGTATAGAGTTCAACTAACTATCCTATTCTCCATAGCAGCTCTTTCAAATCTTTTCCTCCCTCCTCAAACTTCTAATGGTTCCCCTTTCCCCAATCTCTCCACTGAGAACCTTGCTTCATAATTTTCAGGAAAATAAATGAAATCATTGCTCATGAGTTCCCTTTTTTCCTTCTTCCTCATCTCCTATCACTCAAATTCCTCCTGCCACTATCTTTCTTCACCTCTCTCTCACAAGATGAAGTTCCCTTGTTCAGATGATCCTATCACATCCTATCTCCTCCAACAAATTATCCCCTTTGTCATCTCTACTCTTTCACTTATTTTCAATTTTTCCCTGTCTACGGACTCATTTCATGCTACATACAAAGATGATCATGTCTTCCCAATCTTGAAAAAAATCCTCAACGGAGTCTTTCATACCTGGTAATTATCAGCTTATATCTCTTTTGCCCATTGTAGCTAAACTCCTTGAAAAGGCTATATACAATAGTTACCTCTATTTTCTTTCCTCCCCATCTCTTCTTTACCCCTTATAGTCTGGATTCTGACATTCCACAAATACTCATATCTCCAAAGTTACCCATTATCTCTTTGTTGCCAAATCCAATGACTTTTTCTCAGTCCTCATTCTCCTTGAAGAGAGCTTCAATCATTGACACTATTGATCATTTTCTCCTTTTATTCTCTTCTTTCTAGGTTTCCAAGATGACACCATCTCCTAGTTTTCCTTCTAACTATCTGACTGCTTCTTCTGTATCCTCCTCCAGATCATACTCTCTAATTATAGGTGTCACTCAGGGTTCTATATTGAGAGCTCTTGTGTTCTCCTTCTATATTAGCTTCCATGAATTTAGTTATCTTTATGCTGATTATTCTCAAATCTACCAATCTTGTCCCCAAATCTGCTGACTTCTAATCTTTCATCTCCAACTATCTTTCAGATATCATGAACAAGATGCCTAGCATACATCTAAGATTTATTATGTTCAAAACAGAACTCATTATATTTCCACTAATTCTTCCCCTCCTACCTTTTTTAGACTATTGAGGCCCCTACTATTTTCCCAGGCCCTCAGGCTTGCAAACTTAGTGCCATCCTTGACTCCACAGTATCTCTGATCTATTGACAGATCTTCAATCTGTTAACAAGGTCTGTTGGTTTTACTTTAGGAGTACCTTTCCAATATTCCCACTTTTTTCTGCTGACACTGCCACCACTCTAGTGCACACCCTTGTTACTTCATGTTTGGACTTTCGCAATACCTTGTTCATGGGTTGTCTGTCCCAAGTCTCTCACCATTCCAATCCATCCTCCAGGCAGTTACCCAAAGATATTTTCTTTAAAGCATAATTCTGACTATGTCACCTCTTGCTTACTTAATAAATTCCAATGACTCCTTTGGGCCCCAGAATCATATACAACACATTCTTTTTTATTTTGAAAGCTCTTAATAAACTAACCCCCTCCTACCTTTCCTATCTACTTATACCTTGTTTCCCACCAAGCACTCTTTGATATGATGTGTTGACATTGGCTTCCTTAGCGTTCTACCAAAACATTCCATCTCTCTCCTCTGGACATTTTCTCTTAGTGTCCCAATGCCCTGAATGCTCTCCTGTATCTCTGCCTACTATTTCCCTGGCTTCCTCTAAGTCCTAACTAAAACCCCATCTACTACAGGAAGGATTTTCCAGTCCTCCAAATACTAGTACCTTCTTATCTTATTTATTTCCTATTCATTCTGTATATAGCTTGCTTTACATGCTGTCTCCTCCATTATATTATTAACTCCTTGAAGACAACAACTTTTGCATCTTTTTGGAAACTCATCCCTCCTAACAGACTTCGTGGCACATAGTTTAATAACTTTATTTGATGAGGGGTATTGTAATGCTGAGATGCAATCAAGGCATTTACCCTTGCAAAACCTAACTATAGAACTTCTGGCAGTTAGCCAGCTTTAGAACTCTGACAAAAGGCAGTTGGTCCCAGAAGCCTGTGAAGAGCAGAGAGGTGAACTGGGCTCTGCCTTCAGGCTAAAACCTTGCCTTGAATCTTTGCTTTTGTCTTTGGACATTTGGAGCTTAGCTAACTTCTCTGGACCTTCCCTATTCCATTCCCCTATTACCTTCCTGATTTTCCTGTAGGCTTTGGGAGAAGGGTGGATTTTTTGGGTTGTAGCGATTAGACTTTGAGGATTTAGTTCCCCCATAGACAAGTAGGGCTTATCCTTGAAACAAACTATGCCTTGTTTTGTTGTTTTAGTACTCCCTAACCTCAAGGGCAGCCAAACTTCCCTGGCTGAGCAAGCTCTCTCTCAGTCCAAGCCATTCCTGTGACCCTCCCTTACCTGGAGCTTCTCCCTAGCAGCTGTTAGGGAAATCTTGTACCCCTCTCTCCTTGGAATCAACCCTGAAACTTTAATAAACCCCATTGTTACCTATTCAAACACTTTGCTAAATCATTGGCTCAACGATAAGTGAGGGTTGAAGGAGGAAAGAAATTATTCTCTTTATTTTCTGAGGGAAGCTGGAGGCATCCATCTAGGGAGGAAGTAGTTGTCTCCCTTACTTCCTCCTGGAAACTCTTCAGTTTCACTAACAGGGAGGAGCCTCGGGACTCCTTCTTTGTGGACTTGAGAAACTGACTAGAAAGCCCTCTAGTCAGATTCAAACCACTTCTGACTGGCCTTAACCTTTGTGTCTGTAGAAATACCATTTTCCCTGGAAGAGTTCAGCCTTCCTCTCCCAGTAACCTCTGTCTCTAGTTTGAGTGTCTCCCTGTTGCAGCTGCCTCCCCTAATTACCTCATCATCTCCCTTTCCATTCATCATACTACCTTGTCTTCTATTTCCCTAAACTCAGCCATTCTCTTACATCTCTCCTTACCACCTCACTCCACTATTGCACCCTCCTTTCCCACCAAAATGACCAAAACCCCCTATTACCCTTTCTTGGTTCCCCTTTTTATTACAGTATGAGATATATTGTAGAGATTCTTAGATCAATAAGTTCTGTAGTTCATTCATTCACTTGTGTGTCAAGATTGAAAATAACTATTCTTTATACACTTGAGCTTTCTTTTTCCCATGTGAGTGTTTAGGTTGAACTCTTCTAAATGCTTATTATTCTCTTCTATAGAACAGCTGGCTAGCCCAATGGATAGAGTGCCAGGCCTGAAGTCAGGAAGACTTCTTCCCAAGTTCAAATTTAGCCTCAGAAACTAACTGTGACAACCAAGGCAACTCATTCAACCTGCTTGCCTCAGTTTCCTCATCCATAAAATGAGCTAGAGAAGGAAATGGCAAACCACTCCTGTATCTTTACTCATAAAATCCTATGTGGTGTTACGAAGAGTTGGACATGATTGAAAAATGACAATAATAACATGAGGTCTTGCAGTGTTTGGGGGTTTAATGCAACCAGCAACCTGTCATCCTCAATCCAGAGTATCTAAAGTACCTCATCATTCTTACTGAATTCCATTACAACTTGGACTTTGTCTTGTATATCCTATGTGAATCTGGCAACCTCTTGTTTGGAGAATTTATATCCTTTTTTCATACTTTCTTGATATTTATAATCCAAGGATTATCAAATAGGGTTATCTCTATTGTTATAGCAAAGAATCTTTATTTAACTTGAAGTGTTAAGGAAAGATAGCTCATTAGAAGAGAGGCTTTTAGGTAGTTTTACTTAATCAAAAATTATTTTAATAATTGAAAAGCCAAAAGCATAACTGCATTTAGCATTTTCTATATCATTCAGTCAATTGTATAGTGATAAAGATAAGGATTACTGAGGAATATCAATTGCAAAAAAACCTTCCTGTTTCTACTAATACTGTCATCAAACATGTCTTTGATGTGAGTATGTATAGTTGGCGTTCTGTCTCTCTCTTTCTCTCTGTTTCTATCTGTGTGTCTCTCTATTTCTTCCTCTGCCTCTCACCATATATTTCTATTTCTGTCAGTCAGTCTGTCTGTCTCTCTAATATATCAATATCTATATCTATACCTATATCTATAGATATATATGAGAGATAGATTACAAACAGACATATTTGTGTGGATACATATGTTACATATATAATATAGGGATAGCTAGGTGGCTCAGTGGAGAAAATGTCTGCCTTTGAGTCGGGAAGATGAGTCTTCTCGATCTTTTGGTGAAATATTAGGAAAAGAAACCCGTCAACACCACAAATCAAAAAAGTGGATCTTTTTGGAGAAAGTGCCATAATGATGCCTACAGAAGCCACACACTGCATCAAAAGGTCCAGAATGAACTTTGGGATATAATGAATTGAACTGAAGGGGGCTGAACATACTTATTCTGAATGTAAACTCTTATGCCTAAGGGGTCTGCCCCCTAATTGGCTTTTTGTCAATGCACCTAGCAAATACTGGTTTTGCTCTCTCTCTCTCTTCTTTAATTTTCCTCTTATCTCTAAATATTGTAACTTCTTTAATATAACACCAGATTCAAATATGACTTCAAACATTTACTAGTTATGTAACCTTGAGGAAGTCACTTAACCCTGTTTATCTCAGTTCTTTCATGTCAAATGAGCTGGAGAAGGAAATAGTAAATCACTCCAGTATTGATGCCAAGGAAACCCCAATGGGGTCTTGAAGAATTAGACATGACTGAAACAACTGAACAACAATCTGCACATATGCACATATATGTATATATTACACAAATTGACACAGAAAATATATGTATATAGACATTAGTCATTTATAATTCTTTTTTATTTTGATTGTTAATTCTTTTTTCAGGTACTTTGGTTTATTCTGTAATAAAAAAAAAATCAATATTGGCCAACATTTCTTTTCTGACTGTCTAATATTCTTTAATTTGGTTTTTTTAAATTTTTTTATTTTTTAGAAAAATTTGTCATGGTTATATGATTCATGTTCTTACTTTCCCCTTCATCCCCCCAAGTTGCCCATAACCCATAGCTGACTCGCATTTCCACTGGTTTTAACATGTGTCATCTATCAAGACCTATTTCCATATAATTGATAGTTGCATTGGTGTGGTCGTTTTAAGTCTGCATCCCCAACTATGTCCACATCAACCCATGTGCTCAAGCAGTTGTTTTTCTTCTGTGTTTCCTCTCCTGTAGTTCTTCCTCTGAATGTGGGTAGTGTTCTTTTCCATAAATCCCTCAGAGTTGTCCTGGGTAATTGCATTGCTGCTAGGACAGAAGTCCATTACATTCAATTTTACCACAGCGTATCAGTCTCTGTGTACAATGTTCTTCTGACTCTGCTCCTTTCACTCTGCATCAATTCCTGGAGGTCTTTCCAGTTCACATGGAATTCCTCCACTTTATTATTGCTTTGAGCACAATAGTATTCCATCACCAGCATATACCACAATTTGTTCAGCCATTCCCCAATTGAAGGGCATACCCTCATTTTCCAGGTTTTTGCCACCACAAAAAGCACGGCTATAATTATTTTTGTACAAGTCTTTTTATCTATAATCTCTTTGGGGTACAAACCCAGAAATGGTATGGTTGGATGGAAGGGCAGGCAGTCCTTAAGAGCACTTTGTGCATAATTCCAAATTGCCATCCAGAATGGTTGGATCAGTTCACAACTCCACCAGGAATGCATTAATGTTCCAATTTTGCCACATCCCCTCCAACATTCATTACTCTCCCCTGTTATCATTTTAGCCAATCTGTTAGTTGTGAGGTGGTACCTCAGAGTTGTTTTGATTTGTATTTCTATAATTATTAGAGATTTAGAACACTTTCTCATGTGCTTATTGATAGTTTTGATTTCTTTATCTGAAAATTGCCTATTTATGTCCCTTGCCCATTTATCAACTGGGGAATGGCTTGATTTTTTATACAATTGATTTAGCTCCTTGTATATTTGAGTAATTAGAACTCTGTCAGAGTTTTTTGTTATAAAGATTTTTTCCCCAATTTGTTGTTTCCCTTCTGATTTTGGTTGCATTGTTTTTGTTTGTACAAAACATTTTTAATTTAATATAATCAAAATCATTTATTTTACATTTTGTAATTTTTTCTAACTCTTGCTTGGTTTTAAAATCTTTTCTTTCCCAGAAATCTGACAAGTATACTATTCTGTGTTCACTTAATTTACTTACAGTTTCCTTCTTTATATTCAAGTCATTTAACCATTCTGAATTTATTTTGGTGTAGGGTGAGAGATGTTGATCTAAACCTAATCTCCCCCATATTGTTTTCCACTTTTCCCAGCAGTTTTTGTCAAATAGTGGATTTTTGTCCCAAAAGTTGGGCTCTTCGTGTTTATCATACACTCTCTTGCTGATGTCTCTTACTCCAAGTCTATTCCACTGATCCTCCCTTCTGTCTCTTAGCCAGTACCATATCATTTTGATGACCCCAGCTTTATAGTACAGTTTAATATCTGGTACTGCTAGGCTACCTTCCTTCATGTTTTTTTTTTCATTATTTCCCTTGATATTCTTGATCTTTTATTCTTCCAAATGAACTTTGTTACAGTTTTTTCTAATTCAGTAAAAAAGTTTTTTGGTAGTTTGACAGGTATGTCACTGAATAGGTAAATTAATTTGGGTAGAATGGTCATTTTTATTACGTTAGCCCATCCTACCTATGAGCAGTCAATGTTTTCCAATTGTTTAGATCTAGTTTTAATTGTTTGGAAAGTGTTTTGCAGTTGTGTTCGTATAATTCCTATGTTTGTTTTGGTAGATAGATTCCTAAGTATTTTATATTGTCTAGGGTGATTTTAAATGGTGTTTCTCTTTCTACCTCTTGCTGCTGTGACATGTTGGAAATATATAGAAATGCTCATGATGTGCATTTATTTTGTATCCTACAACTTTGCTAAAGTTGTTATTTCTATTAGCTCTTTATTTATTTATTTGTCTGTTTGTTTGTTCATTTATTTATTTATTGTTTTTTTAAGCCCTAAATATATTTTATATATATATATATACA
>NC_058134.1:191824423-191858957 GCF_016433145.1 Gracilinanus agilis
TATATATATATATATTTCTAAAAAACTATTAAAATATGGATACTAATAAAATAATATGGAGAGACTATTAAAAGCATTAGCTTATGAGAAGATGGGAGAGATTTCCTGTCATTGCCAGAGAGAAGCAAGACAGAGAGGAAAGAGGTAGATAACTTTCCTGAGGAATCTGTTTTTGGCTTTGTCTCTAAGGATTCGAGTAGGTTTTTTTTTTTTCTGCTAAATATCTTGGGAGACATTGAATGGGCTTATACTGGGTTTCCAGATAAAGGAAGAATCAACTACTGACATTTTAAAAGTTTGTGGTTTCCTTAGGAAAATATTGTACATATACACAAATATACCTGGTTATGTATTTATTGCACATTTGTTAATAAATCATGCATATTTAGTAATTTTAATATTTACTTTAATATTGTGAATCAGAGTAATTACCAACAAGAGGCATAACAATGCAAGTTCCCTACTTTCATTGTTAGACATATAGCCATCCACTAGACCAGTGATTCACAAAGTGGGTGCTACCGCCCTCTGGTGGGTGCTCCAGCAATCCAGGGAGGTGGTGATGGCCACAGGTGCATTTATCTTTCCTATTAATTACTATTAAAATTTTAAAAAAAAATTAATTTCCAGGGGGCTAAGTAATATTTTTTTCTGAAAAGGGGCCAGTAGGCCAAAAAAGTTTGGGAACCACTGCACTAGACTTTCCCCTAGAACTGAGGAACCAGAGACTCTTCTGGAGGAATCTCAATTTTTGAGTGTCAGTGTGAATTAGGGGATGAGCCTTGAGGGGAAATACAAATGCCAGGAAAAAAGGTACCACTGAGATTAAAAGAACTAAGATTTTTTTAAGTTGAAATAGATACAATATTAGGTAACTTGATTTTCCAAAAAGAAAGGACAAATAAATTGCCAGTATAAAAATGATAAATTAACAACAGAGAAAATGAAATTATTAGAAATCGTTTTGCACAATTATGTCAACAAAAGCAATTACTTAAATGAACTAAATGGATAATTTTTAAAGTATTTTTCCCAATTACATGTTAAAATTTTTAAGTTATTTTTTTTTAATTTTGAGCTCGAATTTCTCTTTCCCTCCTTCTTCTGCTTTCTCTCAGAGATGGTAAGCAATTTGATGTAGACTATACATGTGCAGTCATGCAAAACATATTTCCACATTAGTCATGTTGTGAAAGAAAACAGAAACCAAAAAAAAAAACAACCAAACAAGAAAAATTTAAGAAGTTTTAAATTGTATGCTTTAATCTGCATTCAGATTCCATCAGTTCTTTCCCTGGAGGTGGATACCATTTCTTATTGTAAGTCCTTTGGAATTGTTTTAGATCGTTATATTGCTGAAAATAGCTGTCATTCACAATTGGTCACTGCACAAAGTATATGTATATTGATGAAAATTAAAAATTCACAGATTAAGAGAACATAGCATAGAGAATTAAAACAACCTAGTCTCAGAAAAAGAAACTGAACAAGTAATAAATGAATTTCCAAAGGGAGGAAATACAAGGTGAATTTAGAACATTTGATGAAAAATCATTTTAAATAATACATATGATGTTTGCAAAAATAGAAGAAAAATATATCCTACGAATTCCTTCTACAACAAAAAATATAGTCTTGATATCTGAAGCAGAGAGAGGAAAAGAAAATAATAGTCTATTACCCCTAATGAATGGTATCAACAAATATTTAATAAATTATTTTAAAAGAAGCTACATTATGACCATTTTACTCTATAAAAAATGCAGTTAGGGCAGCTGGGTAGCTCAGTGGATTGAGAGCCAGGCCTAGAGACGGGAGGTCCTAGGTTCAAACCCGGCCTCAGCCACTTCCCAGCTGTGTGACCCTGGGCAAGTCACTTGACCCCCATTGCCTACCCTTACCACTCTTCCACCTATGAGTCAATACACAGAAGTTAAGGGTTTAAAATAAAAAAAAATTTTTTTAAAAAAATGCAGTTAGTTCTATATTAGGAAAACTATAAGTATAATCTGTCATATTAGTAACAAAGGTCAGAAAAATACATGATTGTATCAATGGAAGAAAAATAGCTTTATTAAATATAATTTATTTACATTAAAAAAAACTCGTTAACCCCACAAAGTACCTACTTAAAAATAAGAACTGGCTTTATATGAGATGAGGAGATATAATAGAAGCCTTTCTCATAAGATTAAGGATAACTCCAGAATATTCATTATAAACATTCTATCTCTCAATTCCAGACACTTTCTCCAGCTGACCTGCATACCTGGTATTCTCTCTCTCCACAGTGACTCCCTTTTAAGTGTCAATTAAAATGTCACCTTTTACAGGAAGCCTTTTCCATCCCCTCTTATTTCTAATGGCTCCTCTCTTTTTTAATTATTTTCTTTTTATACTGTTTATAACTTGTTTGAACACATTTACTTATTGTCTCCTCCATTAGATTGTGAGTTCCTTGAGGGCAGAGCTTACTTTTGGCCTCTTTTTCTATTCCCAATGCTTAGAATAGTGCCTGACATAGAGAACAAGTTTAACAAATGCTTATTAACTGACTGAGGTGGAAAATGAGAATATCTTCTTTAGAATAGCCAAAGTGTGGATTTATTTTGTTTGACTAACCTTATTTGTTACAAGAGAGGATATAAATCACCTTGGGGAGGGAAGGGTGTTAGTGATAGTCATGAAAAAAAAAGAAAAGAAAGGAATGACAATGAAAATTTTAAACAGGATGAGATTCAGAGGAAAACTCAGACATGCAAGAAAGCTATGAAATCTGTTGAATTTATTACATATTTTAAAAAGAAACAAGCTGAACAAAGTAGAGATTTATGCTTTCAAATGCAAACCCTTTTTAACTTTATAAAGGAAAACGTTCATTTTTGTTGGTGTTTGTCAAATTGAGAAAAACAAAAAGTATACTTTTACAGTCTTCTTTTTAAACCTATTTGAGGGAGGAGGGATAAAGAAGGGATAATTATACTGCTTCAGGCAGATAGAGTAATAACTGATGACAGAAAGAAGGCATAGCTACTAAATTTCTGGAGTTTCCTCTTCCCCCTTTTCTCTGCGAAGAATGACCTTTGTAATGGAAAAAAATTTAATAACAGAATAAAAGTGGTTATTAGGGATTTGATGTCCACTCTAAATAAGAAGATAATAAGAGAGCATCTGACTAATCTTAAGTTAAAGTCACAGGGTTCAGATGAGCCTTACCCTCTGGTTCTGAAAAATGCTGGATTCTATTTTTGCTGGTCCACTGTTAGCAGCCTTTGAAAGACGTTTGTGAACAACAGAGGTCAGATGTCCTGACCTTCAAAAATAGAGGAAGATCTCTTCTCTAAACTATAGGCCAGTGAGCTTGACTTTTGATTCCTGAAAAAATATTTAGAATACATTAGGGCGGCATGGCTTCATAAAGGGCAATTTATGACAGAATAACCTTATTTATTTAATAGGCTTACTAAATTGGTAGATCAAGGGAATGATACGGATATAGTTTGCCTAGATTTTTGCAAATTATTTCTTCAAATACCTTCTACTATTCCTGCAGGGAAAAAAAATGACAATGGGTGGGCTTACCAACAGTAGACTGTGGACTCTATACTAATAAATTCGATCAATTAATTAGTTAAATGGACAGTCAAGAGTATTTATTAGTCACTTGAATAGTTCCATGTCATATTGGAAGGAGGTTTCTGTGAGAGAGCCTAGGATGTGTGCCTTCCTATGTGCTCCGAAACATCTGTATCAATGACTTGGAGAAAAAGCATCGTGTTTATCAAATCTGCACATGACACAAAGCTAGAAGGAATAGCTAACATACTGGATAATATCCAGAAAGCTCTTGACAGGCTCAAACATTAGGTTTAGTCAAGTAAAATGAAACTTAATCGGGATAAATGTAAAATTTTACACTTGAATTGAAAAGTATTACAAGTACAACATGGATGAGTCTTGGATAGACAACAATTCATCTCAAAATATCTTTAGGTTGTGGTGTGCTGAAAACTCAATACGAGTTAGCATTGATAACAAAAACAAAAACCACAAACCTAATAGTCTTAAGCTTGCCAGAAGAGGCACAGCTTCCAGAAATAAGACTATCTTTATCAAACTACATTTGGAAGAAGAGTTTATTGAACAGTGGGGTAATATCTTAAGAAAAAAAATGAATAAGCTGAACAGTATGGAGAGTAAAGGCAATCAGGTGGATGAAGAGCCTTGAATTCACACCACATGAGACTGGCCAAAGGAACTGAAGATGGTTAGCCTAGAGAAGACTTGGTAGAACAAAATGTTTGGAAGTATTCAAGGATTTGCCATTGAAGAAAATTATTCACTTTGACTTTAGAGGGCAAAATGAGTAGGAGTTAGTTGTGATATTGGTTTAGATAGAACAATAAGGAAATTTTTCCTAATCATAAGACCTATCCAAAACTATGATTTGGCTTAGGACATTTGGCTTCTTGTTGGGCCCAGGAAACTTTTTCAGATGTGAGAGGGACCAGATGACCACTGGAGCCCCTTCTATTTTTCCAATTTGCTATTTCTATGAAATGCTTTTTTAAAAAAAATACTTGTTTTATATTCATATATTTTATTTTTAAACTACAGGTATTTTCTAACAGATAACCTTCTCCCTCTATTAATCTTCCCCTTGTTACTTTAATACCCTTTCTGGAATACTCTATCAGACTTGTTTTATTCCAGCAGTTTGGATGCTTTAGGGGTTTCTATTACCTACTGCCATAAAAGTAACTGACGGAGTTCAGATGCAGATTGAAGCACACTAATTTCCACTGTATCTCCTTCATGATCTTTTTTCTTATATAAGCAATAGGTGTCTTCTTTCACAACATGATGACATGGAAATATGCATTGCATGTATAACCTATATTTTATAACCTGCCATGTTGGGGAGAGGGGTGCAGAGAGAAAACATGGATCTCAAAATGACAGAAATTGATTATTAATTTTTTAAAGGAGTAGCTGTTACCTTGAGGTGGGTGTCTCCTACTTAAACTATAGCTCATGAGCTGCCATTAATTATGTGCCCCATTAGTTATGACCCAGCAGACACAATTACACAAACTTTCTATGAGAACAGTGGGCTCAAATTTAGTGTATAGGGGTAGTGAGGTACAGATATGGGACACACATCTGGCAAAAGCAGTTCACAACTGCTGATGGAGCAAGAACCTTTTCTGATATACAAAGACCAAGCCTTCTCCATAGTACTGAGAATTAAGGGACATACTTGTCTCAAGTCACACAATTAACATGTGTCGGGGACAAGACTTGAAATGAGGTTTCCTTGGCTTTGTAGGGGTTAAATCAATGCTGCAATGTTAATTCTCTATCAGATGCAGCTAGGTGGCACAATAGATTGAGCAATGGGCCTGAAGTTAAGAAGACCTAAGTTCAAATCTGGCCTGTGTGACTGAGAGGAGCTTGTTTACCCTTTGTTTGCCTTCATTGGTAAAATAGGGATTAATAATAGAACTCTCCTCCCAGAGTTGTTGCAAATGAGATAATATTGGCACACTGGCTGGTATTTATGGTGCTTAATAAATGTTCATTTTCTTCTTGTTTGTTTTCAGTCAAATTGTGTGATGAAGGAAATTTAATTTTCTGCTATTAGGTCTAGCTTTCCATAGAATTACTGCCCACACAATTCTTAGTTAAATCTTAAACATAATATATATGCCCTACACTAATAGGGAATGAGAAATAGTTTATATGCCCTCTACTTCCAGAAAAATATAAAAATATCAGAAATTCTAGATCATCCCAGTATTTAGTTGCTGATGGTGTCAGAGGCTAAAGGGTATATTCTGGGGAAAATATAATAGATTATTTAAAAAGAATGTATCCTCAACTTCCCTAATATCTATTTCCCAGGGTATTTGTTTATCATCAATTTACCACAACCCTTCCTGAATCAAGTTATCTTATATGCAACAGACATTTCTTCATTTTATTTACTCTTGAAGTTTTGATTTAACTTGCATAGAGACAGACCACTAGAAATGAACAGTAGTAACAAAATAAGAATATTTTGAACATGGATAAAATAATACAAAAGCAAGTAAATAGCTCTCTGACTGAAGTCATATAGTTAGTCAGAATGAAAGCCAGGAAACCCCTTGACCCCCTACTCAAGCAAATACTTTCTCCTCCAGCCTTCATTGCCATAAACAACTAAAACCCTGTCTTCTGAAATGGAAACCTGAGCCTTTCCTTTCACGTATTCCCTTATGTATGCACACACATTCAAAAAGGGCTTATGAACAAGGGTCTTGCGATCTTTACTTACACTGATTAGTTGGAATTATACCTTCTTTTACTCAGGTTAGCTATTTACTGAGAAAAACATGCCAGTTCTTTATTTTTAGATCTGAAGAGGAGGTAGAGAAATTCCTAAAGAGTTCTATCTTTCTTAAACTCAATTTGATTGACAGTCGTTAAGTGCTATTTCTTTCAAAACAAACACGACTCCCAGCCCTCAGGTAAGTATGTGAGTAGGCTAGAAATATTGATCTGTCCACAAACTAGAAACATGGAAACACAATAAAGACGATTTTTATTTAATTCTGAATTATACAATAGGAAAAAAAATGTACTGAATTTCTACAATGGAATTAAAAGTAAAATGTTTTGCTGTGTTAAGATTTCATTTAAATTCCAGAAACTGTGATTTTCTTTTCCCACTTAATTTTCTCTCTTTTGCTTAAACTAAAAGTCTTTATTCAATTAGCAGATTTATTTAGGTAGATATAACTAATGAAAACGTATTTAAATATACGTTTTTAAGTCAATGGATATGTGAAATCCACCTGATAAAACATTGCATTTGCCAATTCCCTACTCAGGACCAATAGCAGCCAAAGGTCAGAATAACTCCTATAGTCCTTGTAATTACTTCAGGGTTGTTTGATAATGATAGAATGATGTGGTTCTACCCTGACAGACTTGGCAGGAGGAAAAGGGGTGGGGAAACAAGCTGAGTGAAGTTTAGAGCCCTGGAGGTCTGGGGTGGGGAGTGGGAATCCAGTGTGTCCCATGCCAGAGTGAGCAAAGCTCTTAAGCCCTCTGATCCTGTATCTTGTGAACTTTGACTGTTTGGGAGCCCAACTCTTTATGTGGCCTTTGGCACACCTCATCATTGTTGCCTCTCCTTGTTCCCCAGGTAGACAACAGAATGATTAATGGGACTGTGAGTAAATACTACAAAGGCTTTTCAAGTACTGTAACTCATGACTTGTCATTTTTATTAATCCGACGCTGTTCTTGCTTAACAGCCAAAGAAACTACATCTTCCAGAAGCTCCCCTTCCTTCTAGCACTCTCTTCATTGACAACCCATTACACTAAGATATGATGAAGGCTTTCAATTATTTGGGAAAAAAAGAGATTTCTTAAATTTGCCATGACATTGTATAATAAATGAGTAGAATATTCAAAGGTAATTTGAAACTCTCTAGATGTTGCAGCTAGTTTGGGACAGGAGTGGGGTGTAAAGATTAAGGAGAACAAGACAATAGGGGCAAGGATAAGAGATGAAGGGTGAAGGGAGAGAAATAAATTGAATTATCAGCTGTGAATATTCAATTGTTTCTACTTGGTAGCTTCTGCTATTACCCAGTCTCTCTTCTGGACCTATTTGTCATGATTGTTTCCCACCTAAATTTTCCTTCTTTGGATATAATTTTATAATAGTCTTCATAGATCCTTCTAAATATTGACAGCTGTGTCTCCATCTACTTTTACCTGAGTCCTGTCTCCATATACTAAATTCAATCTTGATAATAAGCAGGGAGGATTTTAAGACTCCAAATTTAATAGTTCTGTCTATAGGACTGGGTTTTGATGGGTTTGATCAGGTTGAGGCTAGAGGCATTCCCACTGGAGAAGAAGATGGGTGAGATCAGACTGGCAGCTATTGCTAATGGGCATGCCACAACAAGGCACTTGCATATGACCAAAAAGTAGACATTTAATGCTTTTTAATTACAGGACTTAACACATATTTTGTCAGGCAAGCTAGATCCTAAGAAATTGGATCTAAGATCAGAGTAAGGACGCATCAGGGATCAAAATGAAGCAGACACAGGAACTAAGACAGGCACACTGACCAAAGTGGAGAAACCAATACTAGGTAGTTAAAGGCATAGACAGGTGGGTCAGAATTGGAAAATCTGAGAGTTTTGAGGCAGGGATAGACAAGATGAAAAGCAACAGCCAAGACCACTCCCTGGAGGATGAGTTGTGTCAGCAAATGATTTAATTTAATTCCACAGACATTCATTAAACATCTATGTACAGAGCACCGTACCCAGAGCTGGAGGCACTCAGACAAATACGACACAGGCCTTGCTTTTAAGGAACTTACAATTTCATGTAGAACAGGGTGGAGGAGCATAAACAAGAGCTATAATACAAGGAAAAGGGAGATGTGAAAAGGGGGAGGGGGAGAAGTGGAGGCACAGTGCTATGAGAAATTAAAGGAGAAAGCTCATTTTTAATTTAGAGAATATAGATGGCAGTCAGGAATGTTTCATGGGAAGGTACTCACAATAAAAGATAAAAGGGACTTTAAAAGTAGAAATAAGGAGAAAATTTATTTTAGGAAAACTGGATATAGGGAGAAAATTCATTTTAGGAATAGATGACAGCAAAGACAAAAGTCTGCCTCCTTTTAAATTCCCACGGAAGAACCTGCCTCTGTTACAATATATCTTCACATATATTCATCTAATGCAGGGACTATGCTATATCTTCAAGAGGAATTGGAGCTGTGTTGAGGCAATGATCATTACAAACTTCTCAAGAGTTCTTGTTATTGGATTCATTTCTTAAGAGTGGGAATGTTTTCAGAGTCCCTAAGTCTTGATTTAAGACATATCCTAAAATCTAGTTTTTTAGTCCAACTCCTTCTTTCTAACTGATGGAGAAACCGAGTCTCAGAAAAGTTAAGAGATTTGTCCAATGTCACACTAGTAACAAGCAGTGACAGAGGCAGGATTTAAACCCAGTTCCTCTGACTCCAAAGGCACTATACTCCTACTGTGCCAAATTGCTTTTAGACTAAACTGAGTAACTAATAACCACTTTTTTTTGCCCAAACTTCTTTCTTTTTTTGTATTGGTCTCTTTGAAGCCAATCCTGAGGCAAGTATGCTATTAAGCATTTATACCAAGAGATGCTTGGTTTCATGGTGATAAAGCAGGTGTTCAGAGGGGTCTTTGTCCCACCACTATCCCAGTAAACCCATCTCACTTCATAGTTAGTGACCATCAGCCCTTTCCAGGGATAACATGGACTTCTTGGATATATTGCCAGGTTAAATCTAGGGTAGGATGCTTCAGGCTACTTGACATTCCAAGATATTAGGAATATTAAGCATATTTTCTTAAGCATTACTATTACTTATCCTTCAGAAAGGAAATGGAGAACACCATCCCCATTCTGTAGCTCAAGACATAATATCCTCAAGTCCTCAAACCAAAAACAAACCACAGTGAACCAGCATTGAAACTCAGGTCCTCTGATTCCTTTCTTTGAATATTTGAATGAAATCTTTTAGGATCATTTGAATTTGGGAAAGATCAGCATTCCATGGAGAGGGCAGCTAGGTGATTTAGTATATTGAGAATCAGGCTTAGAGCTAGGAGGTCCTGGCTCAAAGCCAGCCTCAGACACTTTCCAGCTGTGTGACCCTGGTCAAGTCACTTAACCACCATTGCTTAGCCCTTATTGCTCTTTTGCCTTGGAATCATTACACAATCTTGATGCTAAGAGGGAAGGTAAGTATCTTTGAAAAATTCTATGGAAGAAGGGCCAATGAAAGTCAATCAAAATATAAATTTTGATGAGATTATAATGTACCTTTAAATTAGATTAAAAACCTGGATTGGAACAATTGAGGGGTAGAGAAGAAACCCCAAGGTCTGAGTATGTTCAGTTCATAGTGACCAAATTACTCACAGCTGGGGCCTACAAGCTTCATACATTGTGCTCTGGAAGTGGGGAGCTGCAGCTTGAGCTTGGAGAGTCACCTGGAATCTTGTGCAGATACTATACTTGTGTAACACGAATAGGCTCTTCCAGCTGGGTGACCAGCCCCCTTTCATGTCAATTTATTGCAAGGATTTCAATGAGTGGGAACCATGCCCTTTTATATGCTTTGAGGACTCCCTCTAGGTTTTTAAAATATTTCCTATCAATGCAACACTCTAAATGTCTATTCTCCCTCATTTCCCCCCCCATACTAGTTCTTCAACATTGATAGTCAAAAAAAAGTCCTTGATAATATCTTTTACATCTCTTATACTTGTCATCATCAATTATATCCTGCAGCCGATGACTTTTCATTGGCCTTCTTAAATAAAATGATATTTATTGCTCCTGCACAGAGTGAACTTTTTTATTGGGGTGGGGGGGAGACTATTTAAATAAATCCAAGGTCAGAAAGTAAAACTTTGGAGTTGGAACAGAACTAAACTATCAAGTAAATTGGTGGCCTTAAATTTTTTGATGTCAGACACTTTTGGCACTTTTATAAAATCTATGAACCCCTTCTCAGCATAATAGCTTTAAATAAGTAAAATAAAATGCATAAGAATATAAGGAAATCAATTATATTTAAATATAGTTATTAAAATATTTTTTTAATTTAGAGAAGTCCTAGGACTGAGGTTCTGTGTGTTTTCCCAGATTAATCTTCCTACCTCAATTAAAGACTCTTATTAGGACAACAGCAAAACAAAACAAAAGTTTACAGATCACATTTTAAGAACCCTTGCTTCACTCTTTTTATTTTACCAAAAAGAAAAGGAATACCTAAATGGGACAACTAGGTGGTTCAGTGGAAAGAGTGCTGGTCCTGGTATCAGAAAGACTTCCCATCAAATTTGACCTCAAATTAGATATGTGACCTTGAACAAGTAATTTACCTCAATTGACCATAGATATGAAACTCCAGAGGTGATCGTGAGTTTTAAATGAAAAAATACTTGCAAAGAAAGTGCTTAGCCCAGCACCTGGGACATTATAGGTCCTATATAAATGCTGGCTATTATTATAATATTTTATTTATTTTTACCATCCATCTTTTTTGAGCTCCAAATTCCATTTCTCTGTCCAGTCCCTCCCCTACCCATTGAAAGACAACAAATATAATACCTATTATACATATGAAAACCTTCGAAATATATTTCTATATTAGTCATATTGCAAAAAGAAATAAAGTAAGAAAAATAAGGTGAAAAACAATATGTTTCATTCTGAACTCAAGAGTTCATTGGTCCTGCCTTAGGGTGGATAGCATTTTTTTCATCATGGGTCCTTTGGAGGTTTCTTGCCTTATTGTCTATCAAAGTAGTTGTCTTTCAGTTTTCATCCTTACAATATTGCTATTATTGTATACAATGTTCTCCTGGTTCTGACTCCTTCATTTTGCTTCACTTCATAAAAATCTTCTTGGTTTTTTTAAACCTTCCCCATTGTAATTTCTTATAGCACAATAGTATTCCATTTCAATCATATGCCACAAATTATTTAGCCATTTCCCAATTGATACACATTCCTTTAATTTCCAATACTTCGTCATCAATAAAAGAGCCCCTATAAATACTTTTGTACAAATTAGCTATTATTATTAGATTTAACTTTGTCAAGGTCAAAAAGCTGGTTTGTGACAGAGCCAAGATAAGCATCTAGGCTTTTTTCCTTGGTGCAGTGTTCTTTCCATTACATTTAAGTGCTCCACATACCTTTATTTCTGGTGTCAAAGATGGGAGATTTTTACTTGATTAAAGAGGATTTTCAAAATTAACATTAATTCCTTCATTAAGGGAAAAAAACATATATGGCAACCAAGAACCAGGGTAGAAAGGAATTACTTTACATGGAAGATCAAAAGAAAAGATCAAAGCCAGAGAGTTATTATAGAATTTATAGTAGTGATATAAAGTTAATGTAGCATCTGAGTACCCCCAATTTATACAATGTACCCCCTAAAGAAGACTAGAAAAGGACCCAACTCTTAGGGTCCACAGCCACTCAAAGCTATTACAAATACCTACTAATATGTTTACCTGTTCTTGCTGCAAGCAAAGCACTTAATGAAATAATATAGTAAGAGGGGAAAGTAGAAATAAAATATTTCCCTTGTAAACCTTGGCTTCAGTAGTAATAGTGGACACAGGGAATACCTGGGGAGGGGAGTGTGTATAAGGAATGTGTGTGAGTAGGATACCCTTAGACAGACTCAGTTTATATCTTTGACACTGCAGGACCAATTTTTCCTTCCTCTATTATTATTCTGCTGCTCTTATCCATTTGGTCCCTACTGGTCTCCAGGAACCCAGAGTCCCACTAGGGAATACTATTAGATTTCCTTCTAGTTTTACAAGGTCTCTGAGCAGTTTTGATATACGAGTCCTGTAGTG
This sequence comes from Gracilinanus agilis, assembly GCF_016433145.1. Lineage (NCBI taxonomy): Eukaryota > Metazoa > Chordata > Mammalia > Didelphimorphia > Didelphidae > Gracilinanus > Gracilinanus agilis. The sequence goes on from NC_058134.1 coordinate 191,836,878, forward strand.
ACTGCTGACGTTCGTCAGGAATGGTTCCATTGTACAGACGGTTGTGGAGGGTCTCTCCAGCTCCCATTTCTAGAGTCCTTAAATGGGATATTAACCCTTTCTTATAGGAAGATTGACTTCTCACATGGTGAAGCAGCAAGGTGTCTCAGTGGCTAGGTCTAGAGTCAGGAAGCCCTGAGCTTAAATCCAGCCCCAGACATTGACTAGCTGTGTTGCCCTGGGCAAATCATTTAACTACCTTTTACTTCAGTTTCCTCATCTGTTATATAAGGATAACCACAGCATCTATCTCCTAGCTTATTTTTGAAGATAAATGCGATGATATTTGTAAAGTTTATATTTGTAAAATAGCACAGAACCTGGCACTTTGTAGACCCTATATAAATGCTATCCTTTTTTTAAATTTTAAAATCCATAAGCTTTTTCCCCATACTATAGATCTTTAAGAAAGCACAATATATCCATTATATTTGATAATTATATATAATAAATATAATTTAATATTTAATAATACATTTAATATAATAATACTTAAGATTAATTGATATTAATAATATAATAATAATAAGATTGGAAGGGGGTGAACAGTGAACCTCTATTGGCCTTTTCTTTTCAAATAGTCTAAGCCTATAAATGCCCTGAGGATAAGGATTATTTCTAATTCTTTTTATCTCTAGTGCCTAGTGTGTTACCAGGCATATTGTAAGTTATTAATAAATTGATTGATTGAATTATTGACAGATAAGACTAAAGATACATAATGAACACAAGTGGAGGGATATATACATGGGGAGTACATTATATATAATATGATTACATGTAATATATATATATATATATATATATATAATCATAGAGGACCAATTTCCTTCCCTGACACTGCTGGACTTACTAGTACCATCACACTGTTCCTATTGGGCCCATCTCATTTGGCATGGAGTCTCTTAAGAATATATAGTCTTTTCTGGGCTCTGGTGAATATACAGAAAAACTGTGTCATTGATCCCAGTTGATCTCCGATAACCACTGCTCAACAGTGGTTTCATAGTAAGAAAGCTTCTGCCAGGTCCATCTGCTTAGCACCACTATGGGAAGTTTCCATTTCCAATTTTTACTAACATCCTTAAAATTGTTTGTCTTTGTTCTTTCAGCTGAAATCCCATGATTTTTTTTCTACTACAACTCTCTTGGAAAAATCAAATGTCATAAAACACTCAGTCATCAAGTAAAGGAAAAATCCTTATTCTATTTTCTACTTTAAAGTGGTCTATCTGTTTTTGTGAGCTTTTTTTTTGGAATTGATGTTTCACCTTCAGAAAGAGATTCCTTGCTTCCAGACAATGCAGAGCAAAGGACCCCAGTTTGCCTTCAGGCTTAAATCTGTCTTTTTTTACTTCTATTTTGCCTCTCTATCCTTCTATTTCCCTACCAATTGCAGGTTCTCCATTGGAGCCATCACTCAGACTTTGAATTAAAAATTCCTCATTGCTTCCTATTTAAATTGCAATTGCTAAAATAAATCTAGTCAGCAACTATTTTTAAAGTCTGCTCTTCCAGAAAATTACACAACACTCTCCAATTCCTGACTAAATACATTTTTACTGGCTGTCCCCTATGCCTGGAAATCTCTCCTTCTGCATCCCTACCTACTGTCTTCTATGGAAAGTTAACATTAATCTGTATCTCTTTTTGACCTCCCCCCCCCCAAAAAAAAACCCAACCTTTTTATTTTAAGGCTTAAAAAATGTGATTTTAGGGCTAAAGATCAAACTGTATCTTTCCCCAAGTGGAGAGCATGGCTGGAGTCCTCTCTCCTTTTATCTACAACTTTTGTCTTTGGTAGGGACAGGTACACTGGAGGCAAGTTATTGTTCTATCTATAAACCAGGCTTGTCTTAGGTAATGAAGTCACTTTAGCTAGCTACCTTGCTGTGAAAAACAATGTCACATGGGGAAAAGTACACATGCACTGTGCAGTCATTCTAAACATCCATGGTTACTTCTAGCTTCTGGAAGACGTGCCTCTTGACTTGATTGAGATCTGAGTCATTCAATTAGAGAGTCTCAGGAGAAGGAACATCACAAAAAGCATAAATTGACAGAGGGGACAGGGAATTAGTCTTTCTTTTTTCCTGCAATCAGGGACTCAGGAGGGCATGACTCTGGTCTGGCTCAGCATGCTTACAGAGAGGGTGGCCAGCCACACAGCTCATGTTTTTCTCTTTTTTTTGCTATTTAATAAATAATAATAAAATTAAGATATAAGCTCTAGAGAATCTCCATCATTACACTTTCTAGGCTTCTTTCAAACTCCATCTCAAATCTATAAGACTTTTTCTGATCCCCCTCAGTGCCAACATCTTTGATCTGAGATTGCCTCCATTTTACTCTGTATATATTTGTTTGCATTTTGCCTCCACTATTAGAATATCAGCTATTTAGTTCAGGAAATGTCATGTTATGTTATGTTTTGTCTTCTTTCGTTCTCTTGTCCCTTTCTTCTCTTCCTCTTTCCTTCCTTCTTTCTTTCTTTCCTTCCTTCCTTTTTTTTATGGAGAAAGAGAGGAGGAAAGAAAGAGGAAAAAGCAAGGAAGCAAGCAAGCAAGGATACTTACCTTAAAAAAAATGACTGACGTAATAAATGTTTAATAAATGTTTGTTGGCTTAACTCACTCCTTTTTGGCACTATAGAACTAGGAACAAGAGGTTAAAGCTTCAAAGATACAAATTTAAAATAATATAAGGAAAAATCTTCCTAATAATTAGAGCCATCTAAATATGTAATGAGCTGCTTTAGGAAGTAGTGAATTCTCCTTATTGGAGGACTTCAAGAAAAGCTTGAGTGATTTGTAACATATGGCAGTTGAAATCCTTTCTAATTCTAAAATGCAAAGACTCATTGAGATAGTAAATGTTAATTTTCCATAACATTATTGTAATATAATTTTAACACTACAAAGAAAAAGAAAGAAAAAGTAAATTATACATACACATATTTCTGCTAAACATTCAACAGGAATTGTTATTCAATATTGATAATGAAAGTAGATACATAGATATAACAATAAGAAAATGAATGAATAAAAATTGGAAACAAGAAAATAAAATCATCACTCTGTGCACATGAAATAATGGTCCACCTAGAAAACGCAATAGAATTAGCTAAAAATACTAGTTGAAACAATTAACAATTTCACCAAAGTTGCAGGATATAAAATAAACTCACATAAATCATTAGCTTTTCTATACACTGTGAACAAAATCCAGTAGTAAGAGATAGAAAGAGAAATTCCATTTAAAATAGTTATAGGCAATAAAAAATACTTGGAAGTCTACCTGTCAAGACAAACTCACAGACCAAATGAGCACAATTATAAAATACTTTTTACACAATGATAGATCTAAACAGTTGGAGAAATATTAATTGCTCATGGGTAGGCAGAGCCAATGCAATAAAATAACAATTCTTACTAAGTCAATTTACTTATTCGATGCCATACCAATCAAACTACCAAGGAATTATTTTATTGTGCTAAAAATAGTAACGATATTCATCTGGAAGAAAAGAAAATCAATGAAAGGAAAATGTTAAGGAAGGACACACAGATTCCAAAGTAGTAATCATCAAAAAAATCTATTTTTGGCTAAAAAAATAGAGAGGTAGATCAATGGAATAGAGAAGGCACACTTTTCATAATAGCAAATGACCATAATAATCTGGTGTTTAATAAACCCAAGATTCCAAACTTTGAGGGTAAAAACTCAACATGTGACAAAAGTTGCCAGGAAACTAAAAAGTGTTTTGGCAGAAATTAGGTATATGCCAACATCTTGCATTATATACCAAGATAAGGCCAAAATGGATAAATGATTTAGACGTAAAGGGTAATGTCAAAAGTAAATTAGGGGAGAATGGAAAATATATCTGTAAGATCTACTGATAAAAGAAGAGTTTATAGCCAAACAAGATAAAGATTACAGGAAGAAAATTGTTTTTTATTATATCACATTAAAAAGTTTTTGCACAAACAAAACTAATGCTGTCAAAATTATAAGGGAAACAAGAAACTGGGAGGAAATTTTAGAGTAAGTTTTACTGATAAAGAGTTTGAGTATAGGGATATGAACCAAATTTATAAAAATTAGAATAATCATCCAGTTGATAAATAGTCAATGAATATGAATAGACAGTTTTTAGAGAAAGAAATCAAAGCTATCTGTCAAAAAATACTTAAACTACCAATTAGAGAAAAGCCAATAAAATCAACTCTGAAATACCAACTCAGATCTATCAGATTGACTAATAAAGAAGAAAAAGAAAATGACAAATGCTGGAGGGGATGTGGGAAAATAGTTACAAATTATCTACTAATGGTGCATTAGTGTCACAATGTCCAAAGGACTATAGCATAAAATACTATTTGACTCAGAATAATACTACTAGATCTGTATCCTAAAGAGAACAAGAAAAAGGGAAAAGGACCTATTTGTTCAAAAATTTATGCCAATTCATTTTTTGGTGAGAAAGAATTGAAATTGAAAGGATGCCTATGAATTGAGGAATGACTAGATGAGCTCTGGTATATGATTTTGATGGGACACTATTGTGCTATAAGAAATAAAGAGCAAGATGCTTTCAGAAAAATCACAGAAGATTTATATGAACTGATGCAAAGTGAAGTGAGCAGAACCAGAACATGGCATGCAATAATAGCCATATTATAAAGATGATCAATTGTGAAAGACTTAGCTACTCTGGTCAAGACAATGATCAAAGACAATTCCAAAAGATATATAATAAAAAGTGCTATCCATCTCCAGAGAGAGAATTAAAGAACTCTGAATCCATATTGAAGCATACTTTTTTTCCACTTTCTTTTTTCTTTTTTTTAAATTTTGTTTGTTTTCTTTTCCAATACAGCTAATGTGGAAATGTGTTTCATGACTTCACATGTATAATCAATATAAAAAGTTTGCCTTCTCAAAAATATGAAAGAAGAGAATTCAGAACTCAAAATTTTAAATCATGATTGTTAAAAATTGTATGCATTTAATTAGGAAATATTTAATGAAATATATTGACAATTTTTAAAAGTTAAAAAAATAAAGTAGAGCCAAAGTCAACCAGATCTCCTACATGTTCTTTCTGACATTCATATATGAACAACAGAACCTTATGGTGGAACTGAAATTTCCTTCCACAAGATATTCTGCAAGCTGAGTTGGTTACCTTCCAAGAGACTACCCTGCCAAGAGTCTAAACACCTGCTGCAGTTACCAATGCACATATTCATTACACAACTGAGAAGCAACTCACTGGATAAACCAGCATGTGAAAAAAAGTGCCAAATGAGTCTCACAAGAGGCTGATAAAATAAAACATATAAATAAATTAAAATGAATGCCTCCAAATTATACACTCTTTAATAAGCTAATGCACAGTAATGGCAAAATCTCAATCAGAAAAACAATCCTGAGCTATAATATTGTTATTAAATCAAAGGCTGTACCCTATTCTGTAACATCTGAAAAAAAAAAGAATGTTACTGCCTTCCTCTTAAGATGAGGATTAAAGATAATAAAAGTTAAAACCAACTATATCAAGGGACTTGGAATCAGGAAAGCTGTCTCTTCACCATATTGATCTGAATAGTTCTTAACACCTGTATAAAAGGCTCCTGCCTTAAATGGTAGGCTATTAAATATGACAGCACACAAGGAAGCCTACTTCCAAATTAAAGTCAACTTATACTCAGAACAATCCCTTGAGATTGAGGAGACTTTATAAAGTAGCCAGAGTTTTACCTGACAGGTAACTTTCTAGGGTTACCACAGCTAGGTAGATAGTTCCACTGCTATGGGCTAAAAATGTCATGTCTAGCCCCAAATTAGCAATATTTCTTCTTCATGTTATCTCCATAGATAATGGAGAAGTACATAAATCCTGCTTTTAATTACAAGCCAGTGCAGTCCTAATTATATTCCCATTTACCTTGGATACTCTAAAATCTGTCTTTCCACATGCTAATTCCTTTTCTTCAAGGTTTTATGATTCCTGAGAGACAAAGGGGAAATGGGAACAGCAAGACTGTACAGTGAATTAATTATGCACAGTCACTAACTATGAAAAAGGGAGGGCAGGCAGGAGAAAAAGGGGAAAGGGGAATAGTCAGTGGAAAAAGTTATTATTAACAATAACCCTTGGACTTTACCTCTGTCTCTCTGTAGTCAAACTTTTATTGCTCAGTAACCAAGACATGTCACCTGGAATCCAGAAAACGGGAGAAACAAGGTTGATACGGAACAAGGGTCAAGTAACAATTTGACTACTCTGAAAGAAAAAGTGTTTGAAAGGAAACATCTTACCTGGAGGAATTATAGATAATGCTAACAAGCTATTTCAGACTGTATTTCATGGGATTTTGCTCCCATTCTGATGACCATGGACTCCAAATTACAACCTTACTGGTCTAAGAACACAATGGTTCCCTTTTCCAGAAGTGATTAAAACTCAGGTGGAATGGTTTATCAAACAGACTCTTAGGTATATCATTTAGAGATGGAAGGGACCTAAAGGATTATCTAGTCCAGTGATTCCAAAAGTGGGCACCACCGCCCCCTGGTGGGTGCTGCAGCAATCCAGGAGGGCAGTGATGGCCACAGGTGCATTTATCTTTCCCATTATTTGCTATTAAGATTTTTAAAAATTTAATTTCCAGGGGCGCTAAGTAATTTTTTTCTGGAAAGAGGGCGGTAGACCAAAAAAGTTTGGGAACCACTTATCTAGTCCAACCCTCTTATTTTATGTAGGAGGAAACAGTGAAAATTGTAGTGAGGAAGATTGAGACTTAATGTAAAGAAACTTTTCATAAGAATTAAAAATATTCTTTTAAAGAAATGAGCTGTTTAAGAAGATTAGATTAGAAGATGAGGATTAAAGATAATAAAAGTTAAAACCAACTATATCAAGGGTCTTGGAAGCTACAGTTACCACTGCAGACTGGAGGTCATTTAAGGGCAGAGCAGAAAACCCCATCTTTGGTCTCTACTAGATGGGATACATACTGAACTATGGATTTGATTAGATGGTCTAATGAGATCCTTATCAATGTTGAGATTCTGTAACTCCTTGAAACTCTATATCAGAAAGGTTAGCTTTTTTTTTTCTTACCCAAGGTCACAGGAGAAGCTGGAATTGAATACAGGTCACACAAAACTAGTGGGTAGTTTTAATAATCATATATTCTAACATAATTTAATAATGAGAAATTATTGACTCGACATTGTAGGGAGGTGACTCAGAGTTCTCAACAACTACTGCAGAAGGGAAATTCCCTGTGATTATTTTACTAATGTTCTTTCCTGAGACTAGTCATCCCCAGGATGGTGATTCCATGTGGTGTTTCTGATTACAGTCTCATTTACACTAATTAAAGGCTTGTTATTAAAACTAAAAAAAAGAGGGGGAACAGCTAGCTCAGTGGATAGAGAACCGAGCCTGCAGATGAAAGGTCCGGGGTTCAAATCTGGCCTCAGACACTTCCTCCCTGTGACCCTGGGCAAGTCACTTAAGCCCAATTCCCTAGTCCTTACTGCTCTTCTACCTTGGAACACATACTCAGGCTTCATTCTAAGACAGAAGCTATATGGGTTTAAAAAAAATAACTATACCAGTGGAAGGCAAACACCATCATATCAGAAAGGTCCCTACTTTATCAGAAAGGTTCAGATACGGTCTTAGCAATAGACTTTGTCTTTTTTCTGAGAACCAGCCTAAGTATAAAGACATTCATGACTGGTAGACTGACCACTTGGTGAGAAAGCCAGATGGTAAAATTAGTCAACAAAGCACCAGACTGGCAGTCAAAACACTTGAATTTTAATCTTGCCTCAGATACTATCTGTAGGACTCTAAGTTAGTCACTTAACCTCTCTTAGGTCCAGTTTCCTTAGTTGGAGAATGGAAGTAACGATGGCTTCTGTGTCATAGGGTGGTTATGAAAATCATTGTTATTTTACATATAAACATAAAAGTACTTAGCAAACCTTAAAGCACTATATAAATGATATCTATTGTTATTATTACTACACAACAGCAACTCATAAAACAAAGGAAAACATAAAATGGTCCTTAGTCCTTTGCAACCTCCTTTGCTCCTGCAGTGAGGAAGGTACAACGGCAGAAAAGGAGAGTGAGTGCTAAAAATCACACAATTTTTAGGATATCTATAAACATTAACTGTGCTGTTGGTGCTCTAAATGTGAGCTGCTTGTCCTACTGGAGGAACTGAATTACATAAATCTTGAAATCCTCACTATAAATGAAAGCAGAAGACAAAATGCAGTCGTGTGTAAATGCGAGGATGGCTCACAAATATTCCTGGGAAGGACAAATGAAAGAGTCTGCTGAGTTGGATTAATTGTGCATCTAAAGGGTACTAGAAACTTTTCATGGGAAATATGACCACCTCATACTGTAGCAGGCATGACAGTGTTACTTAGAGACCATTAAGAAAACAATCACAGCTTATTTGATAACATCTATTGTGAAGAATTAAGACAGAGACATTCTTTTAAAAATTTTATCATTTAACGTAATTTATTCCCAAGTATCTCAGTCTCTCCCCATATGATAGAAAGTATCACTCGACAAAGAGATATGCATCTATAAATTGTGTCTTTCATATTTCTATTTTTCAGTTCATTCTCTGGAGATGGACATTCATTAAGTTATTCTTCAAATATTAATTTTATAGCAGAATATAATGTTCTTTTGGTTCTACCTGTTTCATTCTTCATTACTTCGTGTAGAGCCTTCCAAGTTTTGATCTTTATTTATTTATTCAGCCATTCATTCATTCATCCATTCACTCATTTATTTATTTGTTTATTTGCTTGCTTGCTCATTTATTTATTTGTTTGTTTGTTTTACGGCTTTGGATTTTTATTTTTTAGAAACATTTTCCATGGTTACATGATTCATGTTCTTATTCTCCCCTCCCCCTAACATTCCCCCCAACTCCCCATTGCCAACGTGCATTTCCACTCTTTCCAAGTTTTTAGAAATAAACCTGCTCATCATTTCTTATGGCAAAGTAATATTCCATCAAAATCATATACTATAATTTGTTCAGTCATTCCCCAATTGATGGGCATCCTTTCAATTTCTGGTTCTTTAACATTACAAAGAAAGCTGCTCTAAATATATTAGAACATATAAGTTCTATTCTTTTCTCCCTGATATCCTTAGGAAACAGACCCAGCAGGGAATATACAGTTTTATCATTTTCTGAATGTGATTGCAAGTTGCTCTCCAAAATGGTTGGATTAGTTTGTAGTTCTACCAAGTGTATTAGACTCTCCATTTTGTCCACATCCTTGCCAACATTTTGCCATTCTGTCCTTTTATCATTTTAGTCAATATGATAGTTGTGAAGAGACAGTCTAAGAACATGAAAAGAAACTCCAAATTTAATAACCTTGATTCTCAATGACTCATATAAAGTCAGGCTTAAGTGAAGATAGTGAAAAAATATGTGGCATTATATGTGTCAAGAGTAAGGACTGAGGGGCAGCTGGGTAGCTCAGTGGATTTAGAGTCAGGCCTAGAGACAGGAGGTCCTAGGTTCAAATCCGGCCTCAGACACTTCCCAGCTGTGTGACCCTGGGCAAGTCACTTGACCCCCATTGCCCACCCTTACCACTCTTCCACCTATGAGCCAATACACAGAAGTTAAGGGCTTTAAAAAACATTTTTTAAAGAGTAAGAACTAAAAGGGTAAAGATTTGTAGATGACAGAATTTTCATATCCATACATCATGAGTACTTTCTTTAAAGAGAGTATTTGAAAGTGCTAGATGTAGCCCATCACAAAAAAAAAATGAAATTGATTCTCTTTTAACTCATAGAAAATGATTCATTATTGATATGAGAGTAATTCCTGATTTAGAAGTCTGCATACTATCAGACCACTGACCTGTTACAGCAAAGATAAAAATTAATACAAAACCACAGGAAGAACAAAAATGAGAAAAATAATGACAAATATTTTAAAATCCTACACAACTTATTTGAAATGGATTATTGTAGCTGAAAAGCTGAAAATGGAAAGGGAAAAGATATCAACACTGATTATAACAATTATGTAAAGAAGTTGTAAATCAACCAACATAATGAGAAAACTAAGAAAAGCTAAAGCCCAATTTAGTTAGTATAAACAATTGACCTACTTGCCATTTAAAGAGATATTGTGGATAAGAGCATCATTTGCTTGGAATATAAACTTGTTTGTAAAATGTTAGAGAAAATAATGGTAGAGGATAATGAACAGTTTCATCTTATAAAACACTGAGGAGGAGTAAAATGAAAAATGGGTTTAAAAAAGCTTGGCAAGAGGTATAAAACAGTGATCATCAGGTCATTTGGGGAAAAAAGTATAAAGAAGATAATAGATAAAAGATGGAAGAAAACTACAAAGAATTTTATTATAATTTTTTTCCTTATCAAAGAGATATTTGGCCATCTATTATCTCAATCCCACGTATATAATTTTTTAAACTCTTACCTTCCCTCTTGGAATCAATACTGTGTATTGGTTCCAAGGCAGAAGAGTGGTAAGGGCTAGTCTATGGCAGTTAAGTGACTTGCCCAAGGTCACACAGCTAGGAAGTGTCTGAGGTCAGTTTTTAACCCAGGACCTCTAGTCTCGGAGCCTGGCTCTCAATTCACTGATGTGTCAAATATGAAAGAGAGAACCATGTCAGAGGTAACAGTTTTAAGAGAATTAAAGGATCATTTTTCAAGTAATGATAAGGATGCATTACCAAAGACATGGGAAAAACCTTAGTCCTTAACATCAAAAAGAAGGTTAACAAGAGAACATCAAAGAATTACACCAAAAAGAGCTATAAAACTGTGTATATTCTTTGGCCCAGAAATACCACTACTAGATGTGTATCCCAAAGACACCCCCCCCCCCAAAAGAAAAAAGGACCTATTTGTACAGAAATATTTATAGCAATTCTTTTCGTGAATTCAAAGAATTGGACGTTGAGGGGATGACCATCAACTGGGGAATGGCTAAATGACATCAGGTCTATTATTGTGATGGAATACCATTGTGCTATAAGAAAGGATGAGCAAGATAATTTTAGAAAAACCTGATAAGGCTTATATGAGTTGATGCAAAATAAAGTGATCATAACCAAGAGAACATTGTACATAATAACAATAATATTGTAAAGATGATCAACTGTGAAAGATGTAGTTACTTTGATCAAGACAATGATCAAAGATAATTCCAAAGGACTTAAGATAAAAATATGCTATCCATCTCCAGAGAGAGAGAACTAAGGAACTCTGAATCCATATAGAAGCATATTAAAAAAAAACTTTCTTTATCTTTTCTTATATGTGTGTGTTTTTTCTTTTGCAACATGGTTAATATGGAAATATGTTTTACATTACTTTACAACTACAATAAAGATATTATTTAACTTCTCAAGGGTTAGGGAAAGGCAAAAGGAGAGGGAGGGAATTTGGAATTCAAAAGTTTTAAAAATGATATTTTTACAGGTAATTGGGAAATATTTAATGAAATGTGTTTATATTGATGTACATATATATCTGTATATATATATATATGTATATAAGATTGTCAATAAGTATCAATCTGTATGCCTAAAACTTTTATGAATTAAATTACATATACATTGAGAGTATCAAGGATTAAGGTATTGGAAGAAAATGGGAAGGATTTCATGGGCAATATTCCAGAACATATTAAAAACCATTATACAACTGACTGAAACATGTAGAGTATAAAAGATTTTACCTTTTTTTGATTGTCTAAACAATTATAATTCCTTAGAGCAAAACACTATCTTAAAGATTTTCCTTCAACAAAATGTCTAACATGTATATGTCAAAACCATCCAAGAGTCCTAAAAGGTATAACCTTGCTTGATGACCCTTTAATTGTTCAATTTAAATGAGGCACAAAATAAGAAGACAAATGCATATCAAAGATATTCTGCACCTTTATGTAGGAGATACACTGATTTCTTGATATTTGCTTATAAATGACAATGTATTGATCGCACATTGCAGAGCCTGCTAAAAGAAAACTGTAACCACCCAAAAAAGTAAGATGTAACTATAAACACAACCAAGTAAGTGAAGAAAGCTTATTTAGACCAGAAGTGTCAGAAGACCCACAACACTCCCAAGTGCTTCTTAAAGCAGTTTAAAATGTAATTGGGAAATTATTTTAAAAAATAAAAATACAATAAAACATAACTAATAATAATGTGGTTTTTTTTCTAAGCCAATGTGTGGTCCATGGTAATACTTAAATATATATTTAATGGACTCCATTTCTATTTCAGTTTAATATCACTGGTCTAAACTAAAAGAGGAATTAGAAAAGAATTCATCCATCTTGGAAAGACAACGATATAGAACAATGATCTGAATCTATAAGTTTGCAAAGAAAAGGAGAATTGGCTTAGATTGTCTTTAGAAAAACAAAATTATTTTAATGAATGCAAATTCCTACCTGAAAGAAAAATCTGTCTCTTTAGAAAAACAACTAATAATCCTTTGATAATGTTGCATGATATCATTAAGAATATTATTGTCTCTGAAAAATTGAAATTGTGAATCACTCAAATGTATATTTGGGGCATGTGCTGACAACAGCAATTAGAAAAAAATCTACTCAACATGTCAAAGTTAAAAGGCAAATAATAAATTATTTCATAGAAAAATAAAATGACTAGTCTAATGGCAAAAGTGAGAGATAAATAATGGATGGCTCATGCACTCCATTGTTATAATTAAGTCAAGAGAACATGAAGAAGGTTTACTATGGTAAACTGAGGTAGGGAGACGTGCATATTTTCATAGGACAGGCAGACATTGATATATTCAGAGCTACAATTTTGGAAGGAATGGCTACAATTAAAAATCACAGTTCTGTTGGAGTATTTGAATAATAAATATGATAAATATATAATCTAAATATTTTAATTGAATAAATGTGTCTTCTCTTCCCATGATGGGAACCTACTTTTTAAAACTGTCTAGTGACACGCCTAAAGGACTTATGAAAAAGAATGCTATCCATATTGTGAGAAAGAATTATAGTAGTAGAAATGCAAAAGAAAAAACACATGACTTATCACTTATCACTTGTATATGTGGGTACATGGTTTGGGGTTTTGACTTTAAAAGATTGCTCTATCACAAAAAATGAATATTTGGAAATAGGCATCAAATGATAACATTTGTACAACCCGGTGGAATTGCTTGTTGACTCTTGAAGGAGGGAGGGAAAGAAGGAGGGAAAGAAAATGAATCATGGAAACATGGAAAAATATTTTTAAAAAATCTAAATAAAAATTAAAAATAAATAAATAAAGCTGCCTGGTAAACATAGTAACAGAACAAATTATAGTTAGATGATTTCAGTGCATATTTTTACATGCCCCCTCTCCTTGGAAATAAACCCTGCCTAGAACCTTCTACTCACTCAAGATAGAGTAGATGACCATAGTAACTTAGTGTTTGACAAACCCAAAGATCCCAGATTTTGGAAGAACTTACTATTTGACAAAAGCTGCTGGGAAAACTGGAAAACAATAAGGTAGAAATATAGCATAGATCAACACTTTATGGCATATGCCAAGGTAAAGTCAAAATAGATAACATTATTTAAGGGTGAATCCATATGTAAATTAAGAGAACACAAGGAAGATTACCTGGCAGACCTAAGATGAAGGGAAGAATTATATCAAAACAAGACAGAGAACATTATGGGATGTAAAATGAGATGACCTTGCCAAATTCAAATTAAAAGCTTTTGCACAAACAAAATCAATGCAACATAGATTAAAAGACAAACCACAAACTGGGGGGTGAGGGGAAATCTTTATACCAGGTCTCTCTGACAAAGTCTTCATTTCTTTAGAGAACCAAGTCACATTTAAAAGTATAAAACTTCTCCCAACTGACAAATCATCAAAGGAAATGAATAAGGAATTCTCAGATGAAAAAATTAAAACTATGTTTAGTCATATGAAAAAATCCTCCAAATCACTATTAGAGAAATGCACATTAAAACCTCACAACTACCAAACTGGTTAACATAACAAAAAGGGTAAATGACAAATGTTGGAGGAGATGTGGAAAAATCCAGATGCTAATACAATGCTGGTGGTTCTGTGAACTGATATAAACCAATCTGGAGGGCAATCTGGAACCAGGCCTGAAAGGCCATCAAACTGTGCATACCATTTGACCCAGCATTACCACTACTAGGTCTTTATCTCAAAGGGATTAAAGATAAAGGAAAAGAACCTATCTGTACAAAAATGTTATGGTAGCTCTTTGTATGGTGGCAAAGAACTAGAAACTGAAGGGATGTCCATCAATTGAAGAATGACCAAAAAAGTTGTGGTATGTGATTGTAATGGAATACTACTGTGCCACAAGAAATGACAAACAAGATGATCACAAAAAAAAAAACTCCGGAAAGACTTCTCTGAAGAGATGCAACACGAATAAAGCAAAACCAGAAGAACATTATAAAGATAATAAGATATGATGATCAACTGTGAATGACAACTATTATCAACAAGGCAAGAATCCAAGACACCTCCAAGGGACTCTTGAAGGAAAAGGATATGTACTGCCATAGAAGGAACAGAAGGAGTCCAAATGTAGATTGAAACATACCATTCTTCGCTTTATTTCCTCTAAGAATTTTTCTCTCATATAAAAAATGTGTCTTGTTTTGCATAATGAACATGGAGACGTGTATTATATAATATACATGTACAATCTCTTATTATCTGCCTTCTTGAAGGGTCAGAGAAAGATAGAAAACATGAATAGCAAAATGTCAGAAAATGAATATTAAAAATTGTTATTAATGTGTAATCTGGAAAAAAAGAAAAAAGAAAAGAATATCCTATGGGCATCTCACATTTAATATGTACAAAACAAACCTTTTGTTTCATGCTCACAATCCATCCTTCTTTCTACTTGCTCTAGTTCTATTGAGAGTACTAGCAAACTTCCAGTCAACCTGGTTCACAATTTCAAGGAAATTCCATATTTCTTGAGTTCTCTAACTTCCCAATTCTAATTTTTTTTGTCAAGTTTTATCACTTCTACCTCCATAACATCTCCCTCATCTCACCTTCTCTCTACTTAAAGAGTTACTGTCTTTTATATAAATCCCTTTTAAATGATTTTCTTGACTCATCTCTCCCTTTTCCAAGAGACTTCCAGATGATTGCCAAATTGACATTCCTAAAGTACACCTTCCAGTGTCACTCCCTGAATAAACTCTGGGTTCAAATATAAACTCCTATATTTGGCATTTATAATTCTTCACAACCTGGATCCATCTGATCTTTCATGGCTCCTTATACATTATTGAGTGGGACAGAATTGAGTGTGCTATTCTCAGAATGAGCACTGTTATAAAAGAAGGGAGTAATTTGGATGCTACCACTATTAGGCTGGTTATTAGTAGTAATAATCTAAGATATTAATCTGAGGGAGCTTTGGTTTGGTTGCCTAATGGCTGGTGCAGGGACACCTGAGTCCTGCCACCCAGCTGGATGTTATAATAACTGCCCTTCATTATAACAGTGCCCAGGCAGGATCCCTAAAGGTCAGTGGATGAGTAACCCTTTCAGGTTGATTGATTATTGGTATTGGGTTCTATCAGCCTTGGATAACATTCATCTGACTGTGTTGCTCCCTTCCCAGAGTGGTGATGGAATAACTACTCCAGGAAGGTACTTAATAACTTTTATCTATGTTGTTTAACAAGGGAAAGGAATGATCAGGAATGGGTTGGGGAATAGGTGACCCTATCACTAAATCTATGACAATAATCCCTCAGGACTGTAGGCTGTTCAGTAATGCTGGGCTTGTTCTTCACCTCCTCTGGCTCAGCCTGGCCACAGCCAAACCAGAGTATGCAAACTGTTTGGATGATGCAAATATTAATGATAGTTTCTCTCAGCTTCTTACTGCTAGTTGTTTGCCAGTCCTACAGCCTTCAGGAAATTCCACCCTTAGCACCCTCTTCTTCTTCTCCTACCTACTTCCTGGATTCTCTCCCCCGCCCCAGGATACCTAAATATCTAGAGATGGTTTAGGTGCCTAATTATCTAGGGATTCAGAGAGAATCAGAGGATCCACAGTCTGACCCACAGGTCAATCAATGTTCAAGATCAAATGTCCAAGGCAAGAGTTTAGGCAAGGCTCAGCCAAAGCAAAGTCAACAGGTTCCCCCCAAAAAACAAGGGGTCCAAGGGCTCCTGTCAGGGGGCTGCCAAGGTATTTATACCCTCTCTGCCCAACTGCCTTTCCTCCTGTCCTCATGGCCTCCGGGAATATTCCTTTCTTCCAATTGTCTTCACCTGTCAATCAAGGTGAGAATCTCAGCTCCCAGAGTCTGATTATGACAGCATTTAACTTATAAAAGCTAGTTTGTTACCTTTTTATTCCCTGAGGACTCTAGGAGAGAGACTGATGAAGGACAGAAGGGGGCAATGAATAGCTCAGGGCTTCCCTTACCTCACCTGAGTTGGGTTGGAAGCACAGATGTTTTGATTTGTAGGTGAAAGCCTGATTGGGGAGGGGGTGCTTACAGAGGAAGGGGAAAGAACTTTGTGTATATATTGACTGCTTGCTGCCTAGTGAGTCAGCACTCCTCATTGAAGTGCTCTCTCATAAAGGGGAACAAACAACTGCCTTTTTTTAATCCTATCTTCTGACTCTGGTTTTATTTATTTGAGTGAGTGGAGCACTTGTCATCAATTTTTATCCCACACATTATTCTCCTTCAAACCTTGTGGTCCATACAAAATAGATTTCTTGGTATTCTTTATTCCATTCCCCAAGTCTAAACATTTTCATAGTCTTCCCTTCATGTCTGGAAGGCACTCAGCCTTCAACTCTACCTCTTAGTATTGTGAAATTGAAAATTGATCTTTAAATTTATTTTGTTAAGATTTAAGCTAGATTTAATATTCCTGTTCTGTAAGTTTTACTCAAGTAACTTTAGGTCACAATGCCATTCTAGTGATTCAGGTAGCTTCAGTTCACTCCTCCCACAATTCTTATTTTGTAACTTCACCTATAACCCACATTCAGAAGAAACCTTTCTAAAGGTTAATCAAATCAATTTAAACTTTTATAGCAATTCCCAAGACCTACAGACTAATCCCATCACCTGAGGACTACTCTGATCACCTGAGGACTGAACTCATCTCCTAAAGATATAATGGGGAGGGGCTGAGAGGAAAAACCCCATCCCTCCAATGAAACACTTAACCAATTAGTATTCTCTTATCTTCTTTTGTGATCGAATGGGATTTTAGAAGGGGAGGCCCAAACAATTATAATATCAAATTCATACTGGGAGATTTTAAAATTTTTTCTGGTTAATTAGAAAAAGACACATCTAATTTGCTGAAGATTTTCCTTTGCTGTCCTGCTAATCACCATAAAAGTTCCTGCCCTCCTTCAGTCAAGGTCTTTGATTACTGAGGAGTCATTGGCCCTATTTATTGGCTGCCATTAGCTTAGCTAATAAATGGATAGTGCTTAGTACTTTGTCTCTAAGAATTTCTCTAACCACAATATCCCTAATTTCCTTCAAGCTCAGTTTAAATATCAACTTTGATGTTAGTCAAAAAAACATTTATTAAATGCCTTTTATATTCCAAGCACTATGTTAAACCCTGTAGTTACAAAGAAGAGTAAAAAGCAATCCTTGTACTCAAGGGAGTTTACATGCAAACAGTTATTTACAAATGAGATTTATACACAATAAGTTGGAGATAAACATGAGATTAGGTTTCTTGTAAAAGGTGGAATTTTAGCCTAGAGTTGTAGAAATCTAGGAAAGCTATGAGGTAAAGTTTAGGAGGGAGAACATTCTAGGCAATGGAGACAATCAATGGAAGTCCTTGGAGTCACAAGATGAAAGGTCTTGCTCATAGGATATATGGGAGGATATAAAGTGTAAGATGTCTGGAAATGTGTTTTTGGGGAGGGAGACCATGTTAAGAAGGGCACTGAATGCCCAACAGAGGATTTTTAAACTGGATTCTTTAGGTTTCTAGTGAACTAAATGAGTTTATCAAGTATGAGAGTGACATGATCAGATTTGTGCTTTTAGAAGATCACTTTGTCAGCTGAAAGAAGAATAAACTTGATTGGGAAGGGATTTGTGGTAGGCAGACCAATCAGCATGCTATTTAAACAGTCTGGGTCATGGGTCATAAATATCTGCAGAAAGATGATGGCTGTGTCAGAGAAGAAAAATAACTATATGTGACTTCCAACTTAGACTCAGCAATAAGTATTGGTTCCAAGGTAGAAAAGTAGTAAGAGGGGGCAGCTGGGTAGCTCAGTGGAGTGAGAGTCAGGCCTAGAGACAGGAGGTCCTAGGTTCAAACCCGGCCTCAGCCACTTCCCAGCAATGTGACCCTGGGCAAGTCACTTGACCCCCATTGCCCACCCTTACCACTCTTCCACCTATGAGATAATACACTGAAGTATAAGGGTTTTTTTTTTTTTAAAAAAAAAGAAAAGTAGTAAGAGTTAGGCAACTGGAATTAAGTGACTTGCCCAGGGTCAAACATCTAGGCCAGTCTTAAACTCAGGACCTCCTATTTTCAGAGATGGCACTGTGAGAGATGTTTTGAAGGTAAAGTGGTTAGATTTTGGCAGCAGATTAGATATGGAGGGTGACTTCTATCTTGTAAGTCTATGTGACTAGGAGAATGGTGGTACTCTTGAAAATAATAGGGAAATTTGGAAGAGGGAAGACTCTTGTGGGAAATAAAATAAGTTGACTTTTTGACATGTTGAGTTTAAGATATCCACAAGACCTCCAGTTTGAGATGTCCAATAGAAAATTGGAGTTATAATTCTAGAGATTAGTAGGGAAGTTAAAGCTGGATAAATAGATTTGAGAATCATCACCAGAGATGTTAATTAAATACATGGGAACTGATAAAATCATTGCTAGAAGAGGAAAGAATTGGATTAATTCAAGGAGTGAAGATAGAGAAGAGAAGAGAATGTAAAATAGAATTTGGGGTGATTGCCTTGGAAAGAACTAAGGGACTTGGGAATTGGAGGTCATGATGTAGATGAAATACAGCAAATAAGAGATTATAAGGCAAAAGGAGAGATGAAATAACAGTATATTGTGATTTGGACATTTCAGAGTTTATGAACATGGAAACGATATTTTTATGGGTACTGGCACTATCAAGAGGAGAACCATTTCTGTGTATGGTGGAGGTGATTATGAAGCAGGCCATGTAAAATGAGTAAACTGAGCAATTTCAAGGTTAGGGTATTTGAAGAAACAATGATATGTATGTTGAAGTCTTGTATTATGCAGGCAGAATTGAGGAGGAGAAAAAAACTGTAACCAGGCACTAAACTCATTGTGGAGAGAAAGGAAATTTCTTGGAAGGTAATAGACATTAGCTATCAGAATTTTGTGAGGCCTGTTCTGATCCTGGCAACTATCTTGTGCCTCCCTCAAGAAATCATCTGGCATTAATTTTGTATATGTAACACTGGCTTCAAGGCTGGAACATTTGCATAAGCTCTCCTCAATGGTGGAGAGAATGATTACTCCCTGCTGCATGCCTATTGCAGGTGATATGACAGTTTACTTGAAGAACTCTAGAGATTTAACTAAAAATCAGCTGAAACAACTAATGACTTCATTAAAGCAGGATATAAAATAAATCCACAAATTCATAAGCTATTCTGTATATGCCTCCAATACTCAGTAGAGTTAGAAAAAAAAAAGAAACTGTTCAAAATAACTACAAAATATATAAAATATGTTGGATTACAGTTAATAAGATACACAACGGCATAATTGGAATACAATTACAAAACACTATAGAAATAACCGAAGAATTAAATAATTGGACAGATATTAAGTGTTCAATTGGGGAGTCAGCCTAAGATAATAAAATGGTAATGTTTCATTAATCAATAGATTTAGTGCCATGCCAATGAAACTAATAAAAGATTACTTCATAGAATTAAACAAAGAAACAAAATTCATCTGAAGGTGCCAAAGATGAGGAATCTCAAAAGAAAATAATGAAAAAATGTTGGAATGAACAGAGCTTAGTATTACTAAATCTGATATTATTTTTTGAAGCAGAAATACTAAAAAATTTTGATTCTGGTTAAAGAGTAGAAAAAGTTGATCATTGAAATAGATTAAATAAGGAAGATCTAAAAGCCACTAAGTGCATATTGTTCAATTAACCCAAGGATACCAACTAGTAGAATGAAATTTTTTGTTAAGCTGGGAAAATTAGGAAGCAATAAGGGAGAAATTAGGCTTAATCAACTTCTCATACCTATAATCTTTAAATGGTGCAAAATAGAGGTATAAAAGTCATATTATAAACAAATTAGGGATGAATAAAAAGAGATATCTTTCACAACTACAGATGGGGAAGAGTTCTTGACCTATCAAAAAACAAACAAATGTAATAAGGGAATTTTTGGTAGTGGAGTAATAAAGTGGTTGTAATAAGGGAATAGGCTAGAGGTAATAGGGAAATTAAGGCAAGGTAAGGTTGTAATAGGGGATAAGGCAGGTAAGGGACTAAAAGTAGTGTGAATAGGGGATAAGGCACTGTGGATAGGGGTTTGTGGATCCCTAAGGCAGTAAAGTGGATAAGGAAGGTACAATGGTGAAGGTGGTAAATTAAGGTGATATGAGAAGTAAGGGAATGACTGAGTTTAGGGAATATAAACACAGAGGTATAGAGTTGCAAGAGAGAAGATGAGATAATTTGGGCAAACAGCTACAGTCTGGGAGACACAGACTGCAACACAGGTTTGAGACAGAGACACTGGAGGGAAACAGACTGAGCCCTTCAAGTAGGAAGGGCACTTCTACAGACAAAGGTTAGGGCCAGCCAAGAATGGCTTGAAACTGACTAGAGGGCTTTCTAGTCAGTTTCTCAGGTTCACAAAGGAAGAGTTCAGAGGAAGTATTGAGATTACACTTCCTCCAAAATGGATACCTCCAATTCCCTTCAGGACCCAGAGACAATATTATTCCTTTCTCCCCTTTTCCCTCTCTTATCAATCAACTAATGAACTAGCCAAAGGTTTAATTAAGTGACAAACAGGGTTTATTGAGTTTCAGGGTTGATTGCAAAGGACAGAGGGATACAAAGTAACTCTAACAGCCACCTAGGGAAAGCTTCAGGTGGGGGAGGGATTCAGGAATGTGAGACTGAGAAAGGACCTGCCTTAACTCAGTTCCAAGAGGTTTTGTAGCCTATAGGATTAGGAAAGTTGGATACAATGATTCAAGAGATAATTTGTAACAAGGTTAAGCCCTATTTGACTACAAGGGAATTATGTCTACCAAGTTCGAAAGCTAACCCCAGATCCACCCTCCTTTCAAAACCCCAAGAAATTTAGGAAGGGTAAATGATGATTGGGAATAAGGGAGGTTAGGGAGATCTAAAGGAACTAGTTAAGCTAACAAATTTTAAGAGAAAAGCTGCAGAATATAGACCAGGTTTTCAATCCAAAGAATAGAGCTCAGTTGACCCTTCTACTCTCATTGAGTCCCCAGGGTCAACTAACTAACCTCAGGATTCTAAACCCTTTTCAGGATTCTAAAATAGTCAGTTTGAACCAGAAAAAACAACATACATATTATAAAAATAAGAATTTCAGGGACTTTTATAAACCAGTGAAGAATAAAATAAGCAGACCTAAAACAATTTATGCAGTGACAACAGTACTATAAAAAACAAACAACTCTGAATGTATTTTAATTAATACAGTGGACTTAATGATTCCAGAGGACTAATGATGAAATATATGAGCCATCAAAAAGAAAACTGGATTTAGAGTGAAGAATCACATATATATATATACATATACATTTATATATATATATATATGTGATTCTTCACTCTAAATATATATATATATACATATATATATATACATATATATATATGTATATATATATATATATA
>NC_058134.1:191866569-191907649 GCF_016433145.1 Gracilinanus agilis
CAACAGGAACCCATTTTTTTTTTCAAACAAGGAACCCATTTTTCAGTATTCTCAGGATGGCAATCTCTTAAAAAACATTTTTTTAGTATACCTCCTCCACATCATAAGAATTAAATTAATTTCTCTTATGAAATGTCTCCAGTCTTTCTCAAAGATGATAGCTAAAATGTGGTTTCTCAGGAAATAAGTTTTCTAAGTATTTTTGTCTCTGTACCTCTTAAAGACTCTCTTTAGTCATAAGAATCTAGATAACAATTTAACTACTTTACCAAGGATTCTTACTTCTTAAAGACAGTGACGGTGTCCATAGTCTATTAAGAGAAAACAATGAGTTGTACTGAGGGACAAGTGAAAGTGATTCTTGTCTACACAGGGACATATTTATTATTCACAGGGAATAAAGTGGGTGGTAGAAATTTGTCGGTCATTGTAAAGAATTTCAGCCTTAGAAAAGCTATATAAGGTGTATTATACTAATTAGAATGGCGTGAGTGCCTCTATAGATACTGATTCTGAAATGTAATAGCAGAGCAAGAAAGGGAAGGAATGATGGGATTATATGCTTGACTGGAAACACACAAATGTTATCATAACCATCAACGAATATTTATTGGCTGCTTCCTCCATGCCAAGACACCTTGCTCCATGATAGGGAAACTAAGGGAGAGTTGTTAAAACACCTGGACCATCAAAAACTTCCCAATAGTAGAGTAAGGTGGGTAAGGAAGGCATACTATTTTGATTCTGATTTCCTTCTGATGATGGGTGTCTGGCAGGGTGTGAGACCCCACAACAAGCAACATGATAAGTCTAATTTGCCCCAGGGAGAAGGCATTTCCAAGAAAGCAGTATGATGGCCATACAAACCCTTGAGATGGCAGGCTGAGACTTAAGAAGTGGATCAAGATGCCAGTTTGGCACTCTGCCAAGAGAAAAGAGAGCATCCCCTTTGGACTGTCAAATTGACAACTGATATTATATGAACATAACCCTGGTTTCTCAATTCTTTTTTTAATTCACCTCTACACAAGTGTTTTATCAATCATTAGAAGCCCCTATTCCTCTTGTGCTCTATTTGAAAACAAAATCTAGTTTCCATGATCCTATTAAATAGTCCAGTGTAATAGTCACTTCATACTTTTTTAGCCTTCTAATATATTAACATGTTATCTTGCTGCTTGATGACTAACAAATTCCAAAGAAAGAAACTGTTTAGTGCTTTTTGAAAAGTATTTTCTTAAATAAAATCTAATATTATAAATAAGAAGAAAACTCATTAGTGAATTCAGAATCACTTCTAAAATGCTGAAAGTCTCTCTGGTTAATACTCTTTTCAAATATCATAGGCATTGTATAAATGTCTTTTTAAATTTTTTTACATTTTTAATAAAAATTTTGTGATATAATAAATACTAATATTTATATTATAGATAATAACAATAAATAATAAATAAAATCTTATTCACAAACTGAGTATAAAATGCATATTATTATTCCAACCAAAAATATTTTGTATTGTTTTCACTCTTTGAATGTCAGTTTTATAGCATTAAGGCACTCAGTTTAGCTTTAGGTGATCTATAATCTAGTTCAATTGAATTCTTTCCATCTCATGTTTTTGTAAACAAACACTGAGCAGTCAGTGTTAACTAAGTCCCTATGCTATGTGTGACACTTTACTAAAGGCAAAACATCCAAAGAGAAAGATATGTGTCCATGGCCTCAAGGAACTTAAATGATTGGAGGGGAGGGAAGGGGAAAAAAGCAAGTGAATATACATAGGTAAGTAAACATACAAAGAATAGAAAACAATTCCAAGAAAAAAAGAATATTAACAACTGAGGTGATCAAGAGAGAGCTCAATGAATATATTTATAAGGACTATGGGGTACAAAAAGGATGAGGTAGAGACTGTGTATATTCAAACATGGTGGACTATCACTGCAAAGACGCAGAGGTAAGAAATGGATAATCATGTTTGGGGAATAACTAAAAATCAAGTTTGGAGCAAAGGGGGTCTAAAGAGATGAAATATGAGATAATTATGTTTTATATGATTATTGAATGCTTATGAATAATGAATAATTGCATTATGGAAATGAATATATTCATATGAAATTATTATAAATATGGGAAATCAATAATTATGAATAAAATATGAAAGCTATTATTAAATGACCTCCCAAACATATATATACATATATAGATATAAATATATATATAAATCTTAAGTATTATTGTTGCTGTCATTTTTTGAAAGATTTTAAGTACCATTTGGGGGTGCTGCATTTTATCCCTGATTAACTGATTTTATATATTATATATATGATATATGTTATATATGATATATATGAATTTATATCTGATGATACTGGTAGGCATCTTCCTACCATTTTGATTTAATGAATCTAATCCATTATTCACCCAAGACTAGAATGGACTCTTTTCTACCTCCTCTCCAATGTGTTGGATCCTTCCCTTCTTTCAAGGCCCAACAAAGATGTCACAAACTCCATTTAAATCAGTGATTCAGTAAAAGTATTAATTGCCTACTATGTGCTATATCCTATGGTAGACAGGAAAAACAAAAACAAAATATAATAATATTCCTATACAAAATAATCTGAAGAAAAGGGCATGAATAAATGGTTGAATGAACTTAGAAAGTTTCATAGAAAAGGTAGCAACTGAGATGAATCCTGAAAAAAATCCTGAGATTCTAAGAGATGGAGGGTGAAGAGGAAATATTTTTGAGCAAGAAGAATGGTCTTGGCAAAGGCATAGAGATGGGAGCTGAAATTTTATGTTCCTCATGAGCACTCTGGCTAAAGCATATGAAGGATAGTAATACGAAATTAATCTGGAAAGGAGGGTGAATGTCAGGCCGAGAGCACTTTAAATACCAGTCTGAAGAATTTGTATTTTATCCTAGAATCAATAGGAAACAACTGAGAATTTTGGAGAGGAGAGAGTAGTATTTTGACATTTGTGATTTATTTGGAGTCTATGTGGGGGATAGATCAGAGAGGGGAGTAACTAAAAGCAGAGAAATAAATTAGGAAACTAGGTTAGAATGAATGAAGAATTAATGAAGGTTAACAGCTTCAAGATTATAAAGAAGGGAAAATAGCAGTAGAGATGATATGAAGATAGAATTAAAGAATCTAGACAGCTGAATGGAAAAAATAGGAGAGAAAGAGGGAAGAGTCAAGGAAGACTCTGAAATTACAGATCTGGATTAGGAGGAGAATGATTATTCCTTCAACAAAAATAAGGATGGATTCAGGGAAAGGATAACAAATTTCATTTTTGGGGTAATGAATTTGAGTTTCTTGTAGATCATCACAAGTAAGAAATATATGAAAATTTAGGGATTAGAAACATACATTTTAAAGTCATGTGAATAAAGATAATAAATTAACCCCTGAAAGCTAGTGAAGTCACCAAAAGAGTATAGAAAGAGAAAAGAAGAATCCTCAAGACTAAGAAATAGGGGCCACTGATACTTAAAGGCTAGGAGAGAGAGAGCATGATATATCATGAAACACCCAGAGACTCTAAAAAGGAAGAGTTAAATAAGTAGGGGAAATCAGTATCATAGAAACTTCCCTGACTTTCCTTCTAGGTTGTGGAACTCTCACTTTTAGAATACCTTGTATACCATACATGCAATAATGCTATCAAACTCAAATAGAAATGGGTGCCACTTACCCATACATAAGGATCTCTGCAGGCTTTACATCGATCTATCTTTAAATGTGTTATCTATATTTTATTAAATTTTAATTTATTTTGTTAAATATTTCCCAATTATAATTTAGTCTAGTTCTAGAAGCATTTGGGAGTATTGTGCCCAGTATTTGTGCTTGATACTTCAGTCTAACAGAACCAATGATTGTCTAACATACAGGCTTAGTAAAGAGGCAATATCAATCTATATATTAAATGTTAATGAATGTATTTTCTTTCCTATTTAAAAAAACATAAATAGAAATAGTTTTAATGTTATATTTCTTCACTCCCCAATGTATCACTTTATATACCTCACTTTTCAAATCATTGATCTATCCATTTACATATACAATTTTATACAATATACAATGTGCAATATACAAATTCATAAATTTGATAGCCTGTGTTCTTAAAGTCATGCACACAGACATCTTTGAACAAAGGAAATACAGTTATCAAACACAAATGTATCCCCTTAACACACAAACTGAATATTTTGTGGAAAAATCTCAGGTGAAAAACAAATACTGTATACCAATTTACCAAAACAACTTTTGTGTAGGCGAATTTTAGCACTCATAAAATTTCCTAAAATCTGTTCATTCATCAGATATTCAGAGAAAGTAGACACAAATTACTTACACATTCTCAATCTCAATGAATATGAGCTAGAATAACTCACACTTATGATTCACAATTTTCAACGCCCTTCCCATGTAGAACATCGGAGTGTGGGGAAAACAAGAAGATCGCCTTAATTTTACATTCTGGCACATATCCCTGTACATCAAAATTTGTGGTTCTTTAGATTTGGGGGACACATTCAAAGGCTAAAGGCAATGAAAACCAGATCAATTTTGATACAACTTGACAGAAAACCTTTCTCATAGTTCAGTCACTGTTAAAGGACCTTCTTCCTAAAACCTAGTTAACACTAACTCACACAGGTTCATTAACATCTATTACCTTCAGACCCACACATACACTAATAAAAAGACCCAAACCATCGTTTGCCATTACTTTTCAAGCTAACCCTCCTTCTATCTCCAACCAGAGTCTCTGCTATCTACATCGAGCTCTTTAGGACTTCTCATCTTTACCTCCCCACAACATCCCATGGAGCAACTGACTGATATTCTCTTCTGTCATATACTTGCTTCACATCTAGAATGTGTATTCACCCTGTATAACTATTGACCCAACAGATTCTATTTTCTTTACTGCTAAGTATCCCTTTTCTTCTTCAAGCCAACTGAGATTCTTCTCAGTAATAATGCGTTGTTCACCCACTTTGATAATTATCTAATCCAGTAAACAAATGGTTCCATGAATTTCTCTGCCTGAGGCAGGTCGCCAAACAATATGCTTCCAATGTGAGGGGCTAAGAATCTGCTCAGTTTTTGGTACTCCTGACCTTGGACCAAATAGTCTTGTTTAGTGAATGACTGCACACTTACCTAGCCAATCATTAGCCCTGCTGGGCTCAAACTATACCAGGCTTCCTACCCCATCTAGCTAGCTACCTGGACCTTCTTGACACCGACCCAGCCATGATGCATGTTTCGTTCAACACATTTTCTATTTCTTCTCTGTAAAGTAATCAAATCAACAATATTATTGTTTTGGAAAAGGTATATAAATTAATTATACTACGAATCAACTCATCAAAATCTAACTCGCTAAACTAAAACTTCCCATCTTGGGCACTACCATTGGTATTGTCTGCACTTATTAGAACATATGTTTCTTGAAAATAGGAATTGTTTCACTTTTGATTTGTGTTCCTTCTGCTCAGCATGTTTCCTGGCATATACTAAGAATTTAATAATTTTTTTATCTTTCGTTCATTCATTCATTCATCTGTATCAACTAATCCAAAAACACTTAACACAATATATATAGGAGGATCAAGGACAACAATTATATAATAATATTGTGAGAAAGTAGAAGATAAAATGAGCTTTTTTTTTATCACGTTTAATCAATAAACTGTCAGGAATCTTTGACTTCTTCATAGATCCCTATATAGTCCATTCTTATTCCTACTTCCGTTTTGGGCTCTACATTGAAATGCCCTCCCATTTCTATTGAAGTCCTACCTTTCCCCTTGTCTGTCAATCAAAAATCTATCAAATATTTATTGAGTATTCACTATATCACAAGCCCTGTACTAAGTGCAGTGATAAAGACAGGAAGGCAAAAAAGAGCTTAAACTCAACTCTGAATAAGCTTACATTAATTGTAGCACAACCATCATCACCAATTATAGCCTAAACTAGAGGTTCTTAACCTTTTTATATATCATTTACTCCTTTGGCAGTGTGGTGAAGACTATGAAACACTTATTTGAATAAGATTTTTAAATGCATGAAATAAAATATATCAGATTATGAAGGAAACCAATTATGTTGAAATAGACATACATTTATTTTTTCCTATCCATGCTCACAGATACCCTGAAAACCATTCACAGATGCTGCATTAAAACTCTCTGGTCTAAAGTGATCTTTCCTTCCCTTCAAATTAAAGTTAATTATAAATTTAGCTATTACTCCATAGTGTCTGCCAATTAATTACCTTAATAATTAAGTATATTATCCAGTATAATTATTTAATTATTTTGCATGTTTATTGTCTTTAACTTGAATATAAACATTTTTCAGGGCAAAACCAAATTTCCTACTTTAAAAAAAGATACTATGCTCATAATAGGCACTTAATGCATATTTGTTGATTAATTCACTTGACTCCATTGTCTTTTGTTGTCTTATTGTTAAAACGAGTTACATAAAGAAAAAATCATCTTATTATAACTACAAAGAACTTTTAAAATAATATCTATTTGACATTCATTTAACAAATATTTGTAGAACTTCCAAAATGTATAGCACTGTGGGGAATATAAATTTCTTGGATAGATCATGCAGGCATAACTAAAAGCAATCGAGTTATATCAAAAGTAATGTCCTTCCTATTATTGAAATAAAATTGACTAGATGAAGATAACCAAAATTATGTCTTTTTTTGGCTCACTTTCTAAGTCACATAAAATTTCATATAAAAACTTCCAAAGCTTTATATCAAAAAGTAATAGACCAAAATCAAAGAATATAAGTAAAATCTAGATGAATGTGGGAAGATTGATTCATCACCTTTTCTCAAGAAATTAATAGAACCAGGAAGGCTAATTAGTGTTACAATTTCTTGATACTAGAGAACATTCATTCTACATGAAAACAATCTGATATTAACCAACACTACATTAAACTTTGATTGTATTTGTTAACAACAAACTCATTTTAATGGAAAGAATTCAGTTTTAATATTCTGTAATGAGTCATTTATTAGAATACCAGAGGGTCAGAAGAAATAGCGGCAATATGAATACGTATAAGTATTATAGTTGTCCCAAGTTGCAAATTGAGGTGCCAAATCCCAGACTTGCACACTTAGATAAAAATCTATTATCTGATTTTGCTTGCCTGTGGGATTGATTGCTCCAAAGTCCAATTTAAATACCAGATTGTGAAACTGTTCTTTAGTAAAATAACTTTTAGTCACATTAGTTCCTTTGATTTTTGTGGGAATTTATTCAGCTAGAAATTTACTTAGCCTTAGACGGTAGGGGAAGGGTAAATCTACCTCCATAAGTATTTTCATTCATTTTTCTGTACTTTGACAGCACACAATCATGACACTAACAATTCTGGATTGCTCAATTCTCTCTCCTTTCTTATTTCTAGTTTTAGTTGTCCTGCAATACAGCTTTCCACACATTTCTTCATTGTTAGATTTTTTTCAGAATTTTTTTTAAACTAATCCAATCTGACTACAGTGAGCAATTTTAGAACTTGTTCTCAAGTCACCCCAGGATAAAAGACTTACTTAGTATGCTGTATAACTGTCAAAGACAACAACTGGCAGATACCCCAAAAAACCTTACTTTAAATAGGGAAAAACCCAATTACATAATGTATCCTCCTACTTTCTACCCACCCTGGTTCAAGCTATATTCTAAGCTGACCTATGCCACCTGGTGACAATCTTCACAAACACAATCCTGCACTCTTTCTTATAATTTCCTTTTATCCTTCATGAGAAATAGGTCACAAACTCTACTACCTCATTTTTGTCTGTCTTTCATGGCTTATGCCATTAATGCCACATCTTTCATTGGCATATCTAAACATTCTCTTTAAGCTTTTTTCTTTTACCTCTCTTTTTTAGCTTTCTTTCCAGGAATATAATTCTACTAGATAAATCTCATATATCATGTTCTTTTAGAAATTATTAGAATACTTTGACCAACATGGTAACATAAACTTCATTCAAAAAGCCATAATAGCCAAAATAACTCAAAAGAACTTTTAAGTAGTTCTGATAATATTAATTTTTTTTATCATACTGAGGGATAAAAAGAATTATTAAGAAGAGTAATTCTTTTTCAATGATCTATCACATCACACACATATTAATGTCTTCTTTTCAAAAGTTTCTATCAAAAACAGAAAGAAAAAATTAAAGTTACACTTCACTGGTAAAAATTTTAAAACAGCCTCATATTTGTTGCCTGAAAGAGAAGAAAAGATATTAAAGTTACAAAATTAACTCAAGCAAATCTCTTTCCTTCTGTTCACCTCATGAGGGAGAGAAAATATAATCATTAAGATAGCAGTATCATGAAAAAGGAAATCTTTAAGTTTTTAAAAGAAATTACATATAATAAAGAACTGATATCATAAACTCTCAAAGCTTTAGAAAATTAAATAGAATTAACCTCAGAATCTCCTAAAAAACTTTTATTTATCTATGTATCTTGCTCCAACTAAACATGTATCTCTTTAAGATATAAGATTCAAGATTTTTTTAAATCTCATTCAATTTCCTTTTGTAACTATCAGTCACTTCTAATATATGGCTTTTTGAATAGTTCTTGCTTTTGAATTCAAGAGACAGGAAATGCAGACAAATTCCAAACATTTGTTAGTGCTTATATTCTCCTAAGTGAGAGAGACAATGGAGGAGTAGGTAAAGAATTAGATGCAAAGCCAAGATCCAAGATCATCCCCTGATGCTTCCTGTCAATGTGATCCTAGAAAGTTAGCAAAACTTTCAATATTCTAGGCAACTTTTTAGGAAGAGAAGGTGTTAGAAGCAGTTTCTCTTCTGGGTGTACTCTTTGCCAATAAAATTACAGATCCAGTCTTTATTCCTCTTCTATATAATGTTCATACATGAAGCTTGTGTTGGTAGTACTTTTTTTAAATACAAGTTTCATACTTCCTGTTATTATCTGCAATCATTTTTTCCTTATTAAATCTATTTCTTATTAGTTCTAGGGTCCATTCTTGACCCATATGGCTAAAGTCAGGATATACAGATTTCAGAATTATTAAATAATATGCATTGGATAACGCTAATTCTTTTCTATTACTATGCATGGGATTGTTGACAATCTGGTAAAGCCCTTTTCTTGCACAGCTCCAATTTCTGTCATTATGTCAACAGAACAGTGTCGAAGTGACTAGCACTTGAATCTTTTGGCATCACTGTTGCACTTCTTGGCTGGTATCATTTCTTAACACCTCATCAGCGATGTACTTCTCTAGTCATCCATAGATAACAGGCAAAAGAAGGTTGATTCATTCTAAATTGATCCACTTCACTTCTCCTCTAGGTATCATCACAACTTCAATTCTCTATGGACTCCCAGTTAACCAGGCTTATAACCTACAAGTCATATTCATTTCCTCTCTTTCACACTCTATATCCATTCTCTGCCATCTCCTATTGATTTTACCTTTAATAACATCTCTTGTAGTCATTCTTTTTCTCCCATAGTTCCACTACCATGGTGTAAGCAGAGACACATAGACATAGACACACATACACACATACATTGAATATACACATATGCCTTATGCCTTTCTTTTATTCTTTAAGGCTTCGAAAAATGTCTAGTACATACCAAACTCTTAAGATGCTTCTTGACTTGGCATGACCATCAGTCTACATTCATAGTCATCTTCCCTGTCTGGTGGTGAATACTGTATTTGGAGCTGGATGATGCCACCACTCTTCTCTGGTAAGCAGTGTTTAACTTGTGATAGATAAACTGCAGTGAATTCATATTTTCAACTTCATGCCATACAAATAAATAATCTTTGGACATCTCAGTGACAACCCCCTTCACAGTAAAGAATCCCAGCTTGTGTATTGGATCACAAGTTTCCCTGCCACTCAAGTTGCAGCTGGCATATGACACTGGTTTCTGGTGATTATTACTCCCTTGATACAAGCTTCCTAATCCATCCAAAGTCCCATTTTTATGGAAGAAAAAGACTTTTTTTGGAGCTGTATAGGCCAACACTGATTCATGTGTGAAGCATTTTACAAAATCCTTGAAAGCTTTTTCATATCTTTTTTGTCCACTGATCAACAAGGATTTCTGTGAGTTTAAGATAACTTTGTATTTCTCCTTCTGCTGCTTCTGAATCTCTTCAACCATATATGCTAAGGGGATGTCATTTGGGAGCTTAATAATGGGAGTATCCAATATAACATGTTTGTGATAACCAGAAATTCTGGAAAAGTCTTTAGATCTGAAAGGTTTTTTGGACATTGCCAAGTCAAAAGCACATCTACATTTCTAGGTCATTGTTCAAATATTTTTGAGGTGACATATGCCCTATGTGCCTTACAGAGAGGATCTGTAAAACAGACATTTGCTCATTGGAAGCTTTAGGCCATTTTTCTCTGGGTGATCTATGAACTTCACTGGTCTTTATCCATAGCTCTCTCAGTATCTCCCTAAAGACAGTATTGTCATACAACCACACTTGCATTTCATTCATGTCTCAACTGTTTTCTCTACCAGTCTTATGAGGGTATCAAGGGCCCCCGAGAGGGCACCAACACAGGCACCTCTCTAGACATTCTATGAGTCTAGGTAGAAGAGGGCCAAAGGAATTGATGATGGGAGCATGTTCAGTGTTTATGGGAACTGAGGTGAATTTCTTCCTTATATCCATTTAATTATCCCAAAGCATGTCTTCTAGCCCTTAATTTCTGCATTGCCAAAGCTATATTACTTTCTTGAGTGTTTATGGCCTCTTTATGACCATCCTTTAGTTATCTCTACCTTTGGAGGTATTTTCCCTACTTCATCTCTTTAAATCACGTGTGAGAAGACATCCTGATAGTCAGTGGAATTGGATCTCATGAATTCTTCTCCAATTTAATTATTTCTTATGGTCCATCAATTCATCAGAATTTAGTGATGGTTTCAAAATCTAATATACTTTAGGGTTATTCTTAAGGGCTATGTTCCCAAAGTCCTTTATCTTCTTGTATTGCTCTGGCATTGTTTGAATTTTCAAGGGGTACCATTCAGCTGGCTACCACTCTGGACTTGAGAGAGCTGATTTCCTTTGTACTGAATTGCTTTGCTAAATTCATTTAATACCATCATAGTTGTTTGCCCATTTCCAAAGAATAATTCAAAACATTGCATGCATTCCTGTTATTTAAGTTCAAGATGCCATTTCCTTAGGACTTGCAAGGGCTCAAATTTGGACCTCTAATTTTACTTATATAATTTATCTTGCCCCTGTCAGAAGGCCCCGAAGGAGTTCTTTTTCTTGTTCTCATTTTTAAATCCTTACCCTCTGTTTTAGGATACGAAGTATTGGTTCTAAGGCAGAAGAGTGATAAAGGCTAGGTAATTGGGGTTAAGTGACTTGGCTAGGATCAAACACCGAGGAAGTGTCTGAGGCCAGATTTGAACCCAGAATGTCCTGACTCTAATCCTGGCTCTCTATCCACTGAGCTACTAAGCTTTTCCTTGTTTGTTTATTTGTTTGCTTGTTTGTTTTCCCCTATGTGAGTTCTGCAACATGCCCTGATCAGATCAGCGGTGGGTAGTTCCAACTTTTGGCTTATCTTTCATATATATAATAAGGTATTTTGTTTGATATCAACTTACAAATTAAACTTCTCTTATGCAACCTATAGAGGTGATCTATTTCTTCCCACAATAGAAGAATTGATTGTGAGTCTTTTTACAGATAACTTGTCACTATCTGATTTAGTGGAACAGCCTTTTGTCTAGGCATAGGTAGAGCTTTCATATCTAGCATAGAGAATATAAAACCAGCTCATTCACAGATAAAGTATCTGATTCTGCTGGCAAGAATTTTGCTTCCGTTTTCTACAAAGGTGAAGAATCACATGTATATTGTAGCTCATACCTGAATTAATACATTTCCTTTGTTCATTAATGATACAATTTTTTATAATATTAATAAGGATTACAAACCAATTTCCAGGTACTTTCTTCAATCTGAAATTTCTCATGTATATTTGAGTGATCAGGCAGGTTTGGAAATTAATAGAGTATATTCTTCATGGATTTTTCTAACTATTTCCCAGAGTAGATTATTCTACAGTGCCAAAATTATTTTAATGTGTCCTTTACAACTTTTATAATATTGGAAGTTCAATACCCAGAGTCTACTTCAAATTCAGTATTTGCTGATTAATGTTAATGTCCATAAAATGGCAGTAATTTTCTTAGACTTCTTTTATTTTCACAATATGGATTCATAATACCAATATCTGACCTGTCATCAAGAAAAAGTTGTATAATATCAATCTCAGATTGTATAGACACCAGTTAACAATTCCCTAAGGCATATGGCATATAGTAAGTATCAGCAAGGCAAAAATGTGGAAGAGCAAAAATTATAGCAACATAATTCTTTTGTATACCAACAGGTACTTCAATAATTGTTATTATTTATGTTAATACTCATGGTAGTGATGAATATGTGCTAGGAAAAACTTTAGGAGATAATGGAGGATAGAAAGATTCGGTATGCTATGGTCTGTGGGGTCACAAAGAATTAAACATAACTAAATGACTAAATAATGACAATGTTAGCACTATCAACTATCAGGTATTCATAGATAAGTACAACATTGGGGTGTATTTTATTATCATAGTAAAGGCAGATCAGAGAAGAAAAGAAAAAAACATCTAAAATAAATGAGGTACAAAAATTGAAACAGCATTCAGAACAAAAATCTATCTAATGATTTCAGTGAAAGGGTAGAAAATTATAATGTAAAATTAAAATGTAGATAAAAAGAACAAAATTATATATCATTATTTCAAAAAGCCAACAAATATAAACTAATTAAAAAGTTAATAGTCTTTCTTATTTAAAAAAACCAAAATGTTTATTTAAAATTAAATCCATAAAGGAAAAAAATGAAATCATATGAAAGCATGAAAATTAAAATGTTAAAAATCCAAATTAAAATTTTTGTACTATTATCTCTAAAACAAGCAGCAATAACATAGGAAGAGGGAAACAAACAGAATCAAGAGAACATTATATACAGCAACAAAAATATTATTTGAAGAATGACTTCTGTACATCCATCTCCATGAAAAAACAGATAAACTGAAAAAAGCAAGACATAGAAGACATAGTTTCATATAAGACTTTTGTCAAATGATGCCTTCTCTAGTGTGGGGTGTGGATTGGGGAGAGGGAAGGGAGAAGAGTGTTAACTGAGTGTTTTAATATAACAAATAAATCTGTAACTATGGGAAAATATTCAAAATAAAAATTTTAAAAATAAAAAATAACAAATAAATCAATAAATATTTCAAAAGGAAAGATCATTTTAAAATGAAGAAAAATTAAAATGTTATCTAAGCTTCCAATGAAGGAAAAGTTAAAAAAAAACAGATTAAAATGCATTTATCAATCTATCTCTCATGGATAAGTCTCCCATGTATAACCCCTACAGATCTGGGTTTAAAGATTTGTTTAGGTGAAGGTAAAAGTAAAAAGGTAATGGTACTCGCTCCCTCTTCTGGCCTCCACCCTTAGAATAGGGACATTTGAGCCCCCTTACAGATACTGCCTTTCTCCTTCCACTTTTACATAACTTACTATCTAGTCACCACCTCAAATCCACCCCTAGAGAGAAATTAATGGATAGAGAGAAACCATGGAAAAGGCAGAATGATCTGATGATTGCCTATTAGATAGTGATGCCAATTAACTTGTTTTTGCTTGAGGGCAAAGGCCTTGAACTCATCTTGACCCACTTTAGGACATTTAATTAAAATTAATAAATCAATATAATTCACTTTGACATTGCTTATGAGCCTAAGGTTAGAATCCAAATTTATCAATGATTCACTTTTGGCTGTCTACCAAGACCAGTCACTGTTCCTCCCTTTGCAACTCCCTTATCACAAATAATGAAA
Source organism: Gracilinanus agilis (assembly GCF_016433145.1). Lineage (NCBI taxonomy): Eukaryota > Metazoa > Chordata > Mammalia > Didelphimorphia > Didelphidae > Gracilinanus > Gracilinanus agilis. The sequence goes on from NC_058134.1 coordinate 191,880,587, forward strand.
CACAAATCAAAAGCAGTTATGATTGAACATATATCATCTAGAATAAGCTAGTGTTAAAGTCCTAATTAAACCAGGAATTGGGAACAAATGTAAAGAGAAGAAAAAACTTAGATTAGACATCTCCCCTTTCATACAGACAGGGAGAAGGAAAAGATGAGAGACATTTCATCATTTATCATGAGTTCTCAATAAGGGTTAAGTTTACTAATGATTGGATATGCCCTTGCTCCAGCTCCGTTGTTCTGTCTTGAACTGGTGGATAAAAGTAGTGGTGACCATAATGGAGAATACTCATATTCAACACCAAACATGGCATGCCATCTCTCTCTCTCTCTCTCTCTCTCTCTCTCTCTCTCTCTCTCTCTCTCTCTCCATCTCCCTCTCTGATACTTGTCATGATAGCAAGAGAAGCAGTCAAGGTGATCTGGCCCCTCTTTCTCTCCTCTATTATGTGCTGCTGAAAAACTTCATCCATGCAGGAAATTTTCTTCTTTTTTGATTATCTTTCTTTAACTTCATTCAGTTCATTTCATGTTGTTTTTGAGCATTAGTCAGAGAGAGTTGGGATTAATGAAAACTTTTCCTTCAACCACCTTGCCAGAATTTCCCTGCTCCCTGGATTTTACAAAGGTGATAATGGCTCAATTTTGCAAATTTTTCTTGTCCTCTGGATTAAAAAAAATATTTACATGCAACTGTAAACCTCTACAATCCTCTACATTTTTACAAAATTGTGCTTATGTGTAGGGGATTAAAAAAATCACTCTATCTTCTCTCATCAAAAAAAAAAAAACGAATGATGTCCCAAATGATGCTGAAAGGAAAGATTCATGCCAGTTTCTATCACCTCCAGTTTCAGAATTTTTTGAATGAATTTGAGTACAAAAAAGAAGGGTCGGCCTGTGACTAATACTTAAATTATGACCTACATGAAGAATCTGATCACAGACCACTTCCTGGCACCTCCTACTCTGATGGAGGGAAATTATGAGATTTGGGCTATTTGGAGGGAAATCCTGGCTCAGAACACTGCCAGAGATATCCAAGTGTTCATTTTCAAAACTATTCCCTTGTTTGTGTGGGTGCGTGTATATGTGTGTGCTTTTCTGTCCATCCATCTGGCACGGCTAATGATGAATTTGCCTTATATGAGTGATTCTAAATGGGAATATGGGTCTAAAAAATGATTAGACTATCCAGGAAGAAGACGTGAGAAATTATATGCTGAAGGAATCTAATTGTGAATCTATTGATCAAAGGATAATAGTCTTTCACTTCCCACATCCTGATAAAATAAGGAAAACTATGAGATTTGGGACAACTGGAAGATAATCATGGCTTGGGGCCAGGCCAGGGCAAATTGAGGTTCAGTTCTATAATATGTTTAATTTTTTATTCAGCATTTCAATGTCATGTGCATGTGTGTGTGTGTACATGCTCTTTTTCGCCTGCCTTTTCTGCCAAAGCTTGTGATAAGGTTCCTTATTTTTCTGCCCAAAGGCCAATGACATAAATTTTGTGAACAAATGATAACAATTTATAATTGTATGAACAATTTATATAATGCACTCCTCAAAATTATATACCTAAAGATCTTATTAGCCTTTTGACAAGAAATTTCAAACTATGTGGCAGTCCATTTTGTTTAAGCTGACGCCAAAGCTACCCAAATATTTATGGTTTATTAGGCAGTGTTCTGTGGTGTCATTTTTAAAAAATAGAACTCTTTTTCCCCTCCATGATGTACTGTAAGGTAGTCATAGAAAGAAAATGTACTTAAAACATGCATTGAACAACCAGTTCATAAGCAGTCATTGTTGCTATAATTTTAGGTTTGTTTGGGAGACTTTTACACTATGCCACTTCAGCAAATCTTCTACTTAGGAGTATGAAGGGCCATTGTGGAAGGGCATGGCTGCTTGGTGAATGTGTTTCTAATTATTCATGGCAGAGCCAAGAGTGTGAGATTTAACAATGTGCTAAATCATATTGGGGTACAACATGGAATTATTAATTAAATGCTTCCATGGCAACAATTGATAGAGTGGCTGGTTGTTAAGAGAAACAGCATCCTGTCCAAGGCCATCTCTTTTTATGGAATTAATTCAACATTCTATATCAACCCAGATACTTTCTGAAATCCACAGCTTTGTTCAGGGGCTGAGGTATTACAGCTAGCTAAAAAGAGATTACTGAGAACAAATTTTTACATGGCCTTCATTTAGGATCATCTAAGATGGTCATAGGAATCAAAAACACGTGTGCCATTAATATATGCATTCTTGTAAAGAGGTTAAAACTGGTCAATTAAAAATAGACTATCTTCAGAATAAAAAACAAAAATTAATTAATAAAAATTAATAGAAAGAAGTCAAACATTGGAGAGCATATAAAGAAAATGGAAAATATATCCACATAAGATAATGCCTTGCTTGAGAAATCATAGTAGAAAGCCCCTTTGAAAGTATTATTGGATTTTAAGTAGGAAAGAACATAAATGAAGAAGGTAGATCCCTGATTTCTTCATTGTGAGAACTCTCTCTACCAGTGCAGATCATTATGACCTATGCAGAACATAGCAAATGATTCAAAGAATTGCTTGAAGCTTAGAAATTTAAAAAAATTTAAATAAGCATAAATAAATAAATAAATGAAATAACTTGCCCACGGTCACAACATTTCTTCATTCAATCAAGCATATGCTATGTGCTATTTACTGAATTGGCATCAGAATTAAATACTCACAACTAAATAATTCTTGCCCATGAGAAGACTCCATTCTATTAAAAAAAATCCCACAAACATGAGTAAGAAAATATGCATTATATACAAAGAAATTTCAAAGCAATCTTAGAGGAGAGAACTAGCAACTGAGGCAAGGTTTGTTTGAGAAGATGAGAAAAGTCTCATGTAGAAATTTGTAATAAGCTCCAGAGTATGTAATAAGCTCCAAAATTTGAAAGGATAGAAGCAAGGGGGGGAGTGTATTCCAGACATGTGAGACAGTCTATTCAATGGTATGAAAAGAGGACCTGAAATGGAGAATACAAGGAATAGAAAATAGGCCAATTTAACTGAAACACAGCATCCCTGGGTGGGCAGGGGAGAAGAGGATGTGTGTTTTAATCCTGGAAAAGCAGTCAAATGACATAGAGGTCAAAAGGATGATGCCTGAAAAAAAGTTCGATTGATTTAAAACTTGGGTTGATGGTAACATTGGAAAAGAAAGTTTCAGTTTAATGGTAAAAGTCAGAATTCAGATTGCAAGTGATTGAGAGGTTCGCCTATCACGGAATAAAATAAGAGGAAATAGAGAGAAATGGAGGAAATAATCATAAGCAAAATATACTTTAGCTTCAAAGAGCGGATCATAAAAGGAAGATTATGGAGTCAAATCTGGCCTCAGACACTTCTTAGTTGTATGAACCTGGGCAAGTCATTTAACCTGGATTGCCTAGCTCTTACTGCTTTTCTGTCTTAGACTTGATACTAAGATAGAAAGTAATGATTTAAAAAATAAAATGAAAGTATTAAAGAGAAAGAAATATAGCATCTTTGATTGGGGTCTTGGCAAGGAGAAGAGATGAAAAGCAGCACTATAGGAGAATATTGTTTCAGTGATAGAAAATTAGTGCTGATCACATTTCTTCTCTTTCATGATTCATTTTTTTAAAAAAGACAGGAAGGAGAAAAAAGATGGAATTATATAAGATGATATGATGGGAAATAAACATGCAATTAAAAAGCATTATTATGAACTAGAATGGGATGAACTCAATCAAAAAATGAAAGAATAGTAGAATGAATTAGAAACAGAATACAGCAATAAACTATTTATAAGAAACATGCTTAAAAAATTCTACTGCACCAGATCTCGTTACACAAAGCAGTAGTCATCAAAATTATTTGATTCATGTATGTAATTATTAGGGATACAATTGTAAGGAAGCAAATAATAAAATTCTATAACTTTAGATATTTTATAACTTTACAATAATTAGATATACAATATATAGAAGCAAAAAATTATGGTAGTATAGCGTTTGACAGACCCAAAGGCCCCAGTTACTGGAAGACTCACAGTCAAAAACTGTTAGGATAAATACATAATAGCCTAGCAGAAATTATATCTAGAGATAAGCTCTAAATGGATATGTCATCTATGTAAAATTCACATGATAAATAAATTTGAGGAGAAAAGATGAAGTTACTTTTGGATCTTTGATTAGGGTAAGTTTTATAACTAAACAAGTGACAAAGATCATACTAGATAAAATGGACAATTTTCATTACATAGAATTAAAAAAGCTTTGCACAAACAAATCTAATATCATAAAAAAATAAATAGAAGGGAAGCAGGAACCAGGGGGGATAAATTTTGCAAAAAAATTCTCTGCTAAAGGTTTCCTATCCAAAATATATAAGAAACTGATTCAAATGCAAGACTAACAGTGTTTGCACAGTATATACATAGTTAAAAAATATAAAGAGGCAGAAAAAATATAACTAGAAATATATCTTCAAAAGAAGAAATCCAAACTATCCACAACCATGGGGAAAATGTTCTAAATTACAAATAATTAGATAAATTCAAATTAAAATAACTTGGAAATTTTTCCATATGCTTATCAGGTTACAAAAGATGATAAAGATGAAAATGATGAATGATGGAAGAACAAAAGAAAAATTTAATCCATCTATCCCCATTTGATATCATCCTCTATCTTTCTTTGTTTATTACTGACCAAACTCTTCAAGGAGGTTGTCTACAATAAATACCTCCATATCCTTTCCTCTTATTCTCTTTTTAACTCTCTCACCTAACTTCTTCATCATTCAACTGAAACTGATATATGCAAAGTTGCCAAAGAGTTTTTAATTGCCAAAGCTTAAGACCTTTTCTCAATCTTTATTCTTTTTTTTAGTAGTCTTTGACACTGTCAATCACCATCTTCTCCTTAATTCTCTTCTCTTTTACTTTCTGAGGCACTGCTCTTTGATGGTTATCTTCCTACATGTCTGATCATTTCTTCTCAGTCTCTTTTTCTTAATCTTATTGTAGGATATGGCAACTAACCATCCTTTTCTTTTCTCACTCTATAGTAGTTTGATCTCATCAGCTCCCATGGATCCATTTATTATCTCTACAAGATGATTCTCAGATTTATATCTAGCCTTAATTGCTTTCCTGATCTCCAGTCTGACTTCTCCAATTGAATATACCATAAACATCTTAAACTTTATGTCTCTAAAATCAAAATCTTTACTCCCCAACCCATCCTCTTTTCTTACTTATTATCCTGTTGTTTTCAAGGGCACCATCATGTTCCTAATTTTCACTCAGCTCTCATGTCCAATCTTTCACTAAGCTCTGCTATTTCTACTTTCTCAGTATCTCCCATCTCTTTCTCTCCTCTGACCCTGCCATCAACCTAGTCCAAGAACTCATCATCTCATCACCTAATGGCTGTCCTTCGTGCCTTAAATATCTCCGCATTACAGTATATTCTCCTCTCACCTACAAAATGATCCAATTGAAGTTTATGTCTGACTATATCTCTCCCTTCTATGACACATTACAGTGTCTCCCTATTATCTCCTAAACAAAAAAAAATTCCACATTTTGTTTTTAAAGTCCTTCATAACTTGGTCCCTTCTGGGGAATGGCTAAACAAATTGTGGTACATGCCGGTGATGGAATACTACTGTGCTTAAAGGAATAATAAACTGGAGGAATTCCATGTGAGCTGGAATGACCTCCAGGAATCAATGCAGAGTGAAAGGAGCAGAACCAGAAGAACATTGTACACAGAGACGGATACACTGTGGTAAATCAAACATAACAGACTTCTCTACTAGCAGCAATACAAGAATCCAGAGCAAGGCTGAGAGACATATGAGAAAGAAAACCAGCCACATTCAGAGGAAGAACTGTGGGAGGAGAAACACAGAAGAAAAACAACTGCTTGAACACATGGGCTATTGGGGATATTATTGGGGATGTAGATACTAAACGATAACTCTAGTCCAACTATCAATAATATGGAATTAGGTCTTAATCAATGATACATGTAAAACCCAGTGGAATTGTGTGTCAGCTAAGGGGGGTTAGAGGAGTTTGGGGGAGAGGGAAAGAACATGAAACATGTAACTATGGGAAAATATTCAAAATAAAAAGTTAAAATAAATTTTAAAAAATAGCTTGGTCCCTTCTTCTCTAATTGAGTTCTATGACAATCAAATACACACACCGTAGACAGTCATATTAACAGTATTTGTGAACACTTTGGCAAAACATATTTCTGTCTTCAAGTTTCCTGTTTCAAATCAGAAAATAGTGTTCTAAGCATTTCTGTCAGGAGACGGCTTGAAGGTGAAGAGTGAACCACTGGCTTTACTCTTTGTGATGCACCAGTAGAAGCTATACCTTCATCAGGTTCTGTAATAGCCAAACCAAGTTCATTTACTTTCTAATTCAGTTCCCAGTCTCAGAATCAAAATGCCAAGACTGAGCAAGACTATATTCACTATTTTTATGTAGTGTCAGAAAATTGATGGCATAATGCAGGAAATAGAAAGGGGTTCATGTCATTATCCCCCCTCAAAAAAAAAGGACATGATATTTACAAATATCAGAATGATTCTCATAGTTAAGGCATTGAGGTGCAGGTTTTCCCAAGTAGAGATCCTTGAGATGTTGAATTTTTTCATCCACAAGCTTATTTTTATTCTCAAAGTATTTATTGTTGGAGATAAAGAAGGCCTTGGCATATGCTAGATAAATATTAGATACTCGCTACCCTAAATCCTTTTAATAAAGATAGAAGATAAAACCAAAGTTTCAACATTCATCAGGCAGAAAGCATCATTGGTTGTTGTCAATTCCATTTTTTTAATGTTCACAATATTTAGCAGTCACTCCTCTTCGTGGGTAGGTGTCAGAAAAAGGGAAATGCCTTTGTGTCAATGTCTAGTCCATAAAGCCTTAATTATTTTCTTCTCTTTGATGGTCTGCTGTATCCTTGTAAAATCCCCTTGCTGCAAGCTCTGTTCCTGGTGTCTCATCATTGTAACTGAGCACCAACTTGATAAGAGTCCTGTAAGGGTAGCAGATGTTATTCTGGCTGATGAAGTGGTCACAAAGGGTTGTATTAAAATGGGTGAAAAGAGAGGAAATGAAGTAATGATCAGCATCAGATTTGTCTCCCCTGTCAAGATCCATACTATTCCCTTCACAATTTTCAACTCCAGTGGCTCTCTATTACCTACAGAATCAATTACAAATTCCTCTGGCATTTAAAACTCTTCTCAGCATGACCCCTTCCTACCTTTCCAATCATTTCCCACTTTATTCTTCTCCACACATTCTACCACCTGGCTGCACTGATCTATCTACTTGCTATTCCTTGCACAAGGCACTCCATCTCTGATTTCTCCGCATTTGCACTGGCTATGCCTCTTACTAGAATGTTCTCGATCACCTTCATCTTCAAGCTTCTGTAGCTTCCTTCGATTTTGAGCTCACATACCTCCAGGATTTTAGTCAGAAACAATTCCTTGGTCTCCACCTCTTCATCTAGGATTATCTTCCATTTAAGCCACATCTATATAGTTATTTGAATGTTGGCATCTTTATTTGTAAGCTTCTTGAGGGCAGGAGAAATGTCTTTTTTGTTTGTTTGTCTTTGGTATTCTTTGGAGTCTAACAGGGTTATATTGGAATCAACTATGAATTTTCAGATTGGATTTGTGCTATTCAAGAGAAACTATTCAAGAGACAGGATGGCAACCCTGAAGCCAGAAAGACCTCGGTGGAAGTTATTCCTGATATATGCTTGTTGTGAGACTCTAGGCAAGTTATTTAGCCTCCTAGTGGTCCCAAACAACTCTTTAAGATTTCCAAGTTGCAAAGAAATTATTAATCTTATTAGTAGAAGGATTTTCCTTACTGGAGTTTTTCGTAAGAATGAAAATACACGTTTAGACCAAACAAAAAATGCTCATTCAGGGAGGCATCAATGAACTTGATTATATTTGTTTCTATAACACATTCATTCTGTAACACATTCAATAACCCATGTAAGGTTTAAAACTCTGAAGATTTTTATTTTTGTACAAATGTCATAATTTTTGGTACCATTAGCTAAAGGTATTCTTCAGAGGATTACTCCAGCTTTTCAAGCCTTCTAATTCCAGTCTGCATTGTTTCCATTTAGCCATTAAAACACCCACACCTACAGTAGTACATTATGCTCCAGAATGCATATATCATTAATGGAGGTGACCTCCCCATTTTAAACAACTAGAAGGTCAGAATTCAAGCTTTGGATATCCTGTCAATAAGTGAGGCAGATTTTTACTTTGTTTCTCCATATCCAGACAGCTGATAGCATACCTTTGGAATAGGTTCTGGATTGCTGTCAACTCCTACAAAGTCAAGTAAAAGAAGAGAGGAGGTTTAATGAAAAGTACAATTTTGAAGGGATCTTGTTTTCAAAATTGTTTTACTCCTTCTACTCTTGGCTATAATCTTGATTTTTCACAGGACTTCATCTATCTTGTCATACAATCTTCACCCTGGACATTCACTTCATTCCTGAACTACTCCCACTGAAATTAAACTCCATTACTGTGGCCTTTTGCTCTGCTTGCATAGTTAGTCTAAGAACTTCCACTGTAAAGAGAAAGTCATGTCTTTGTTCCTGCCCAGGCTGTACTCCTGATGCTCTTGGTCTTTCTCTACTATGCCTTTGCACCATCTCTCACTTTCAGTTCCCTTTTTACATGTTGTCTTCTATATTTGAATGTAAGGAACTCGAGGTCAAAGAACATCTTTCTTTCTGCTTGTATTTGTATTCTCAGTGCTTCACACAGTGCCTGGAAATTTATAAATGTTGATTAATTTAACTTGAGAATGTCTATCAGTCTCCTTCAAACATACACTTCCACTACCACAATCATGACATTCATTTTCAGCTTGTCTGAGTCCTCCTAATATATCAATGTCATTTCATTACTTATTCCGGTGTTGATTGAAGGACATCTTTTGAGCTAAAAAGTTAGACTTCCCAAGACTCAAGTAATACCCCAGCTGTGGAAGCAAGTTCTGGAAATAGTTAAGGGGTTAAGTGAAAGATGATGGGAAGGAGGTAGATCTTCACCATCTAGGTCACACAATCTTTTTTTCATAATGGATCACTGACCTCAATTCATGATGGTTGTATCACAGTTCAATATGAATCAACATTGTGATATGACAACCAAAAGCCCAATTTGACTCTTACTTACATTGACAATCTGAAGCTGTTTTTCAGAAATAGGGTGGTCATAGACCCCACTATACTCTGCACTTGACATACTTGACAGTGTTCAGATTTGGACACCACAATTTAAGAAGAACATAGAAAAACTGGAGTGTCCAGAACAAGACAGTCAGTATGGTAAAGGTTCTTGAGCCTGACTATCTAGAAATGTTTAGCCTAGAGAAGAGAAGAATGCAAATGGAGAGCAAATATGATAACCATTTTCAAGAATTTTAAGGGCTGTCATTTGGAACAAGGATTAAATTTGGGGCTCATTTGGCCTTAGAGGACAAAATCTAGAGCAGTGGGTGAAGGTTGCAATGGGGCAAATTCAGACTTAATTTCAGGAAAAACTCCCTACTAATTATATCTGTGCAAAAGTAGAACAGGAAGGGTAAGTGTGGAAGGCCAATAATAGAAACAATAAGCACTAGATCTTGAATAGAGTTCTTCAGGGTTTAGATGTACACTTGATCCTCCCCTTAGATATCTTGAGAATCAATCCTTCAACAGCGTCAACATTGTCACATAGACCAGAACTCTGGACTTGAAGTCAGAAAGATTCTTCTTTCTGAGTTCAATTTTGGCCTCTTACACTTACTAGCTATGCAATCCTGAGAAAGTAAATTAACTTTGTTTGCCTGAGTTTCCTCATCTGTAAAATAAACTGGATAAGGAAATAAGCAAAAACTACTCTAGAATTTTTGCCAAGAAAATCTCCACTGTGGTCTCAAAAAGTCAGATACAATTGAATAATAGCAATAATCTCTATATATTTGATCTGGCCCAACTGTGCTTGCCATTTTTTATTTATTTAGTGACATTTCTATTTCTTTACACAGCACTTTTGGAATTCTTATGTTAAAGTCAGTATGTAATGGCTCTATTGTCATGGATGGAGTAAAGAATGTGTTAGAGAAATTTTGATAGATATTTTTCATTAGTTCATCATCCTTAAATAAGGTTTCATCATTAAATGTTTTTAGAATAATTTCTTTAAGTTGTGTTTTTTTACTAATAAATATGTACTTGTTTTTCTCTCTGCTACTCCTTGAATTTTATGAGGCAATACTCTTCTTAATCTTCCATCAACCTCTTTAGTAATATTTAAAACAAGTTTTAAGGGATATCTAATTGGAGAAGTGTTTAGGGCAAAGGACTTGTAGTAAGAAAATGGATTCCTTCCTGATACTTTTAATAGATGTGTGATGATGGGCGAATTCACTTAACCTCTTCCTGCCTCCTTTTTCTCATCAGTAAAATGAAGATAATAATAGCATCTTTATAAACTTTAAAGGGCTATATAAATTCTACTTCTGATTATGATTATTCTAAATGGGTGTCAACCTATGTTACCATCTCTCTATGTGAGAAATCAAATGTTGTTGTCTTAGTTTCTAGACTTCTACGAAAATGTTAAAATTATACAAAATTCCTTCAGATATGCAAAACAGAAGTAACTTTGTTAAAGGATTCAAGATAACTAGTAGAACAAGTTTCACATAGCCAGAGAATTTCTTGTATCTAAGGATGCTCATAATATCTTCTAAGGAACCATTGTTTGTAATGTCATTTGGTTATTTAAGGAGGCTACAGCTAGAATCTGGGCAGGTCAGAGTAAAAAGGAACCTCAAGCACCATTTAGTTTAATACGAACCTGAACAAGGGTCTCTCTTCCATAAAATCCCAAAGTGGCTATTCAGTTTCTGACTGAAGACCTCAATGAAGAAGACTTCAATACCTACTAAAGCAGTCTATTCCATTTTATCCCAGCTCTTCTTGTTGAATTTTTTTCCTCACACCAAGCAAAACCCTAGCTCTCAATAGTTTCTACACCTATTTCTAGCTCTGAATTTTGGAGCTAAGCAGAAAAAGTTTAATCCTTTTTTTTAAATATTATAACCCTTTAATATGGATTGATATTATGTAGGTATGTATGGTATTTGTCTATCCTCCTTACTGTGTACCTCCCTTAGGGATAAAATTAAATTGATCAATTTAAATGTTTGATTTATATTGTATGAATGTCACGTCTGAATATTAGGTTTGAATAATGAAAATAGGCAGCACTAATTAACAAATTGTATTTTATTTTACATATTTGGAGGTAGAGACTGCTGATTATGATATGCAGATTTATGTAAAAATATCCAAATAAATACTGCACTGGCACAATTAATGGGCTTTAGTTGTAGACTACAGGCAATTTTAAAATGAACACCTGCTTTTATTAACTATTTTTCATCAACTAGAACTAATTTAACAGTTCTTGTGAAGAGCTGTTAAAAACAATTACAAAGCACTTTTAAAATACTCAATAAATGCTAGGAAAACTATTTTATAAAAATTTATCAAATAGAGAAAAATTAATTCTGGACTCATCTTACCAAATCTTAATACAGGGTGACTAAAACCCTGAAACACAAGCTACAAAATCTAATCAAGGTAAGTTCTTCTTGATTAATCAGACTAAGATAATATATCACATTTAGGAGTTAATTCCTTCATTGATTTTGAAAGTTCTGTGGCAATCAAATATCCCTTATGGTTTCTTAAGGTGTCCAAAAAAAAACACCATTAGTATTGAGACACTGGAAATCTCTGATCCACACCTTATTTCAACTGCTCCCACAAGTACTCTCAGAATGTTAACAGACAAAGAACATTTTGAAATTGGAGAGGGTAAAGGAAGGCCTAATCTAACCTATAGCAATTTAATTTACACCTGGAATTCCCCAAATCCAATTCAATGTATAGCACATATTGGATGCCTAGCAAATACTTGTTGATTGATTGATTGTGTGCTAGTTTTTTAACTCAAACATTTGGATGTGTTTTTTTCCTTTCCCAGATTGCCTTTCCCATTCTCTGTGTCAGTTCACATCCCTTTGTTCCTTCTTTCTAATCTTATTTGAAAGTCACTGCTTTTATGAAGTCTCCTCCAATTCATTCAAGTGACTTCCTCATGCTCAGCTGTTATTATATTCACAGTGGACATTAATTTAATTTTCACTTATTTTATATTATCTTTTTGAATTTTCTTTCTTATGTCTTTTTTCAAATGGGTCCAATCCCCACCAGTTAGAGTTGAGGTTTCTTGAAGGGTAGGAACAGAAATCTTATCTCCTCTATATTACCCAAATAGCAATTTGTCTTTTGTTGTTGTAGTTGTTCACTCTGAGACCTCAAAAAATATTAACTGAATGATGACAATAATTTTATTTAAAAGCCTACCTACCAACTGGCTGCAGTCAAAATATTTCAATATAATTTTAACACTAACATAATAATTAAGCAAGCATTAAATAAATCCAGTTAACACTTAGAGATAGTAAGAAATGTGAAAAAAGATACATAGTTTGGAACAAAAATCTAAAAATCTTCCATGATAGCTAACATTTGTACAGTATTTTAAGGATTAAAAAGAACTTTTCAATATTAAAATCTCATTTTATCCTCATAACAATCCTTCAAGATAGGTGCTATCATTATCTTCATTTTATAGAAGTATTCCCCTTGGTTTCTGTTCAAAGTTTAAGTGACTTAGCCAGGATCACACTGAAGGTAAGTATCTATGGCTAAATCTAGCCCCTGGTCTTCCTGACTCCAGGTCCAGCATTCAATCTATTTTGCCATCCCACTGCATAAAGTCAAGAGGAAAATAATATTCAATAAATTATATTAAATAATAGCAAATATGGTACCAATATCTAAATCAGGAAGAGTAAAATAGAGAAGAAAAAATTATAGGTCAATTTCCTTAATGAATATAGATGGAAAAATTCTAAATACAATATTAGTCAGGAGACTACAACAATATATACAAAAATTATAAATAAGATTTACACTGGACATATGAAGATGATAAGGAAAACAATAAACATAATTGGTTATATTCACAAAAAGTAACAAAAAAATCTTATGATTCTACTAGTAGATGCAGAAAAAGTGTTTGATAAAATACAGCACTTATTCCTACTAAAAACACTTGAAGACATAGGTATAAATTGTATAAATTGTTTTTCCCCCTTAGATTAATAAGAAGTATGTATTAAAAGTCATTAGCAAGCATTACCTATAACAGGGATAAGTTGGAAGCCTTCCCTATAAAATAGGTAGTAAAACAAAGTTGTTCATTATCACCAATATAATTTAATATTGAACTAGAAATGTCTGAATGGCAATGAGAAGAAAAAGAAATTGGAAGTATCAGAATGGGCAAAGATGTAATAAAAGTATTTTTTGAAGTTCACTTGATGATATATATATATGAATATATATAGAGAAAATCTTCAAGATTCAACAAAAATTAATTGAAATTAACAATATTTTTTACAAAGTAGCAGGTTATAAAATAAGCTCACATGAATCATTAGCATTCCAATAGATCACTAACAATGTACCACAAGAACAGATAGTAAACATACCTATGAGTATATATTTCAAAACAAATATAGAAACTATATGAACATAGTTATAAAACCTTTATACAAATAATAATATATTTAAATAATTGGAGAAATGTTAATTTTCATGAGCAGGCAGGGCCAATATAATTAAAATGACAATCCTATCTAAACTAATCTACTTATTCAATGACAACCCAATTAAATTACCAAAAAATCATTTTATTGAACTAGAAAAAATAATCACAAAAATCATTTGAAAAATAAAAGGTTATGAATATGACAGGAAATGATGAAAAACATTGAGAAAAGAGGTATAGCAGTAACAGATTTCAAACTATGTTATAAAGCGGTAATTATCAACTCTCTGTTACTGGCTAAGAAATAGAAAAGTACATCACTGGAGCAGAATAAATACACAACAAATAGTTCCAAAAGTCTATTGTAATCTTGTATTGTACAAAGGCAAAGTTCCAAGTTTGTAGAATATTAATTCACTATTTGTTTTTTTAAAAGTCTTGGGAAAACAAGGAAGCAATTTGGCAGAAACTAGATGTAAATCAATATCTTATACCATTTACCAAGATAAGATCAAAATGAATCTATGACCTAGGTGTAAAGAGAGACATTATAAACAAATTAGAAGAACAAAAAACATATTCCCTGTCAGATTTATGGAAAGAAGAATTTGTTAATAAGAGATTAAAAGCATTGTGAAATGTAAAATGAACAATTTCAAGAAAGTTAAATCGAAACGTTTGTTGGCAAATAAAACTAATGTAACCAATATTAGAAGCAAAGCAATAGGTTGGGGAAAATTTATAGACAGTTTCTTGTATAAAAATCTCATATCTAAAATATATAAAGAAAACTTTGTGAAATGTATAAGAATTTGAGCCATTCCCCAATTGATAAATGGTCAAAAGATATGAATAGACAGTTTTTGAATGAGAGAGCCAGGCCTAGAGATGGGAGGTTTTGAGTTCAAATCTGGCCTCAGACACTTCCTAGCTGTGTGACCCTGGGCAAATTACTTAACCACCATTGCTTGGCCCTTACCAATCTTCTGCCTTAGAACCAATACACAGTAGTGATTCTAAAACAGAAGGTAAGGATTTTAAAAAATAAAAGAAAGAAAGAAACCAAAGCTACATGCTCTAAACAAATATTGATCAGAGAAATGCAAATCAATATAACTCTAAACTATCATTTTACCCCTGGCAGTTTGGTTAAAACATTAAAAGGGCAAAATGACAAATATTGTCAGGAATGTGGAAAAATAAGAATACTAATACATTATTAGTGAAACTATGAATTTATCCAACCGTGCTGGAGATCAATCTAGAATTATACTCAAAAAGTTATAAACTTTGTAAGCCATTTGATACAATAATACCACTATTAGGTTTATTTCCCAAAGGGACTAAGGAAAAAGGAAAAGAAATTATATGTTTTAAAAAATTTATCGCAGCTCTTTTTTGTGGTGGTAAAGAACTGGAAACTAAAAGGTTGTGCATCATTTGGGGAATAACTAAAAAGTTGTTCTATATGATTGTAAAAATGAAATACTATTGTGCCATAAGAAATGTGAAACAAGATGATCACAAAAAAAACCTGAAAGACATATGAAGTGATACAAAGTGAGGTGAGCAGAGCCAGAACATTGTACACAGCAACAATAATGATGTATGATGATCACTTTGAATGAATTTGCTGTTATCAGCAAGGCAAGAATCCAAGACAATTCCAAAGGATTCATAATGGAAAAAGGATGTCCACTGCCATAAAAGAAGTAGACAGAAATCCAAATGCAAATTGAAACATATGATTTTTCACTTTATTTCCTCCATACATTTTCTCTAGTATAAGCAATATGTGTCTTGTTTTACAACATGACAAACAGGGAAATAAGTGTTATGTGATAATATGTATATAACCTATATCATATTGTCTTCCTTCTTAAGGACAAGGGAAAAAAAGAATGAGACAGATTTTTAGATATAGCCAATGTGAGAATTTATTTCTTTGGATAAGGATATTTATTATAATGTATTATTTATTGATAACAAATCATATGTATTACATTATTGTTATATTATATATTATGTTAAATATAAAAATAAGTAAAAATAATGATAACAAAGAAGGCATTCTGTGATAATGGAGTGGACAAAAGCTTTAGGAAGGTAATGTTATCTATCCTTTACATAAATTTTTTAAAAGGTATCTTTAATGGTTAATTACCAGTAGCAGCACCTCATAGCAGAAGCTAAATGGTGTTCAGCCTTCTCCTTTTCTTCCTAACTCCCTCCTATTTACTCTAGATAAAAAGGTTGTTTTTGGAGGTCAGTGAAGAAATACTTATACAAATGGTTGGTGTTTTCTTCTATCTCCCCCCTTCAGCAAAAAGAGCAATGGTCTATTTTTTTTTTTTTTTTTTGATGGCAATTGGGCTTCTGTTACTTGACTTGCTCTGGATCACACAGCTAGGAAGTGTGTCCGAGGTCACATTTTAAACTCAGGTCCTCTGGACTCCAGTACTGGAGCTCTATCCATGGTGCTACCTAGCTTCCCCAGAGCTACACTCTTAATCATGACTCAACCTCAATCAACTGTGAAACTCACTTTTGCAAACCATGTATCATCTCAGTATCTCAGTTTCTTCACTTGTGATTTGAGGATCTGGACTAAATAACCTTAAAATACCTTCCCCCACAAAAACATGCTATGATTCCATGATTTGTACACTAGTCTCAGCCAAGAAGTTTGCTGATGAAGGAGCACCAAACCTAAAGTAAAGAAGACCTGAGCTGAAATCTTGCCTGAGATACTTACCTGTAGAATAACCCTGGGCAAGTTACTCTCTGAAGAGTATCAAGGGGAATATTTAAATACAAAAAATTTAAATGTATTTTAGTTCCTTCATCTATAAAAGGAATATAGTCATAGTACCTACTTAGAAGGGTGGTTGTGAGGATAAAAGGAAATGTTATTGAAAAGTATTTTGCAAACTTTAAAATACTATATAAATGTTAGCTATTATATCATTTATATTTTTGTTCCAAACTATATTTTTGCTTCAAATTTAACTCATCTTTGCCTCGGTTTCATCATCTGTAAAATGAAGATAATAATAGAACCTATGGACTGTTGTAAGAATCAAATGAGATAATAATTTTAAAGCATTTAGCACACTGCCTGACACATGGTTAAATACTATATAAACATTAATTATTCTTAAGCAGGAGTCAGTTTCACACAAGATATTTCCTAGTGAAAGGCAACTAGGTTGACATAGTGAATTAATTTCTGGACTGGACTCAAGATCTGAGTTCAAATTCTGCCTGAGATATTTACCAACTATGTGACTAAACAAATCACTTAACCTCTGTCTGTCTCACTTTCCTCCATTATAAAATGGGATTATTAATGGCACTTACCTCCTTGGGTCACTATGAGAATCAGATGAGAAATTTATAAAACCCTTGGCATAATTCCTGGTATATATTGGGCATTTAATAAATGCTTGTTTAAACATATATTTTACCTCCCTGCCCCATGTGCATAAATATCCATTACTAAAGGGGTAGTCTGAAATAGCAAGGGTATTTCTTTCCAGTAATTCTAATCTCATAAAGCAGGGAACAAACTTCATTCCAATGTACTTTGTTTGACACAGAACTGAACAGGATTTCACACCAACTAGAAATGCACTCTGGGATTTGATGTGATGTCAGCCTATTTGATTCCTTTGTTGAATTTCTTAGGAGGTTTGTCACTGTGGATAGAGTAACATGACTTGGACTCAAAATATATAATAAAAACCATTCATTTATTCAACTACATAGCTACTCAGCATGATGAAACCACAGACCCGCAGGATAGCAGAATTGTAGTCTTGTGCTTATTGTATCCATTTCTGTCTGAATAACAGAATCATTGACTTATTCCATTTTGGGTAGCAGGGGGAGTCATTATTAGGCCATTTGTAGTCCAATCTCTAACTCATACACCCTATTCTGTCACCCTTGCTATACAATCTGACTAATATCTCTTCATGGGAGAAGATACATTGGAGTACATCTTTCACCCCCTACCTTCCGTGGAATTCTTTATTTTTCATTCAGGAAGTTTTATATGTAGCTTTTTCAATTGCATCCTGCCTATAAGATTGCCCTGCTCACTCTTCATTCATAAGTAGCTCTGTAAAGTTAAAAATTCCTGCTCTGATCTTTATTGGCATCTCATTATTGGGCTGCAATGGAAAGTAGTCCAAACTACTGTTCATTATCATGCACATTGTCTGTCCATACCACTACCTTGTCCAAGTAACTGACAAAGGTAACTATCCCAAGAAAACATTGGTTGCCAAACATTCTGGATCCATTTCCCTTTTTTTTGTAGTTCCCATTGAATAGCAATTATATTTGAAATATCATTACCACCAGGTTCATTCACACTTCTTTAGTGCTTTATTATTATAAGGCAATTTCATAGTTATCAATGTGAAAAACCAATCATTCACTTATGGTTCTTTAAAATCACTTGATATATAGCCGTCAAAGTATATTACAACACTTGTAAGAATAGTTTGAAACACTTGCAGCTTTTGGGAGGAAAGGGAAGAGGACCTTATTATCAGGAAAATGGCGGGGTAGTTACTTTCTATAAAATCTACCAACACCAAAACCTCAAGAACAACTAGCAACAACAAAATGCAAAGGAATTATTTACCAGTTAGAGTAACTAAAGGTGAATCCATAAGAGATTAGAAAACTACACAAGGTAAAGCCTTAATTAAATAATATAAAAGAACTTTAATTCTTAAAAATCTTCCTCAAGATCCCCACCCTGATCCAATCTGCCCACTGAGCACAGGAAACACAAGCAACCATCTAGCCATATTTCAGATTCTGTTAATGTAGTTCCTTATTCAGTCCTCTCATATTAGTGACTCACCCTGAACCCCCTACAGCAGGGGTTGGCAACGTATGGCTCTCGAGCCATATCTGGCTCTTTTGAGGGCCAGATATGGCTTTTTCTGCAGGAGCCATAAAGTCAATTTTTTTTCAGGCTCTGTTACAGGAGCGCACACTGTGAGCACTGTACGGCTCTCACGAAATTACATTTTAAAAAATGTGGCGTTTATGGCTCTCACGGCCAAAAGGTTGCCGACCCCTGCCCTACAGTATCCCAGGTAGCTGATACTGATTCTATCCAATCATAGAGAGGAAATAAAGACAAGTGGAAAAAGGATGGAAGATATAGGCAATGAAGAATGCCATGAAAATTCCCAGGCTAGATGATCAATGGGTATGGTCCCACCATGATGAACCCTGATGAGGTCAAAGAAAAATGTTATAACGACCCTCCTCTGAAGGGTCTTATCATCATCAATGTGCTCCAAAAGGACAAGCTTGTAATTGTGACTTTAATGTTAAAGTAGGCACAGATTATCAGATATGGTAGGGAGTCCTTGAGAGGAAGAAATGAAATCAGAAATGGCAATAGCATTAGTCACTTACTCCTGAAGACTTCTTATGACTTTCTCTTTGCCAACAGTCTTTTGTTTACATAAAGTCAATAAAATTTCATGGATGCATCCTCACAGCAAACACTGGCTTTTAATAGACTATGCCATTATAAGGAGAAGAGACAGATAGTATGTGAGCATAACAAAGGCAATGTGTGATGCAAAGTGCTGGGCCAAACACAGACTTATCCTCTCCAAGCTAAGTATTTGCATTCAACAAAAGCAGGGGTCCCAAGGCAAGATGACTACCAGAAGTCTCAATACCAACAGATTATAGCACTCCTCCATTCATGAACAGTTTGTGGCTGACTTTGAAGGGAAGCTGATCCCATATAAGGTCAGCAACACTGGAATTGAAAAAGAGTGAGTAGCTTTCAGAGATCTGGTATACAGCACCACATTTACTCATCTGGGCTAGAACACTCACAAATATCAGGAGTGAGTTGATAAAAATGATGGGGAAATTCAGAAACTACATAATTAAAAATAAGAACTCCATAGGATTTCTTAACTGGGTAGTTTATCCATCTCTAAGAAGGCAGTAAAGTACAAATGAAATTTAGAAAGATTCAGAATTCTTTGCTCAGTAAGAAGGCAGATGAAATTCAGTTTTATACTAATAGTAGCAACCCACAACTATTCTACAATGCCCTGAAAGCTAATCATGGGTCAAAAACCTATGGTACAAACCAACTATTCAGCAATGATGGAACCACACTGATCAAATGATGAGATGATCTTGGAGGGATGGATTGAACTCTTCCAAAGTGTCCTCAACAGACTTCTTTCAATCAATGCTGAATCCAATAACTGCATGCCACAGGTTGAATTCCATCCCTTTCTAGCCAAACTTCCAACTGAAGAAGAGCTTTTGAATGCCATTAGGCTCCTCTTGAGTGGCAAAGCTCCTGGTACTGATTCCATTCCAGCAGAGATTTACAATGCAGGAGGCCAACTGACCATACAAAACCTGATTGAAATCTTCTGGATTATATGGCAAGAAAAGATTTTCTTCCAGGAGGTCAAGGATAATTTCACTGTCCATCTGTTAAAGGAAAAAGAAATAAGTTGCACTGTGACAGTCACAAGGGATCTCTCTCTTAGTCATTGCTGATAAGATTCTTGACAGAATGCTTCTTTAATCTGTTGGTCCTTCACCTGGAAGACAGTAACGAAGGACAAGGAAAGTAGTCTTGCAGAAACTGAAACATGAAGAAAGACAAGGAAGCTGGGAAATAGAGATGAGAGGCAAGAGAGTTCTGGGAATGAGGGACAGCCAGGGAAAATTCCCAGTCCAGAGATAGAATGTTGTGGATAAGGAACAGTAAGGAAATGGGTGTGAATGGAACACAGAATTTGTAGAAGGGAGTAAGCTGTAAGAAGACTGGAAAGGTAGGAAAGGGCCAAGTTATGAAAGGGTTTGAAATCTAGGAAAAAGATTTTATTTTTGCTCCTTTGGTAATAGGGTGTCAGTGGAAATTACTGAATAGGAAAAGGACAGTAATATTGCCAAATCTGCATTTTAGGAGGATCCATTTGACACTGAGTGGAAGACAGAATAGAGAAGTCTGAGGCAAGGAGCGCAACCAGCATTCTTTTGCAAGCATCAAGGTGTGAGGCAGCTAAGTGGCACAGAGACCTGGAGTCAAGAAGCCTCATCTTCTTTAGTTCAAATCTAGCTTTAGGCAATTACTAGCTATATGACCCTGGACAAGTCACTAAACTCTGTTTTCCTCAGTTTCTTCACCTGTAAAGTGAACTGGAGAAAAAAATGGCAAACCACTCTAGTATCTTTACTGAGAAAACCTCGAATAGGATTACAAAGAGTTGGACATAACTGTAAACAACAATAGTAATAAGGTAATGACATCCCTCACCAACCAAGGTGGTGACAGTATCAGAGGAAATAGTGGGTATATATGAGAGATGTTATAAAGGTGTAAATGGCAGGACTTCACAAGGGATTAGATATGGAGATAGTGGTTTAAGAGAAAGTGAAGAAACAAAAAAGACACATAGTTTGTGAACCTGGGTGATTAGGAAAATGGTGGTACTCTCAACAGTAATAGAGAACTTAGGGAGAGAGAATGGTACCTAGTTGCTAGTTGAATGAATTATAATTTTCACTGAATAAGAAAACCATATATTTGCCAAACCTCCCATCTAATTTATTTTGCATGGCCTTATTATTAGTATCTTACCAGAGTAGACTTCTTAATACAAATGTCTCCTGAATACTAAGTGAAAGGGTTAAATTCTTCTCTCCTGGTCCACTTTCTTGCCCAAGGATACATTTTGGCCTCACATGCAGGAAGTCACAAAAGAAGTCTATTTCCTTTAATTTTTCACCACATCCTAAGCAATTCCTCCAAGGGCTTCCTCAGATGGGAAAGGCAATTCACAATGCAATAAAATTTATAGCTCATAAAATTATGAATAAGCCAAACGTTAAAAAAGAAAAGTTAAACTAGGTTTAAAATGATTTTTATAGTATCAGCCACATGAATTGACACAGAAAATGATTTGCAAATGTAAAGGTATGCAACAACTAAATGTTCTGTGCTCTCAGGATGTTAAAGAAGGATTGTCTGCACAGCACAAATAAATTTGGCAAACACTGAGTTAGTTTCGTCCCTATAAGTAGCTAAATTAGATATTGTAAGTCAAAAAGTGAGTATGTATGTAGGAGAGCAGAGTAAGTAACCTAAATTAACTGGATTGGGTTATCTTTACAGGCTAAATAAATGAGAGATTTAGTAATTATGCAACCAGTCTGGCATAAATGTTGCTTTTTAAAGATACCCCACCACCACCCATTCTTCCTAGCAATGTTCTTCTTTTAATCAATAGTAGTGTTTTTTTATTTGAATTATTAGAATTTACTCAGTTATCTACTTCATTTAACTACCACACTAGTAGTACTTCATAGTTACAAATTAATTTTATGTAAATTTGTCTAATTTGATCCATACAACAATCCTATAAGGTAAGTAGGCTATAAACTATTTATGCATAGGAAATGCATAAATTCTCTGAAGTTCAGAGAGTTTAAATGACTGAAAGGATTAGAACTTGAACAGAGTCATCATCCATCTAGTTAACCATTCCATTTTACAGATGAAGAAACTGAGGCCCAGAGGAAACAACTGCTTTTCTTCAAAGTTTCACATTGTTTAAATAGCAGAACAATAATTTGAGTCCAGGTAATTAAACTAAACAGGAGTACTTTCTCTGCCCTACTGCTGGTCCACTGTCACATAATTAGAAATTGGCAGATCCAGACCTTGAGCCTAGATCTTTGTACAAAATATCCTATATGCCCACACTTTTTTCTACATTTGCCTACCATGCCTTTGGTATTCAATATTCCAATAGACTTTTTTTTTCTTTCTTATTTTAAACCCTTGCTGTCTTTCTTAGAATCAATACTGTGTATAGGTTCTAAGACAGAAGAGTGGCAAGGGCTAGACAACAATGGAGGTTAAGTGACTTGCCCAGGGTCACACAGCTGGGAAGTGTCTGAGGTCAGATTTGAACCTAGGACCTCTGGTCTCTAGGCCTGACTCAATCCACTGAGCTACCCAGATGTCCCCTCCAATAAACTTTTGATCTTATTTATATGGGAACTCTTCAATGATGCAAACTACTTATCCTACACAATTCTCTACCCAATGTCCTGGGGTCTTCTTACTTTTTCTTCCCATTGAGATGATACCAATGGAGCAGATGTAATTAGCCTTTGTTCCTGCTTCATTACCAACACACCTTCTTTTTCCCTTGTACTTTTACTTGATGGAGTTTCCTCTTTCTTTCCTCCTCATTGGGATTCTTCATCTCTAATGTGCTAGAGGTTGTCCAGATCCTGCATTTGGCCCTTGGTGTGATTCTCATTTTCATTTCTCTAGTGTACCATGACTCACAGCTACATATCATTTGAAGAATATTCTTGATTTAAAAAAAAGGATAGGATGTTGTTTCTAAAGGAAGTTTGGAATCATTCAAAGAATTTTACAACTTCGCAAAGTCAATCCAATTTGCTCTCCTCCTTGGTCCATTCACTATATCTTGTTCACACACACACATATTCATATAAACATTAACTAGAACTAACATTGATATTGTATTGCACTTTTATTCATTTAGTTAAACATTTTCCAATTACATTTTAATCTGGTTTGGACTGTATTAAGGATTTTTGTGGATTTCTAGCAGCCCATGAAAGGAAATTTGGTACCTCTCGACTAGATCATATGCATTCTTCATTCACTGGTTTTCCTTTGTTCATAGCTAAGCCAAATCCTTTAAAGATTATGGATCTCATTTAGGTAGTCTGTAATGTTTTAGGGTTTTATATTCAGCACAATGTCATCCAAATATAGCAGCATCTGGAATACTTCACCATATATAATCCCTCTCCATTTGGAATCTGACTGGATCTCTTCCAGGGCTATGGTTGCCATCTTTGATCAACATATGTCTCCCTATTTTATTCCTCACTAGATATTAATGAACAGAGTCATCAGACAAGGTTATTTTTGTTATTACAGCTTTCAAAGAATCATTTAAAATTTCTACATATGCATGGGAAGTGTCTTATTAGTGGAAAACCTTTAACATGCCAGTTTTGCTCTATTAAATCAAATTATTTTAATCATCAGCAAACAATAAGCACAGTGGAATCTTGGAGTCTCTGTTTTCTTTCAACCAATTGTGTATTAGTAAAAATGTGGTCTGTTGATGAATATCAATTAGTGAAAAAAAGATTGTGAAATACTGATTGGGAGTATTTATTAAGCATACCAGGTACAACTTTAGACCCAATCAAGATTAAAAGTTGTAAAGAAGTCTTCAAAAGGATTAACTGTTGATAGTTTAGATTAACTGATGTTGGTGCCTGAATTCACTAGATAATACCATCAGTTTTTTGTTCATGTAGTACAGTGCATAAACATTCATTAATTCAACAACCAAATTCAATAACATTTATTGGACTATTTTGTGCATATCACTATGCTTGGTGCTGAGAAGTTTACAAAAAAAAAATTCAAGATAATTTCTGTCTCTCAAGCACTTGGAAATTTAAGTGCAAAACTATGACCTGAACATAGTAAAAGCCACATCTCAGGTAAGATAACATGTACTGGGGAAGATGGAACCTCTGTGTCAAAGAGCACCTGGCCCCTTTCAGTGCCTTACACCACCACTTTGATTCATAGATAACACAATCCCCCTTCATTCTGTAGATGCTGCTTTATAACTCAGAAATCTACTTTAAAAAACCACATGTCAAGAAGAAGTAGGAAATGACTCAGAAAAATACATTTCACTGTATGATATAACGAGTTCTAATTTCCTCATTAGAAAGAGCGACATCATCATAAAGAATATCTGCCAACAATCTAATATAAAAATGTACATGCATCATGAAAAATAATTGCTGTTCAATTACTACTGAATTATAAAGCCGTCGTACAGGTGCAATAATGCAAGAACCTTGAGAGTATGAAAAACTGCTTAGCATAGGTAATTACATATGTCTGAATGAAGTCCCCAGAATAAAATTTGCAGTGTTTGAAGAAACAATGAAATCAGACTCAAAGCTCTATTTATAGCTGTATTTTTGAATTTTCTATTTTTTTTCCCTTTTGAAAGTTTTCAAAGGCCAGGGAATAATTCTCTCCCCACCACACACATTGAAACACATTGCAGGATGAAATAAGTAATAACTGCTCCCCACATTCTCTAGCTGTCAATTTGTACCTACAACAGGGACAAAACTACAAAGGACAAAAATCCAGTCATAACCAGTTATAAATTCTTTTTAATTTAAAGACTGAAATTACAGCCAAACTGTGCATAATTCATACATATAAAAAATAAAAGTGCTTCTAAGAATGTATTTAATAGAATTCTAGATCTCGGAGCTAGAAGGAACCTTAGAGATCATCTACTCTGGGTCAACTTCTTTCCCCACCCTAAACTATATAGGGAGAGTAAGCTGTATTTAGAGTATAGTCCAAGAATCCCTGGAAATCCCTAACACCCTTCGGAAGGGTGTACAAGGTCAAAATTATATAATTTCATATAATACTTTACTTATTAATTTTAGCTTTTAAATTCTCTTCCCTTTACATATGTATGTAGGGCTGTACTTTCTTCACATACTTCAACCAAAACAATGTAACTTGATAGATTGAAAATAGAAGCAGATATGAGAGCCAGCTTTCTTCTATTAAGCCACCATTAAAGAAATTTGTGAAAACATTTTATAAACAATTTCATTCTTATAACTGATATTTTAATTTTGGAAACTAGTTATTTTCACAAAATTGTGTATCTTAATATGCAATGGATTTGTTACATCTATTTTAAAAATAAATAGGAATATAAAATATTTATCAGTTTAAATTTCTATTGTGGAAAATATTAATAGAAATAATCCACATAATCAAAAGCTGTCAGGCGGGTCTTCAATAATGTTTTAAAGAATAAAAAGATCCTGAGATCAAAACATTTAGTCTTAAATGTCTTAAAAGCCTCCTGTTTTGAAAATATTGTGGTCAAGACCCTCAGGCAATACGAATTTGAACTACAAAGTTGAAAGGGACATTAGTGATCATCTAATCTGGTTCCCCTTCCTCAGATGAGAAAACTGAAACTCAAGAGATCAAATAATTTCTTAAAGTTTGCTGAGATAGAGTTAGAATTAAAACCAGATCAGTTTATTCCCATATCAGTAAATGTCCTTTCCAATACATCATGAAAAAATTCTCAGTTATCTTCTGTCAAGAATTCCCCTACCCTAGTATTATAAAAGCCTAATAAAAGGTTCCAGCTGCAGTGGACCTTAATTTAAATATATTTATGGAACTAACACAATTTTTTTATTAGATGATTTAGCAGTTCCTGTTTGATCCTATAAAGCTGAAACTTTTTTACCTCAAAGAAAGAAAATAGGAAGGAGTCTTCCTTCCTCTACTAATAATCTGTTCTGATACCTCATTATGACATAGAAGAGACCCCGATTTCATGAAAGTCATCCCAGGTAAAATACAACCTCTGACAGGGCCTAGAAAACTGGAAAGGGAATGTGATGAATTATTTGCCTTTTTCCAACAGCCAACTTAGGTCATTTCAAAGATATTTAGTGGTGGTTGACAGAGGAGTTAGTAGCCAAAATGGCGGAGGGAATACACACACTAATTAAATCATAGATCATTGGAATACTGAAATAAGAGAGGTAGATATGTTATGATGTGGTGTAGGAGTAAATTACCAACTTTGAAGCAAGGAAGAACTGGATTCAACTCTTGCCTCTGAGAGATACTAACTGCTTGAGTCTGAACAAGTTCTATCATCTCTCAGTGGCTAAAACAACTAAGATCATCCATTACATGGTAATTGCCAATCTGCTTTGAAAGGGAATTGCCTAGGTCAATTAAAAACCAGAGTCTATTTGCATTTCTCTGATTATTAGAGATTTGGAACACTTTCTCATGTGCTTATTAATACTTTTGATTTCTTTACCTGAAAATTGCCTATTCATGTCTCTTGCCCATTTATCAATTGGGGAATGGCTTGATTTTTTATACAATTGCTTTAACTCCTTGTATATTTGAGTGATTAGACCCCTGTCAGAGTTTTTCGTTATAAAGATTTTTTCCCAATTTGTTGTTTCCCTTCTGATTTTGACTACATTGTTTTTGTTTGTACAAAAACTTTTTAGTTTAATATAATCAAAACCATTTAATTTACATTTTGTAATTTTCTCTAACTCTTGCTTGGTTTTAAAGTCTTTCCTTTCCCAGAGATCTGACAAGTA
>NC_058134.1:191912637-191925788 GCF_016433145.1 Gracilinanus agilis
GAGAGAGAGAGAGAGAGAGAGAGAGAGAGAGAGAGAGAGAGAGAGAGAGAGAGAGAGACGGACAGACAGAGACAGAGACAGAGATAGAGATAGAGACAGAGACAGAGAGGGGGTGGGAAAGGAAGGAGAGAGGGAGGGATGGAGATACTACTGGAAGGGCTTAGTCTAGGCCCAGGGAAGGAAGGAGAGAGAGGCAGCCTGGAGCTGCTCAGACTTAGTTCCAGCCCCTGATAGGATTGGAGAGCAAGCACAGACCTCAGGCCAGCTTCACCTTTTGTAAGAAGGAAAGGGCCTTGATGAACTAATCAACAGGGGCCCTCCCTAGCTGCTCTGTGATATGCATGGAGACATTTCCAAGCAGCTGTATCAATCCCAATATCACTCCATTAAGTTTTCTTAGGGGTAGCTGGGTGGCTCAGTTAATTGAGAGTCAGACCTAGAGATGGGAGGTCTTGGGTTCAAATCTGGCCTCAGATACTTCCTAGCTAAGTGACCCTGAGCAAGTCTCTTAACCCTCCTTGCCTAGCCCTTATTGCTCTTCTATCTTGGGGGCGGGGGGGGGGGGAGAGAGAGAGAGAGAGAGAGAGAGAGAGAGAGAGAGAGAGAGAGAGAGAGAGAGAGAACGAACCTTCCATATCTAGGCCACTTAGTGAGCCTAATACTAACCACCTTTTTCCACAATCTGGTACCACTTCTACTGACAGACTTGTCTTACCTTGCTCATGACAGGGCTAGAGAACCTCCCTGCTCCTATCCACCTGGGCTAGGGATAAGCTTGGTCCAACTCAACTCCCTGACCTTCAGGCTTAACATCAAAGCCCTGAGAGCAAATTCATGGAGGTGACAGACTAAAAGAACATCTGTAAAAAGGAACAAGTCTCTTTGTCCCCTGGACCAGGGATGAATGCCTAGGGCAAAGTCCTTGGCTTCTCTAGTCCAAAGCTTCCATGTAGCCCAGGTCTGGCAGCATTTCCAAAGGGTCAAAACTAGTGCCACCAAGGGCCTGGACTGAGAGAGCTGAAATGGTTGAGAGCCCAGTCCAGAGACAGGAAGACTCATTTTCCTGAGTTCAAATATGGCCTCACACACTCACTAATTATGTGACCCTGGGCAAGTCAATTACTCCTGCTGACATCAGTTTTCTCATCTGTAAAATAAGCTTAACTTTAATCTAAATAAATATCTAAGAAGTTAAATCTTTTCAAATGTAAAAACATATTAATTTTTTAATACTAAAAAGTATCCTTTGTTGTGCCCCCATCCACTGAAAGCTAGAAACAATTCTAGTTCCAGGTTTGATTTGTAAAATTTTATTTAATAGACCACACATAGCTTTTTATTTTTGAAATTCCAGCATTTCTTCTCCATTAGATTATAAATTCCCTAAAGTCAGGAACTATCTTTATAAATAAAGCCTACTTTCTGTTCAGTGTTTTATTTGAATCTTTCGCTTTCCTATGTAGATTTTTCTTCCTTTTGGGGGGAATAGGTAAAGAACAAAAATAACCTCTAGAAACATGGATGTACTCTCAGTCATAAGCTTTTGAAATATTATGACTTCCAGGAAGCTACAGGAGAAATAGCTGGCGTGTGCAAAATTCTTTCTTATAACAGGGAGATCACCAAATGTGGAATCAGGAGTTCTGAGCTAACATATTGGCTTTAGCATTTACTCTCCTTTCATTGACCTGAGTTCCTGTTTTTAATAGTGTAACTGAAAGTTCGATTTGGAGTCAGAGAAACTGGTTGTAAACCCCAACTCTACCACGTGTTGCCAATATGAGCTTACACAAGTCAAGTGACTTGTTTTGTCCTCAGTATCCCCATCTGTAAAACAGAGAGTTGGAGTACATAATCTCTAAAATCTTTCCTAATATAATCCAAAATAAATGAGAATAATACTCAACTATTCCATTGGTTTTTGGGGAGGAAAATCCTTTGTGAGTCCTAAAGAGCTAAAGAAATATAAAGTATTTTAGGAAGAAAAAAGCAAATGACCATTAAGTTTAAATGTGTATTGATAATTAAGTTAAAGTCTGGGTTGTGTTAGTTTTTTTTTTGGTGGAAATAAGGTATCTGGCCCCAAAGGAGTTTGCTATTCAGCAATTTACTCAAAACATAATTTTGAGACTTAGTAAGATGGAAATATACATGAAGTAAAATGCAACTTCCCCATCCTACAGAACAACCCAGCTTAAGTTCTGATTTTGAAAAGACCTGAAGGCTCAGAGACAGGGTGGTCAAAGGCAGTTCTTCATTTGACCCTATTGAACAGGTCATGGAGAAAATTCAGGAATGCCCTAGGAGTAGTAATGAGTAAACATTTTAAACTATTTAAAACTCTTATTCCATATACCAGAAACAAATGCCAATTTCTGCACAGATGGTAACCACCCCCATAAGACTGCCCACATACACAATTTCAAAATGACAAATGTGGAAAATACAAAAAGGTATGGAAAAACCTGAACAGAATAATGCAAATCAGGGTCAGCAAACTAAGAATAACATTCATGTTGCTAAAATAATAGTTCATAGAACCAAAAAGGGAGGCAAACTTTTAGACACTAGCAAATAAATTATTTTCTTGTTAAAGTGAATGTTACATTATAATTTCTAATCAAATGCAAATAGTTCAAATATAAAAGCTGGATTGGAGAATGACTTTACCCATAGATAGATTATTTGTATTTCTTGAAAGGACTATTCCTTGTCATTATGAAAAAGTATAACAATAAGTTTCCAATTTATGCTAAATAAAGCAGATTTTTTCTGTAATCCAGTTATCTTTCAACCAAAGTTTGCATTTGACTATGGTATAACAAGGAAATCTGAAAATGAAAAAAAATAATCTACTTTTTTTGTTTTAATTTCATTTATGGAATTTTATTTATTCATTTTTACTTATGAACTTATTTTGATTATGAACTTAGAATTTTATTAAGAACTTGTCAACAAAAAAGTCAAGATATAATGAACAATAAAGATCATCTCTTACTTCAAAAGAATTGCAAACTATTAGCAACAATGTAAATTAATGAAATGCCATAAATCACTAAGAAAAAGAAGAAAAAATAAAAACAAATATAAAAATTTGCCTAATACCTAGCAATTGACAAAGATAACAAAAGATGGTGATGTAAAAATAAATGGGCACACTGTTGGTGAAGCTGACAATTGGTCCTAACAATTCTGGAAAGAGATTTGGAATTATATGAAGAAAATGACTAAAATCAATTAATTAAATAAATGGGAATAAATTATTTTTAAATTGACTAAAACTAAATTTTAAAGAATAACTTTTTGAACAAGAGATTAGAGAATTGGGTTTAATTAGGGCAATCAGATCCTTTCTATACACATGTCCTGATCTACTTTAGCTTAGGCACATGTGAGGGCACCTACATGGAGATGTGCTGAGCTCTTTGGCAAATTCTGAATACATATGATCATTGATGAAGGATTTAGGAATGGTATAATAATTGTTCATTCCCCATGTTTGCAGGGATAGAGCCATATCAAAAGCAAATAGGAAGGGGGCAGCTGGGTAGCTCAGTGGAGTGAGAGTCAGGCCTAGAGACAGGAGGTCCTAGGTTCAAACCCGGCCTCAGCCACTTCCCAGCTGTGTGACCCTGGGCAAGTCACTTGACCCCCATTGCCCACCCTTACCAATCTGCCACCTATGAGACAATACACCGAAGTACAAGGGTTTTTTAAAAAAAAAAAGCAAATAGGAAGACAACTGACTACTTGGTTGACTTTAAAAAGGGAGATAACTCCTATTCTTTTGTTTTCTTCTTCTCATTTGAAAGTACGGCATGGTGCTCCATGAATGTATATTCTTTTGAACCTTTGAAATGTGTTTTTCCCTTTCATCCTTTATTATTATTTGTGGTATGTCTGTTCTGTACCATCGATCTACTTTTCTATTTCTTAGCCAGCACCAGACAGTTTTGACAATTATTGCTTTATATTAGTTTAAAATCTGATATTGCTAGACCTCCTTTACATTTTTTCATTAATTCCTTTAATACTCTTGACAATTTGTTCTTTCAAATGAACTTAAAAAAATTTTTTTCTAGTTCAAAAAAATAATTTTTGTTAATTAAAAAAATCCCCAGCTCTAAAGTATATATCAGACTATGCTCAGATTACCTCCTCTTTATTGCAAGTTTTGGGGCAGAGTGATCATTTCCTTTCAAGTTCCCATCCTTTCCACCCCAGCAATCGATTCCTCCCTATTAGTGAGAATCAGATCCAGAATAACATTCCACCTTGTGTTGTTCAAACTTTTGAAAGGTTAAATGGTCACTAAAGCACATGGAGAAACTGTTCTGCTTTTGGAAAAGAGAAACCTCTGCCACATATCTGGGTAACTGAAATCACTATCACTCCTATATGAAGCTTCTGTGCCAAGCTTGTGATCTGTTTCCCAAACTGCTCATCTCTTTGTTCGTTCTTTCCAGGTGTTCTATTTTATAAAATATTACAGTGACAAAAATCTATTCTGTTTCTCCTTCTTTTGACCTTTACCTATTCACTGTCATGCTTCTCCTATTCTGGTTTCTTGGTATCCTCAAATGAGTAAACTTTCTTAAAATACTATTCTATACCCTTCACAAACCTTTTTCTTTTTAAAAATGCCCTAGCTATCCAGGACTATAGTCTCCTAAGAGGTGTAATTTCACCAATTTTCAGTAATACTTGTGAGGTCACATTTTTTTTTGCATTAGGACCTCTAGTTCTGATCTGATACCTAAACTTTGGTAATCTGTATATAGACACTCAAGGCTTTTCTTTGGTTTACTATTTCATCTTTTACATTTTTGCCAATATGTGCCTATGAATCTCTTGTGTTTTAAGCATTTATTTTGTGCTAGAGGAAATAAATAGCCTTTATACCTTATTTTTTTTATATAGTGAGTATCTTTTTTGAAGAAACCCTGTTAATCCCTTTTAAGGAGACCATAATCATGGGTCATTCCTATGTTTTGTTCAAGATTTTCCCTCCAGAATTCAACTTGGGAGTGGGAGTGTTATGAATCATATAGTATACACACAAAAAAGTCTGATTTCTTTTCTTTAAGGTCCAGGCTCCTGTTGGGATTAAGCCCCAGCTGCTTGAGCCCAAAGCCAGGATCTCTGAATGGGAAGTTACTCTGTGACTATTGGATAAAGGTTTTCTGCCAATATGCATTAAAGCTATGACTCTTAAGCAAATTCTTTAGTTTCAAATCCAGTGTTTTATATAAAGATGACTCCATATGCCTCCTAGGTAGCTACTAAATCTACATG
The DNA here is from genome assembly GCF_016433145.1 of Gracilinanus agilis. Taxonomy (NCBI): domain Eukaryota; kingdom Metazoa; phylum Chordata; class Mammalia; order Didelphimorphia; family Didelphidae; genus Gracilinanus; species Gracilinanus agilis. The sequence goes on from NC_058134.1 coordinate 191,917,933, forward strand.
AGTCTCATAGACTCATAGACTTACCTTGAAATCTGCAGTATTTTCTTCTTATTGCTATTTTGTTTGATTGGTAAATTTCTACTTTCCAAAATTGTGTGCTATTATCCACTCACCCACCCAGATGACTAGACATTTAATAATCCCTTATCCCCAAGGATCTTTGTTTCTTTATCCCTGACCACTAATTGGTAATAACAATCCAACATTACTTTTTGTTTAATATTTTTCCATTTCATTAGTGAACTCAAATTACTCTACTGTAAACCCAGCTAGTCACCTAAAAGTACTAGCATTTTTGTTACCTAATTACTTTCTTATCTGAATTTCGACCAAAAATAAGAAGAAATGTAATAATGATAAGATATCACACTCTCCAAAACAGATTTTCTTTCTTTCTTTGCACTGTTCTGGCTTTTTTAATTAAAGTATCAGAAATTATTAGACTCAAATTATTTCTTGATCTACTATTCAAATTCTCCTGAAATATTGCTTCACTTGCCTCACTATTTAAACCTTTATCAGTGTAAAGCAGATGAGTTCCTACACATATTCAACTGGATTCATGTAATTCAATATAATTTAAAGGAGGAGGAGAAGAGTATAAATAAACTAATTAAACAAACAAATCAGATTTGGACACAGCTGGGTGACAACAGAAGTTTAAATGCTTGTGTATATTGTGCTCTCAGATCACCAAAATGAATAGCATTAATGTGCAAAGAGTACTACAAAATTGTGGCATGGAGGCGTGACATTCAAAGCAAGGTTCTTATTTCATTAGAGGGCAAGGGGAAAAAGAACACAAATTCAAATCACTTATTCTAGTCTTGTTGAAAGAGGTTAGTTATGCCTGTTAAAAACTTTCAAAAACTTCAAGAAAAACTCCTTCTAAACTACAGAAAAGAGAGGGAGAAGAAGAGGGATGACAGTGACTTCTCTGTATTACAGACCAAGAAAAAACTTCAGGCTCGAATCTGTTGGCTACTGGTACAGTTGTGTGAAAGATTTACTTTTTTTGCTATTGTCTGTAATATGATTATTTTTTGCACTGTAAAGCTAGGCTACCACAATTACCAGGCAGTGATTGTGAACCTCAGTTTCATTGGGACTTCCATGCTCACACCTGTGTTTGTGGGATGGCTGGCTGACACCTGCCTGGAGAGGACCAAACTGGTGTACATTTGTTCATTTCTACATTTTGTAGGTTAGTGGCATCTCTTTGTATTTCTTAGTTTGACATAGTCTAAAATCAGTTTTTAGCTTTGCATGTGGATACTCCCTTCTAATCTGAAATAGGCTATTTAGAGGAAGAATGTTGTTCTTATATTCTGAGTACATAAGTATTTAGAAGGAAGCTGGTGAAGGCTTGTTTTTTTGTTTTTAAATGAGATGTGAAATGTTTTGCATTTATCTGCATGGCTATTGTATAAATGTACTCAACATAGTGACTACATAATGACTTAACACTTATCCTCTATATAGCTTAAGATTCAATAACCTCAGGACTATGCTTCAATAATCTTCTATTTGTGACAGAGTATTTAATATCTATGTAAACATACAAAGATATTCCCTTTTATGATGCTTTTCATAAAAATTAGTTCTACCTAATATGCTATTCAGCAATGAACAGTGCATAAGAAATAATACCTCGTGAAATATAGACAAGTGGAAAGGGAAGAAATTCATGAAAATACTCATTTTTAATACCCAAAACATTTCTCATGTGGTATAAAAAAGTGTTAGAGAATGGAAAGGGTCTACAAGGGCTCTTGATTTCTGTGGTGTATTCATGCAATGAAAATGAGGACTCTATTTCTGGAAAAACATTGTTCAAGAGCAATGTGATCTATTGGGAAGTAGTAGGAAGTAGAATTTTTTTTAGTGGATGTAGGTGGAGAGAAGTTAGCAAAAACTGATTTTCTTAGGCTCATTGAATCACTTTGACCTATTCTGTTATTGGAGTTCAGTTAAAAAGAGTGATTTTCATTCAACAAACATTTATTGAAATGACACTGGAAACATTTTGGGGAAAGCAGCTACACAATGCTATGTGCATATAAAGAAAGTCTGTGATAGAAGCTATAACAATTGTAAAGATGTTAAGAAATCAACTAAGTCGCCAAAGGGGAAAAGATCTTATTACTACCCCAAAAGGCTGATCAAGAGAATATCAACTGCTAATCCAGTTGTTACCTTGCTCATCTATATGTTATTTATAACGTTATCCTTAATGAGGATATTAAACAAGAATGGTCAGATTTTTCTTTTCTTTTTTTTTTTAAACCCTTACCTTCCGTCTTGGAGTAAATGCTGTGTATTGGCTCCAAAGCAGAAGAGTGATAAGGGTAGGCAATAGGGGTCAAGTGACTTGCCCAGGGTCACACAGGTAGGAAGTGTATGAGGTCAGATTTGAACCTAGGACTTCCCGTCTCTAGGCCTGGCTCTCAATCCACTGAACTATCCAGCTGCCCCCTTAGTCAGGTTTTTAAAAGCAATATTGTACAGTAGACTAAACTTTTCCCATTATACAATAAATTGAAAGATGTACATGATGTTTCTTTAATTATCCCGTTGTGCTTATAATTTATTGGCTTATAAATAAGCTATTTGGTTCAATAGAGTAAAACATTTTCATTTAAATTGTAATCTTTACAAGAATTTATTCTTTGACTCCTTCCAAAGACTCCACATTTTTTCTTTTTAATTCAATGTTATTTCATTTCCAGTTCTGAATTCTCTTCTTGAGAAAACAGGAAACAGAGGCAATTACAAATTTGTATATGTTTCTGCAGTATTTTTGTTTAAAAAAAAAAAAAACTTTTATTCTGCACTCTGAATCCATCACCTCCCTATCTGGAGGTGGTTAGCATGTTTAATCATGAGTCCTATAAAATAGAGTTGATTCTGTTATGTTGATCCAAATTCCTTATTCTTTCAAAGCTATTTGTCTTTACAATATTGTTGCTATTGTATAATATTGTTCCCCTGGTTCTGCTCACTTCATTTTGTATCAGTTTCACACATGTCTTCCCAGGTTTTTCTAAAAGCAATCCTTTCAAATTTCTTATATAATAATAATATTTTATCACATAAATATACCATAATTTATTCGATTTTCCCTGCCTAATTGATATATTTGAAATGAAAATTCCCTTCAATTTCTACTTTTTACCATCATGACAAGAGCTGCTATAAATATTTGTCTACATTTTTAGTAATTTGAAACATATTTACTTTTACTTGTCTGATTTCCACTAGGGTAGAAATCTAGTAATGATATCTCTGGATCAAAGGGAATGCATAGTTTAATAGCTTTGGGGGCAAAGTTCCAAATTGCTTTCTAGAATGACCAGACCAGTTCACAATTCTACCTAAAGTATACTGATATACCTGTTTGTTTTTTCCCATTGCTCTTCCAGCATTTTTTAATCTTCTTATTTGCCAATTTTTCCAGTTCCCCTTTCATTAAGCAATAAGAGAAATGAAAAACAAGACCTTCATACAAATATGTATAATCAAGCCAAAGAAATTCCTTCACTGGCTATGTACAAAAACAGTCTGTCTGTCTGTCTGTCTTTCTCTCTCGTTAAGAACTCAGGATACAAAGGAAAGGGGGAAAATGTCTGTTCCCAAGGAGTTCACAGTCTAGTAAAGGAGACAACAGGCAAAAAAGTTGTGTACAAGACAAGATAAATTGAGAATATTCTCAGAGGGAAAGTATTAAAATTACAGAGGACTGGGAGAAGCTTCTTCTAGAAGGTAGCACATTAGATAAGACTTGAAGGAAGCCAGGAAAGCCAGGAGACAGAAATGAGGAGGAAAAGCATTCCAGGCTCAGAGGATAGACAATCAGGAGATAGGATCATGTGCCAAGAACAAGCAGAGCAGTGTCACAGAATCACAGAGTATGTGGAGAGGAGTAGGATGGAAAAAGCCTAGAAAAGTAAGAAAAGGATAAGGTTATGGAGAACTTTGAAAAACACACAGAGGATCTTATATTTTATTTTGGGAGTAATAAAGAACTTCTGGTATTTATTGAATGAAGGATGGAGGGGAGTAGGATTTGTTAGACAAAAATTTCAAAGAAAAAATAATTTAGGAACTGAATAGAGCGTGAGGAGGACAGTAGACTGGCTTGCCTTTGTAATATGTCAAAGTTCTTTAATAATCCTAAACTTCTCCCAGATATAGAGAGAGGTCTCACATTTTCTACTAGTGGTGGTATATGAATGGAAATTATGGAAAGGCACATTTCTCTGAAAATAAAATTCCCCACTGATAGAGGTGCCCAGTGATTTAGAGTAGATCACAAAATATATAAACTTGGGAATGAAATACAGAAATGGAATAAAGTATGTCATCAAATAAATGAATCAAAAAGATATGATGGAAACCTGGGGAAAACAAAAGGCACACTCCATAATCTTCATTCATATCTGTAAAAGATTAAGAGAAATCAAGGAAGGCTCATCAGTTCATTGAGTAGACTTCCTTTGAATATTCATATTCAATGTAATCATAGAGTCATTTGAATATTTGAATTTTAAACATTTATGGAGCTCTTGTTGTACTCTATTCAGGGCATTATGAAGCATAAAACAGAGCCCTTGATGTTGTTAACACACACGCTTGGAAAAACTAGAGAATCAAAACCAGTGCAAATTATAAATAGCTCAACATTTATATAAAAAATTAAAAGTAATCAAAATGTAGTTGGGTGAGTCAAGGTACCCCCCCTCTTCTCCACAGAATTAGATCTAAAAAACAGTACCAAAAAAATCTGATCTATTATTTTCTGGAAAGGGTGTTTTTATTATCTGTAGCTTTTAAAATTCATTTTGGATGCATGATCAATATTTGTAAAAATACATTTGATGAAGTAAAATATATAAAGATATATATTTATATATGCACACTCGAATAACACATTAGAAATTGCCAAAAGTCATTCAATTTGACCCTCATTCTGTTTATTTCCATATTTTCCTTCTTATAAATCTTTTTTAGATTTACTCAGCTCAGAAAGAGAAATATTCAGTTGTTTTACAGTTATTGTATTATCCTCAAAAAACTTTTTGTTATTACTTCAAGATTTCATACAGGTGTCAATACATATATTTTTGTCCATATTAGGTTTTTATTGTCTATGTTGCCTTTTAAACATTATGAAGTTTCCCTGTTAATCTTTTTTGATATTATCATTTTTACTATTGCCTTGATTAAAATTATAATTTCAATTCTGCTAGTTTAAAATGCCCTAAAGCTTAATAGATTTTTGTCTAGTTCATCACTTTTATTTTGCATGAGTCTCTGTTGAAATTGTGTGTGTATATGCATGTGTATGTGGGGGGGGGGCAACTAATTATTGAGCTTTGGTTTATTATCCATTCACTTTCTTTTAATTAAAATTTTAATCCATTCCCATTTAAAGTTGAAATTGGTATTTTCTTCCATTAAATTAAATACTATATATTTTTTTTTCTTCCTTATCCACCTTTCTAAAATCAGAATTCAGTTACTCTGGATTTGCTTACACTAATCTGATCCTAGCCTTTTCACACAAACTCTCCAAATCTACCACCATAGTAAATATCCCTTTCTAAAAACAAATTAAGTCTAGCTGACCAATCAATATCATTTGATTATCATGGGAAAAACACATTGGTGGGGGCTCATAAGCTAAAGCATTTAAATCAATCCTTTAGGGCTCCCCCTTGACTATGAGGTCTTTCTTATGGGAAGCAGACGTGATAGTACATGTGGGGTTTGGAAAAGGAAGATCAGAGCCTACATGAGCTACAAAGGTGAAAAAACAGGAGAGGCTAATTGGAGCAGGGTAGCACAACTAGTAACTAGCAGAGCGAGGATTCAAACCCAGATCTTCTAACCTCCAATTTCAAGATTTCTACTATTCTAAACCACCTAGTATGTAGCAGTTAACAGTGATTTACAGGTGAGAAGTGGCAAAAGATGTCATGGACCTATGTAATCAGCAAATGGAGTTAGTGGGTTCTGTAGAAAGAACAAAAGACAATAGACATTGATCTCTCCAAGATGGTAAAAGATTATGAGAAAAGCCTCAAATAGACTGAATATAGCCTTCATGTGAGATTTATAAGAAAATATGAAGAATGAAGAGCATTGTTTAAATTGCAGCCATATCATCATCTAGATTTTATTTTCTTTTTTGGAACTGTTATTGTCTGGTTTTCAGAATAGTTGTGCTGGTCAGATGAGAAAGTGCAGAGGTATTGTGATTTATAACACTGAAGAGGGTACGCTGAAATCCTAGACTGATCAAAGATTTACATTTTAAGAAAATATTTGTTATATACATATGAATTATTACTTTCTAATAGGGTAAAGTACTCTAGAGACAAACGTTCAATCTGGCCATTTAGAGAGCACTTGGCAAGTGATTTCGCCAAAATTAGGGATATTTAGCTCAGAATTCACCAGACCCTATTACTCATTCACTATTTTTATTTGGTAAATAGAAGATCTAAGATAGCCCTGTTAGAATTCTTATCTTCCCTCAGAACTACAGACTGTTCTTTTTCTAAAAAAACATTCTACACACCCCTCTACCTTTCAAAATATCTCTTTGAGTTGGACAAGGATCGATAAATATAAGATCTCTATCACTATTGTCAGCTAAGAGGCATGAGTCAAAACAAACAAAACAAGACAAACAGGGCAAAAAAACACCAGTTCTTTCTAATTCTACAAATGTACTTTTCTCACTGGTTGAAAGAGGACAAGGAGCATTTATTCTGTGCTTACTCCATGCCTGGCACAGAACCAGATGATATCTGTGTCTCTGTCCTCAATGAGCTTATAATTCAGCTGTAGACCCAAAACTAACATGTATGAGACAAATGGAAACTGTGTTAAATTATGTATTACTGACTCAATATTATGGAATGACAGAGAAGGGAGAGATTATTGTGAATTGGAATAAAGAAGCACCTCAAACATAGGTCCCCTGAGGAACAAACAGAAAGAATATTCCTTCTCGGGTGCCATTCACACCACCTTCCTGCTGATATTACAACACTGTGTTTAAATAATCTCATAAAACTCTCTTCTAGGACAATCTCTGTCAATATCTAATACTGAGTTCTAATAGAAGAGAAAAGAAAGGAATCAGAAAAAGTAGGAGGAATCACAATAAAGGAAATGGAAGGGATACAGAGGTTGTGCTACATGAATTCATTTCAAGCTGAAGAACTATTCTTCAATGCATTTTTCAATCCTACAATCTCTGACACCTTAAGTCAATCAAATTCTCTCTCGTTCATCTAATTATAATTTATCAACCTTGAATAGTCAAATGATCTCTTTACATGGTCTCTGTGTGTTGATTTATTTTGTTTGCCTATGCCTATTTGTTACAAGGTAGGGTTCTTTGAGGCTGGGAATGGGGTGGGATTTAAAACCATATAAATGTGATGAAGAAAAAAGGAAGAAAATAAATAAAATATTTTTAAGATAGTTAATATTCAAGGACCAGGTAGGTAGCTCAGAGAATTGAGAGCCAGGCTTAGAGAAGGGAGGTCCTAGGTTCAAATGTGGCCTCAAACATTTCTATCTAGGTGACTCTGGACAAGTCACTTATTAAACCCCATTGTCTAACCCTTATCACTCTTCTTGATTTTAAGACAGAAGGCAAGAGTTTAATTTTTTTAATTAAAATTAGGAAACAAAAATATTTTAAAGATAATTAAAGTACTCCCCAAAAGGAATTTTACTTGCCTTTAATTACCTCTGGAGATTCTGAGCATTTATGAAGTTGAGTATCACAACTTAGAAATATGGTGCTCTGAAAGGTTGTTTATATATATATATATATA
>NC_058134.1:191926158-191997621 GCF_016433145.1 Gracilinanus agilis
ATATATATATATATATATATATATATATATATATATATGTATACAGACACAGAAAATTATACAGATTATCTTCATGAATACCAAAGATGTATGACATGAACAATGAAAACACACCTTGGTTATATGATACAAAAGAATGGAGGAGCACATGATTAGTGAACTTGGTCACTGGACTAATAATAGGTCAGAAACTTCTACCAGGAGCTCTTGGACTCGATACCGATAGACCTCCTTGCCTGTAGCCTACATCTTGTTCTGATTATCACTTTCTACATACTGGTGGTAAAGTGGACTGAGTACCTGACCTAGAATCAGAAAGACTCATCATCTTAATAATTTAAAATTTGACCCCAAATACATAGTTGCAGTGTGACCCTGAGCAAATCACTTAATCACCTTTTGACCACAGTTTCCTCATCTATAAAATGAACTGGAGAAGGAGAGTGATTAGGTACTTCTATGGATTGAGAGCCAGGCTTAGAGACAGGAGGTCCAGAATTCAAATCTGGCCTCAGACACGTCTTAGCTGTGTAACCCTGGGCAAGTCACTTAATGCCCATTGCCTAGTCATTACTGTTTTTCTGCCTTGGAACCAATTGATTCTAAGATGGAAGATATTTTTTTAACAAAGTGAGCTGGAGAAGGCAATGGCAAACCACTCTGATATTTTTTTTTTGCTGAGAAAACCCCAAATGGGGTTGCAAAGAGTTGGACATAATGAAAATGACTGAACATAAATAATAACAAACACTAAGTTTTCTTTGTCACCTAAATATCTCCAAAAGTAGAATATCATGTTAAAAAGGAGTTGCCCCTTTAGCCAGCCTTTGCTTTTCTCTGTACAATGACTGGGGATGCCCTTAGAACTAGGATATACTTGTTCAACTTCCCTGATGGAACAAGTCAATATTTATGTGCTTTCTCATTTGAGTCAATTCAACTCAGTCTCTCTAAAATTATTAAGATTCTGATCATGGTCTGCTTCTTAGAGACCACTTGGCTAACTTTCTTTTTCCTTCTTTTCACCAAGAAGTCCTTCTAACTCTTCAATAGGTTCTGAATGGTGTGATAGATTCACTGTCTGGATGGATCCCCTTACTATTTTCAGGGCTATTTGAGAGGTATCGTCTCTAATCTTTCAATTCCTTCATATTAGTGGCTTTCCATTAGTCTAAAATCTGCCCCAAGATTCATTAGCAGAACTCTATCATATTGCTTAAAATCTTGGCAACAGACTCAAGAGTAGTATGGCTTTTTTTTTATCAAGAGTTTTTCTGAGCTGACCCCACAACTAAGGCAACAGACCTTCTTTAGCTGTCAACTCGGTTTAGTTTCTCTCCATCTTTTCATTTTGTAAAATCTCAAAGCATAAATGAAGGAGCAGGAATGACTCTCACAAAAATATTGTTAAAGGTAGTAAAATGCCTGTAACTTCATTCTTTGTTGCATTATATGCACATACCAGAAAGTCCACATGTTGATTCTATTTGGTTTACTATTAAGGTCTCAGGGTTCTCAGATTGTTTAATAGTATGGAACTGAAATACTCAAGCTGTGGATCTCCCTGAAGGTGGTAAGGGGTAGCTCCAGACTTTTTGATTCCTGCCAAGATAAACTATTATCATTTTCATTATTATTTCCTTAAGGAGTTTGTTTATAGAGTCTCTATCTTGGTCAGAGTGGATCCTGACAAAGAAGTCAAACATAGAGAAGTCAAACATAGAACTCCACATCACGGGTGGTTTTAGAAGATTTCTGCTCATCATTCAAAATTCCTGTGTATACCAAGTGAAACAGTCTATTACAACTTAGATGTTGCTTATGTTTTCCCTATCTTTTCCCAGAGACTAAAAGCTAATACAAACAGTTTCCAAAGACTTACTGGTACTTACACTTTCCAAGTACGTAGCACAAATTGATAACACTTTCCTTTAAACACATTATGCATGTCTCACATTTTGCTGCCATTTGGATCAGTAAAATATGCTTCTTACTAGCTCAGGTATCCTTTCTTGAACTGTATTCCAAAATTATAGTATAATATTATCATGGTGATAGGTTGAAACGTCTTGGATAGCAGCAAGTGATTATTGGCTAATAGGTTGGTCAGTCTAGTGCAGCATTCTATGGAAGAGTTTTAACTTCTTGCATTGAATCAAAGTAAAGTGCTCTCTAGGGAATAAAACTTGAGTCCTTAAAAATCAGTTCCTCAATAGTAGCCATCCATGAACAACTGAAGCAAAGAAGATTGGTTCAAAGAAACGATATTCACAAACCTAGGTGGCACACTCTCATGTGAAAGTTTCAGATGCTCAGTTATATTTTTATGTGACAAAAGTTCATTTCTCTGCATCTCAGAGCACTTTCTCTCCTTGTAGGGTTATCATCGTAACATAAGACTCATGTGGTGCCTGAGACAGATCATCTACATTCACATTAATCTTTCCTGACATATCGTGTACACTAATTCATAGCATCATCCAACTTATAGCTACTCAAAATATGTCAGTACACACTTGAAACTGAGATCTATATATAGTCTCAAAGTTTTCCAGTGACAACCCATTTCAAATCAATCAGGCAATAAAATTAAGGACAGTATGTCAACCAAGAACTCTAATTTGTTTACTGTTATTAAGTTTTCAACTGGTGGCATTGTTTTTCCTGTTTCTTCTACTACTTTTCTAACTGCTTCTTAGTCTCCTTCTAGTATCCATATCCTACCCCTATGTATATGTGCTGTCCAAGTCTTCTCTTCTCTATATATATATTATCAATCCTCATGATCCCATAAATTCAATAAAATATATGTTCCCTGAAGGGAAAAATTCTTTCATCTTTTTATTCCCAGAACCCAGTACAATGCCTGGTATATAGAAGGTATTTAATAAATGTTTATTTTAAAATCAATCTGTTTCCATTGATTCAATTACCATCTTATAAATTAATGACTCTAAAATCTACACATCTGGTTTAACTCTTTACTAAACTCCATTGCTCCATTACCAACTGCCTGTTTGACATCTCCATATGGATTTCCCATAGGCATCTCAAACTTGACTTGATCAAAATAGAACTCACTATCTTTCCCTAAAAAGCATTTCTCTGTTCCAGCTTTCCATATTTTTATTGAGAATACATCCTCCTGATTCCCCAGGTTCACAAATTAGGAATCATACTTGACATTTTCTTCTCCCCAGCCTATATCTAATTAAATGTCAGATATTGTTGATTTTTGGCTCTACTACATTTCTCAAATTCATTATCCTCTCTCTACTAACACCTCTTACTTGGATTATTACAACAATTGCCTTCCTCTTGATTTCCCTGCCCTCAGTCATTCCACTCGCCAAAAGTTCTCTAATATAGCTTCTTGTTCATTCACATTTGACTCTTTGTGAATCTGTGGACCATATGGCATGCCAATTCTGCCATGAAATGTTGAATCATGAGATTTTCTTTTTTAATTAATTTATTTATTTAGAATATTTTTCTATGGTTACATGATTCATGATTTTTCCCAGCCTTCTTTTCTCCCCGCTCCCTGAGCTGACAAGTAATTCCACTGGGTTATATGTGTACCATTGTTCAAAACCTATTTCCATATTTTTCATATTTGCAATAGAGTGATCGTTTAATGCCAAAAACCCCAATTATATCCCTGTCAAACCACATAATCACATATGTGTTTTTCTTCTGCGTTTCTGCTCCCACAGTTCTTTCTCTGGATATGGGTAGCGTTCTTTTTCATAAGTCCTTCAGGATTTTCCTTGGTCATTGCATTGCTGCTATTAGAGAAATCCATTGCATTCAATTGTGCCATAATGTATGAGACTCTGTGTACAATGTTCTCCTGGTTCTGCTCCTTTTGCTCTGCATCAATTCCTGGAGGTTATTCTAGATCACATAGAAATCCTCCAGTTTATCAATCCTTTCAGCAAATAGTATTCCATCCCCATCAGATACCAATTTGTTCAGCTATTCCCCAATTGATGGACACCCCCTCATTTTCCAATTTTTTATCCCCACAAAGAGCACGGCTATAAATTTTTTTGTACAAGTGTTTTTCCTTATTTTCTTGACAAAGATGCTGGCATGCTTCACTGCTTCCTTTTCCAGATTATTAAGGCAAAGAGAGGTTAAGTGACTTGCCCAGGGTCACAAAGCTAGGATGTATTTGAGGCTGGATTTGAACTCGTCTTGCTGACTTCAGACCCATCTCTCTGTCCACTGAGTCATCTAGTTGCCTCTCCAAAACAGCTACCTTAATATTATTCCCAATTTCCATGTCTTCTCATGTGACACTCAAGTGCAAGAAACTTTAATGGATTTCTACTGTCTCTAGGATAAATATAGTCTCCTGCTTGTCATTTAAAGTTCTCCACAATCTTGTGTGCAACATATTCTTCTAGTTATCCCTCTCAATTCTATATTACAGATAAATTAAGTTACTTGCTATTCTGTAAACATGACATTCTGTATCAATTTTCCTTGGATTTGTTTGGACTTCTCTTTTTCTTTATCTTTATCTCTTTGAATCTTGAACTCCATGTAAGTCTACATATGTTTTCAACTTTCAAGTCTTTTATCTTCACTATGAGTAATATAAAGGGACTATCAGCCTTAGCAATGATGTCACTGACTAACAATTCTTTCTAGTAGATTAAAAAGTTGTCCAAATTTGACAGAACAATATTCTGAGAACACTTTCAAAAACATCAGGAGTCATTTTGAGGCAAATTATGTTTGTTGCTCCATAGGCACACTGCAGATTCTTAAACTAAGTTTCTCACTCAAATGAGCCTTCTTCACTTCTACCATTTTATAAAGTCTTCAGCTACCAATTTATAAAGTCTAATTTGTCTAAATCTATTCTGGATGATTCAGTGTTCTTGCATTGTTCTTTGCAATTAAGTGCTTCTAGTTTCTTATAAGTGTCTGTTATAGGAGCCATGAATAGTCAAGGTGTTGCAGTGTCAAGTTCCAGATCACAGCCTGCAGTCCTGGATTGTTCCCAGTCAGTGCTGACACACTGGAGATGTTTGCTGGATCTGAACTCACCAGAGCCAAGATGGACACTTCTTGCTGATGCTCATGACTTCTTAAGAAATTTCAAGCTTGCATTAATGTTTCACTCATTACTCCATTTCTCAACAGACATTCCTAGAACTTTTCAATGTGGGTGACTAGAAGTGGTCTCCAATGTTGCCTCCAAATTTCACATGCTCAAGAGTACTTTGAGTTTTGTTGTAGTTGGCTTCACCATAAGTCTAGAGGACTTAGTGATCAGGAAAGGAACCTTTTAGAACAGTGATTCCCAAAGTGGACGCCACCGCCCCCTGGTGGGTGCTGCAATAATCCAAGAGGCGGTGATGGCCACAGGTGCATTTATCTTTCCTATTAATTGCTATTAAAATTTAAAAAAAATTAATTTCCAGGAGGCTAAGTAATATTTTTTCTGGAAAGGGGGCAGTAGGCCAAAAAAGTTTGGGAACCACTGTTTTAGAAGTTGAAATTTCAGCTTAGACTTGAAGGAGTCCAGGAGGTAGAGGTGAAGAGGGAACATTCCAGGGATGGGAAACTATAAATGATTATTCATAGAGACAAGATATAGAATGTCTAGTGCAAAGAATAGCAAGGAGACCAGTCTGATTAGATTATACATACATGGAGGGAAGTACAACATGAGAATATTGGAAAGATAAGAAAAGACCAGGTTTACATATCATTCTGGAGTCTCTCAAATATATTGAATAGGAGAATGATATGATCAGACATATTTTCAGAAGATTGTAAAGAATTGACTAGAAGAGGAAGACATAAGGCTTGAAATTAGAAAGAAAGTTATTGGAAGAGTTCATATGTGAAATTATCAGGAACTGAATCAAGACAACGGAAATGGCAAAGGAGAATAGAGTAGAGATGTATAAGAGTTATCAAATGTATAGACCTTGGCAGTAGGATATGGATAGAGGAATGAGAGAGTAAGGAGTTGAGGATAACATCTAGAATTTGAACCTGATTAACTGGGAAGATGCTAGTGGTCTTTGACAGTAATAGAAAAGTTAGGAGGACTTACGTAATAGGTGTGAGGTTAATGAAGAGATAAGGAGTTCCTTTTGGGGTATGTTTAATTAAAATGTCTATGATATCTACTTTGAGATTTGCAATAGTCATTTAGGCAGTGGAGATTTGAGGATGGAGGTCAAGAAAGAGATTAGGGCTTGAGCAACACAAATAAATCTGAATTTCATTAGCATAGTTATAATAATATCACTGAGAATTGATAAGATTACCAAAAATTAGAACAGGGAGAAGAAAAGAGAGTCTGGAACAAACCCTTGTGGGTCACACAAAGTTATTGGGTGTGACTGACATGAAGATCCAATATAAAACTAAAAAGCCAGCAAATAGATAGGAGAGCCAAGAAGGAGTTGTGTCACAAAAGCCTAGAGAGAGGAGAATGTGAAGGAAAAGAGGATGATAGATTGTGTTAAAGGTTAAAGAGAAGTCAAGAAGGTTAAGGATTGAGAGAAGATCATTCACTTGGTGAGTTAGAAATCATTAGTAACACAGGAATTACTAAGACAAAATTTTCAGTTGAATGATAATGTTGCAAATCATACTGCAGAGAGTTGAGACCAAGATGAAAGGAGGTATAGACACTAATCTTTGACACTTTTCTCAGAGAGTTTAGCCACAAAAGATAGAAGAAATATAGAATGATAACTAAAAGGATGGACTGACTGATCAAGTGAGGGTTTTTTTGAGGATGAGGAATATAGGCATATTTGTAGGTGATCATGAAGCAGTAAGCAAGAAGGGAGAGATTGAAGATAGTGAGAGAGGAGGTTAGTAATAGAAGGCAATCTGCTGGACAAGTTGAGTTGGAATATGATCACTTGACTATGTAGAAGAGGTCTGCCTTGTTGAGAAGGGTCACCTTTTCATGTGAGATAGGAATGAAGGAGGAGATAGTGGCAAAAAAGCATTTGAGTGGTATTAGATAAGGAGGGAAAAAATTGAGGTCTCAGTGAATGGCCTCCTGGTCTCACTAGTAGACTACCTGGCCATTAGGCCAGATCTGGACCAGCCTCCATTTAACCCATTGCTCCTCCTCCAACGTTTATTCAGGGAATAATAAGAAAATCTAATGTGAGCTAAGACTCCTACACTTGATCTTAACCAAAAGGCTGAGAAACGATTGAACTAAGACTCCTAAGAAAAATATGACTATTGTTTCTGACTAGCAAATTATTTCTTCTATTCAGAATCTTTGTAATTCAGTCACAAACTGCCAAAGTAAAAAAAATCTCATCTCTTAGAACTCAATACTCCTGACTCTCTCCTGTTCATTCATAACTGCCCTACCCTTCTTATATCCTTATTTCAATTTCCCCTCCCATATCCTGTTTTATTGCTTCACCTATACTCCTTGCACCTTTTTAATTATCACAGAAATTCACCAGAAGATATTGTTTCTCTGGATATCTTCTCCTTTTCCCCAATACTGTAAACTAGGATGAAAATAGATAGCTTGTTTCTTGCTTCTCCCTGACATTTTCAGATCCTTCTCTTACTATCCTCACGCAGCAAACATCTCCGCCTTTAAGTTTCAGATATCCAGCTATAATATTCTAATATCCTAATATCTAGATCTAATTGTGAGTCATATACTTTCCCATGAAGTCATTCCTCAACTTTCTCCAAGAGTTCAATACTTGGCTCATAGTCTTCCTCCCTGCTTCAATCTCTGCTCTTATCCTTGGGGAGTTTGCTTTCCATGTTAATATTCCTAAAAAAAATCCCAAGTTCTTTGACGTCAGTTTTTATGCTTTATAGTTTCACTTCATCTTGTCTACATAAAGGTATGGCCTATGTGTTCCTCCTCTGAAATACTTAATTTTGAAAGTCTGTAACTGATCATATCCTTTCAATTCACATCATCTTTCATATCTCACCTTTCCAAATCCAACCCTTCATACTCGCTGAAACCTCCAGTTACTCCATCCCTCCTTGATTTCCAAGCCCTCCATTCCTCCTCTAGTCTCATTTTCCTCCCGCTGTAATTTTAGTCATATAGTTAATTAATTCAACTTTACACTGTTTAGTGCCCTTTGATCCCTTGTCCTCTTGTCTTATTGCAGTTTATCCCTTTCAAAAAACTCAACAAGTTTTATCATCTTCCTTGCTCCTATTTCAGTGCTATTGAATGCTGCTGAAGCAAATCTCAGAGCTTTGCAATAGAAACAGTGTTTTCATAATTCAGCTTCTTCCTTTCTTTCTCCTCACAATATGGGAGGCTTTATCTAAAAGTAGGCAAAGCTGCTCCCAGGCCCTGATTGGCTTCAGCTTCTCTCATTCAGCTTTCTTCTCTATGACTCTCCACTTCCACCAGTCAACATGAGGTAGAACAAGAGCTTCCTAGAGCTCTAAGAGGTTCAATGATTTATCTCAGGTCACGCAATCAGTATGTTTCAGATGTGGGGCAATACCAGATGTTCTTGTCTTGGAACTTGCCTCCCTATCCATTATGCCATATTGTATTCATATTTATCTTAAATTATGAAGGTATAATGAATCCAGCTTAAAATGTCAATATAAACATGTAACAGTTATTAATAGACGGCTATTAGTGGAAGGCTTCACTGGAAATTACTGGTTTAATATTACTAATTTAAGCAATTTGCTTCTTAGAATCTAAACCATCTCTATGAATCTACATAAATATAACCTGAAACCCAGGCTTCCAAGTTCAGTATCAATTGTTTGGGTTTATCCTAATTTGTTATTGTGTAAGCCCAGTTCATATGCCAGGGAGGACCATAAAATTATTAAATTAAAAACTAATTTTTATTATTTTATTTATTATTTTATTATAGTATAATAATGTAACTCGTAAGAGAAAAATAGTCAAGAGAATTATTTTCAGTGCTCCCCCAACTCCTAAAACAACCACTCCTCAAAAAGTGTATAACCACCTCTGTCAGTGGGGCAGTAATTATGTGAGGGAAAACTATAGTATGGGTTAGAAATTATTCTTCTTATACTTGAATAGTCATTCTCCTTCTCTCAATTATATCATGGAGTTATGTGGACATATTTCAGGTGGAGTTATTCACCTTACAACTCAAGCATCATCCCTGTGCTGCCAGTATTCTTGGATCTGGGGATATTATTTCAAACTCCCTTTTCCTTCCAATTTTCTCCCTCTTCACTTCAGGAAGTTATCCTAATATCTCTTCCAATTTGTTCCTGGACACCAGCAAGCAGATTCCAAGGCAGATTCTCCTATCATCCTATATTGGGAATTGTCTCTTCCCTTCAATTCTCTAAATGCACAAACTCACCCTTCCTGTTCTATCCCTGTGTCTGGGATCAAATGTCCCACAATTCTGAAGTTCTAGGCTTTCTCTCAGTGAAAACTAGTGCTATTGCTTTAGCTATCCTTGACAGTAAATTTAAATAGGAGTCCTCCATTATGAGCAAACTTGATGTACATCTATTAAGCTTATTTTTAAATTTGGTAATCCACCTATACAATAAGTGAGAAAACTTAGACTAAATCTTGCCTCTGTGGATGTAGCTTTCCAAGTTAGACTTATTCTTTTCAATTATGTTAATAATACAAAGCACTCAAGCCTGTTTTGGATTAAATCCAAATGTCAAAGAATAATGCAGTTTTACTAAGGGTGTAAGGGCCTTTCAGTTCCTCATAGCAGATTCTGCCTCCTTGACCTGACCAAAGGAGAAAGAAAAATCCTTTTTTTTAAAAAACTCTATTTGGAGGTTTTAATCCTTAATTAGCAACATCATTTTGATTAAATAAGACTCTGGAGGATTAAGACTGGAGAGCAATCAGTTGTTCTGAAAGATAGCTCTGGAGAATTTATTATACTGTGGTCTTAGTCATTCAAAGTTGTGTTTAATCAAAGTGACATTTCTCAGTGTTGATTACAAAAGAGACATAATATGAATGAACTACTTCTTTGGGGAGCGGAAGGGGCTTTGGAAATAGGAGGGTGGGGAATGAGGTGAAAATGAATTTTTCCAGTTGTGTGGTATCCAGGCTATTCAATTACAACCATAGGATGAATAATTCAAATTTGGTTTTTTATTATTTCCTAATCTCATTACAGACTCCACAAATGGAATCTTATGCCACTTTCTCATTATTAGATAGCAACCTGAAGTTAGATCACTTTGTAAGTTGATGTAAGGAATCAGTATCACAGTTTATGGTGATGTGAGTCTCCAGAGGCTCAAAGATTCACATTTCCAAAACTTTGAAGTCAATAATCATAATTTTTGCTAGTAAATGGAAAATAACTGAAATTTTGAGACTAAGGTCTATGTTAAAACAAAATTATTAACTTAGGCTCATCTAGTGTGAAACCCAATACATTGGATTGATTTGGGGTACATTAACACAGACCACAAGTATAACACTTAGGATACTGGCAAATGTTTGAACAAATGATACTTTAATGAGCTGAAAGAGTTAATGTAGCTTCTAAAATTACTCATTTTACTCTCAGATAAGAGCTTTTGCATTAGGAAAATCTAGCTCATCATTATTAAGCACTATTAAAAGAAAGTCATTTTGTGGCTGATCAATTAAGAAGAAAAACTGTTGTCAGTTTTCTGTCAATAAACTAAGAAAGAAATGGGAAAACTAATGAATAACTCTCTTCCTAATTATCAGTCACAAAATGACTAACCTTTATTAATACTAAATAATAATGAGCCAAATTCCCTATTGCAGAAACTTCTTTGAGAGTGGAGAACCAAAACCAGACAAAAAGAAATTTTTCTTGGATGTGCTCAAATTTAGAGGACAATAAGCAGGCATTGCAGAAATTAAGGTTGCTGTTATAGTTCAATTTCTGGAAGGGGACTAAAAAATGGGGTCCCCAATGTTCCAGGTTCCTTATATACCACTGATGCCTGAGGAATTAAAAACTAGACATTTTAACCCTTTGTAATTTGATTTCTGACATTACCACTCAACTGAAACTATTCTCTCCAAATATATATTAATTGTAACATAATTTGCCCCATTTTTGAGGCCCTTTTTGACCTCTCTATAGATTATAAAACTATTTATCACCTCCTCCGGAATACTCTCTCCTTCTTCAGGAGGCACTTTGTGATACTGATTACCTCTAGCTCTCTTCCTACCTATCTGATTCTTCCTACGTATTCTCATTCTTTTCTTCTATTTCCCAATTGGTGTTGGTATGCTTAGCCATAGATGGCCCTCCAAGATTCTATCCATTCTGTCTTTTATTTTCTATTTGCAGCCTCACTCTGTGTAGCCTCATTAGCATCTATAGACTTAGTTGCTATTTTTGTAGACCATTCCTATATATATATACAACTTTAATTTCTATACTGAATTTCAGTCCCACATCACCAATTGCCTATTAGACATTTCCAAATGGATGCTCCATAATCGTCTTAAACTTAGCATGTCTAAAACAGAACTCCCTTTTTCATTACACACATACACAAATTATTCCACGTTCAAACTTTCCTATTTCTGTTGAGGGAATCATATTCTTCCAGTAACCTAGATTCACAAACCTCAAGATTATGGACTTTTCTCTTTCCCTTGCCCATCCTCATATCTAATTCATCATCAAGTCCTCCCACCTGGCTAACTTGAAGCTTTAATGTTATTTTTTTCTGTAAACTCAGTTTCCTGATCTGGAGCCTCACTGCCTCTGTCAGAGACCTCAATCTCAACTTAAGGTGAGAATTTCATTTGTGTCTCAGTTGCAACCTCTGATGTTAAGTCTTTACCTTGTCATCTTTTATGTAAGGGATAATCTTCCAGAACTCTTCTTCTATGCAGATGATTAGATAGAAGAAAGGTACAGAGACAAAGCTAACCTCAAGGAGCAAGATCAGTATCTTCCCTGTATCAAAAAACATTTCTGACTTTTCAAATGCTTATAGTCTCTCATAGACATTTCCTACTCTTCCTTATGTTCTCTTGGAACGAATCAACCAATAAGCATTTATTGAAGTCCTGGACAATGAAGGAAGCAATCTCTACTTGCAAGGAGCTTATACTAATCAGTACTTTTTTCTAGTGAAGTGCAAGCAATTAGGTTTTTTTCACTGAAATTATAAATCTATGAAAATTTTTAAAATAAAAATTCAAGAACTAAGTCCATGCAAAATAATTGTGTTCTATAATATACCCATGAGTATTCTTTTGCTACTTCTGGGCACACAATTATAACAATTTAGGTGTAATGAGGATCCTCTTATATGTTTACTTTCATCTTCTCCATGTCTTTTTATAATTCTCAGAAGATGGGTGAGTTACATGCATATATACACATTGATTTCTACCTTCTCCTTCCTTTGTCTCATTGGTATTATTTCTCTTTATTTCTTTAATTTTTTTCCTTCAAACTTTTCTTTACTCTTTTTTTTTTTACTCTTTTTTTTAAATTTTAAACCCTTAACTTCTGTGTATTGACTTATAGGTGGAAGATTGGTAAGGGTAGGCAATGGGGGTCAAGTGACTTGCCCAGGGTCACACAGCTGGGAAGTGTCTGAGGCCGGATTTGAACCTAGGACCTCCCATCTCTAAGCCTGGCTCTCAATCCACTGAGCTACCCAGCTGCCTCCTTTTCTTTACTCTTGAGTTCATTTCCATTGTATAATTTTTGTTATTAGAATCTCCTTATCTTTCTTCTCACCCTTTGAAATATGGTTTTCTGAATACTAAGGTAAATATCATACTACTGTATACCTATCCCTTTTGTCTTTCATCCTCATAAGTACTAAGATAGCTTACTTCCCTTTCAGGTTCCCTTCGTTTCCTCCCCAACAACCAGTTTCTCTTTGTTGGTAAACATATGATTCAAGAATTTCCCTTGATGATTCCTCCACCTTTCAAAGGATTAAAATTACCATTAAGATAAATCAATAAAGTTTTAGTTCTGCTTCTGTCAGAGACTTCTAATAAATGTAATAAAATTGAAGTTCCTCATCACTACCATATTGTGTTTCAATGCCAAGCTCATGATGTTTCCCAAACTTCTAGTCTATTTCCTCTTTCCTCCAGATGGCTGGCAATATTGTTTTTGTTTCTGCTTCTGTTGATCTTTACCCAGATGTTCTCTACAATGTTTTCCTCTCTGACACCTGAATTTTCTCAAATAAATATATCTTCATAATCTACAATACTAGTCCTCTCCAACTTCTCCATTTTACTTATCTTATTTCTTTGAATTTGAATGAGTTCTGCCCTCATAAAGCCATATTCTAATGCCAAGCCACAATATCAAATTTGCCTACTTGCCTTAGTATCATCTAATGTTATCTTTAGAATATCCTTAGGGTTGCATTCTGAGTTGCAGTCTGAAAATATTTTTCAACAAAAATAGCTCCAATAAAATTCTATTGGCATTCTATCCACACCAACAATGCTATATCCTCCCTTTTGAGAAACAAATACCTTCTTCCTTAGCATCCTCACATCAAAAGGGTAATATGAACACAAGCCTGCAGGAAATTCCTTCAGAATTCTTCCCCAAACACATACAACCTTGGAAATCGAACCAAAATGAAGATAGAAAAGAGACAGAATACATTAAATTTCTCATTTGACTTTTTGTCTGATTTGACTCCTTAGGAAAAGCTTTTAGGCTCTGGATGCTTGAAATAGTTTTTATTTTCATGAAATAACTAACTATAGAACTTTAAGGTTCAAGGCTACTGAGAATGTGTAGGAAAAGGAGGACAACTAAAAAAAGTTAACAGCAATCACAAAGAAGGAAATAAAAAAAGAGAAGACAAGGGGAAAGGAGTAAAAGAGAAACAGCTTCCAGGTTTTCCAAGTCAAAAATCATAAAATAAGGTTTAAAAATTCATTTCAACCTTTCATTCCCTAGACCAAATGCAATGACCCTGTTTCATTAAAGTGTAAACCTAATCCATTCCACTGAAAAATTTAGACATAGGAAGGAAGAACCTTAAAGATTTTATCTCCCTTTCTTTCTCTAAATTTTTAGCTACTAACATATTCCATAAAGTAAAATTCTGAGAGAAAAAATGCTGATTCTAAAATAAGAAATAACTGACAGACCAAAATAAAATGAGACGCACATTTCTCTGACTGTCCCTAGACAATTTAATGTTACCACATTTGTAAGCCACAAAATGCCCCTCAGATTTTTTTCAATATTGATTACTTTTGAATTATGATATTCTCTTGCATTGAAATTGCACAGTAATGTTATGGTAGTGATGTGCAAACAGTGAACCTGTCTTTATTACCTGCTCAACTCTAATGATATCAGGAGAAAAAATAACCACCGTCCTCTAAAAACATATTAAAGAATCCCAAAGATCACCATAGGTGGTCTGTTCAAACAAACAAACAAATGACACCATTTTCCTCCACATTTCATACCAGCTACACTGCTTTGGGATTTCTTTGTAACTCTCCAAAATGCTTTCCTTCCCCTAGAAACTCATGATTGAGAAATCTCATTTTTCTGTAAGATCGAATCTGCTTAGAACTCACTTACATCTTATCAATACCTTTAACTCCTCTTATTGGACTCTGACTTGACAGAATCAGATAGGCAGAGCCATGGGCTCTGGGGCTTCTAAGGAGGAACTCTGCACATTTTTTTCCTCTATATTTCTCACTAGCTACACTGATTTTGGACTTCTTTGGAATTCTCCATCATGCTCTCCATATCAAGTAGCTTCCTTCCCACTCCTTCCTGGCCTTCACTTTTTAGTTTCCTTTAATGTTTTATCTTCCCTCATTAGATTGTAAGCTCCTTAAGGGCAGGTAGTATCTGCATTTGTATCTTCAGCAGCTAGTATATTGCTTAACAGACAGAAGGGCTTAATGAATGATTATTGACTTGTTGACTTTAAAGTGAGTAATAACAAATTCAAATAGACACTTAATGGGACTCAAAAAGGCTTGCTTACTATAAGAAGTATTTTTATCAGTTTTAGAGTAGTAAATTATGCCCAAGGATTGAGTCAGAAAGACAAAATCCCAGTATTTTAGAGCTAGAGGTAAGATATTTCAGTAAATATGTAGTCTAAACCGCATCCTCTCCCCACTTAAAAAAAATCTCCATTACAATATGCCCCCAAAGTGGTCTCAGTCTTCTTGAAGACTTTCAGGCAGCAGGAACCTGGTAGTCCTTAGCTTATCCATTTCACTTGAAGATATCTCTACCTGCTCCAGACATTTAACTGGCACCATCTATATGTGTCTCTTTGCAACTTCTATTCGTTCTTCTAGTTCTTCTAGTTCTCCCCCTCTAAAACCAAACAGATCTTATTATGTCTTAGTAAATGCTTTTTGACTTGACTACCCTTTCGATACTTGAAGACACCTACTATATCCCTCCTATTATTTTTCTTCCTCTTCTTCCCTAATTATCTCAGGTTCCATCAACTGATCTTAATTTGCCATGGACTCAAGGTTCATGTCATTTTTAAGATGCTTTCCATTTTACAAATCTAACTAGGGCAGAATACAATTGAAGTATCATTTCTCTATTTCTTGTAACTATGCCTTTCTTAATGCAGCCTAAAATTACATTAGTTTTTTGACAGTTAAATATGCTAAAGTATCTTCTTTATTTTAAGAAAATTGCTATATTGATACTTTTGTTCTTTACATCAGTCATATCTGGAAATAATTTCTCCTACTTGCACCAAAAAAAATCAACCCTCTCTTGAATAATTAAGCAAAATCATTCAAAAATATGCCCACATATAATAATGTATAACATCTTCTGGCCTAGTAGTATGCCTCACCCCCTCCTCTCCTCTATGTGGATAGAGGTCTGTTTTATTATCTGTTCTCTGGAATCCTTAAAATTGTTTTTTTTAAACATCCTCATCATTGTATCTTCTGTTCCTTTAATTAGGCTCTTTTTATTCCATATCAGCTCATAAAAATCTTAATTTTTTCTGAATCTCTCACATTGGCAATTTTTAACATCTAATTATATTACAATAGGTTTTAAGCCACTATATTTGGTCCATTTATTGTATACCCATTTGTTTGCAGTTCTTTGATACTACAAGTTATATTATTAATATTTAATTGTATATATTGGACTCTTGTTCATATTAAACTTCTTTAGAATATATGTCCCAAAAGCAATCACATTGGGATTGAGGGAACAAAAAATATAGACAACTTTTTCATGTATAATTTTAAACTGATACCATGCTTCTAACATGAATATTAGTGATTCTGAATTCACAGATCCTCTGTAACATATTTGCTAATTTGCAAGTTATGAATAACAAAACTTCAGAGTATTTCTAATTTTCATTTCTTTTAGTAGTAGCATTTTGAATAAAGTCTTCATGTTATTTATAGCTCACTCTTCTTTTGAGGACTGCCTGTTTCAATTTTTTTGGCTATTTATTGTGAAAAGACTCTTGTTTGGACATTTGCATCAGTTCCTTATATCACTTCTTTATTGAAGATATTTTCATAGAGATTTTTTCTCATGTAACTTTTCCCCTTTTATTTTAATTGCATTGATTTTGTTTTTACTGACTAAATCCATTTTATTAAATCAAACTTTCCTAATTTTATCTCCTGTGATCTTCGATTTCCCTTACTTGATCAATACTTTCCTGATTCATGGTTGTGAAAGGTACTCCTTCCTGACTTTTCTTTTTATTTATGAAGGCCTTTTACCTCTGGACCCTATATTTACTGAGAGATTATTGCATATGGTAAAAAGTATAAAGTGTTGGTAGGAACTTAATTTCTATCAGACTACTTACTACAAGAGTTGAAATCCTTATGTTAGCAGAAAATTAGCAAATACTATTCTATAATGTTCAATTGCTTCTTTATCTGGCATACCTAGTTTTTTTTCACTGGCCAATTTTTTTTCTACCTTTTAATCAGTAGAAATTATTATGACAATTACTGTTTTGTAGTATGGGTTAAAAATATGGTACTTCTTCCTTCACCATATTTTAATTTCCCATATTTCTCACGAAATTTTTTAATTTTTGTTGCTCAAGATTAATTTTGTTATTACTTTTTCTAGATCAATGAAGTAACCCTTTTATGATTATTATGGCACTGAACATATAAATTAATTTAGGTGATAAAGTTATTTTATTATACTATAATGACCCAACTATGAGCACTTAAAATCTATAAATTTTCATTTCTATTGTGTCTTTAAATTGTATTCATATAGCATTTGTATGTGTTTTCTTAGGTTGGGTCCCAGATATTTGATACATTCTTCAGTTATATAGAATAGGATTTCTCTTTCTTTTTTCTTTCTACTGAGTTTTTGTTGGCAATACAGAAAAATTAATATTTTTGTGGATTAAATTATATCCCAATGTGTTATTGAAGCTATTATTTCAACTAATTTTTAATTTAACACACAGAGTTCTCTAAACAAAGCAGCATATTGTTTGCAAGGGTTTATAATTTTATTCTCTTTGCCTGTGCTTGTTCCTTCAATTTCTTTCTATAGCAGATTATAGAAGTGACAGTGGGTGCCTTTGCCTTACTTCTGGTCTCAGTAGAAAGCCCTTTAGTTTCCTCATTACTAATAATGCTAGCTCTTAGGTTCAGATAGATAACTTTTATTAAGTTAAGGCATAATATTAGTAAGCTTTTTAGTATTTTAAAAAATATAAATTGGAATTATATTTTGTCAAAAGCTTTTTTCTGCCTCTATTGAAATAATTCTGTAATTTTATCATTTTAAAATCAAGATGTATATTTATAATTTCCCATTTTAAATCAACTCTGCTTTCCTAGTATAAATCCAAGGTGGACATAATGTTCGATATTTTAATATGTTATTTCAACCTCATTGCTATATTTTTAAAATTTTTCCATCATTTTTCATTAGGGATATTAGTCTGCATGGTTTTTTTAAAAATAATATTCTTTAGTTTAAATATAGGACATTTGCCTTATAGCAAGAGGTCAGTAATATCTCTTTCTGCCTTTTTCAAACAATTAATGAAATATTTGAACTAACTGCTCTCCAAAATTGATTTGCCCTTTTGAATTTCTCATCCTTCTTGACCTCACTAACATCTCTGGCTTTTTTGATCTTCAACTCTTCTTGGACCCATTCTTATCTAAATGGATGGATGAATGGATAGATAGATAGATACAAAGAAAGGTAGAATAGATAAAGCACTTATTTATCCAAAGATTTATGAATCAGATTCTCTGCTGACTGCTAGAAATATAAATGCAATTGAAAAGACAGACTCTGTCCTTCAGAAGCTTATATTCTAATGGAGAAAGAAAACACTTAAAAAGGAGCTGAAAATTAGGCATGTGGAAGTTACCTGCTAAATACAAGGTGAAGAAGTCTAGAGAATCAGGAAAGGGATGAGAATAGCTGATTTGGGTGCTTCTTCAAATAGACGTCCAAGGGAGAACTTTACTAAATGCAGTAGCAAAGCTACCTTTCAGTAGGAGAAATCTACTGTGGTAGAGGTGAAAAAATTCAGGAAAAATTTAAGTGAAGTAGGAAAGGAGGTTTTTTCTTTTATTATCTTTGTTACAATTCTCTCCTGGTTCCCACTTTCCTAGGCAATTGTTCTTTCTTGGTGTTTTCTGATGGATCTTTAACCAGCTCATGCCACAAATCACAAACCCTCTAAGGCTCTCTAGGTTCTTTATTCTGTTTTATCGGTAATTTTATCAGTTCCCACGTATTTATTTATCAGTTCTAGCCATATGATTCCCAGATGTGTTTGAATGTGTGTAAATCTCTTGTGTCTTTTTTGCACAACAGTCCTGCATCACCAACAGCCTTTTGGGTGAATTGAATTGGATGTTCCATAAGCATCTCAAACAATGTATGTCTCAAACAAGTCTTAGTATTTTTGTCTGCAAATCCTCCACTCTCCCATTTTTATTTCTATGAAAAGCCTTCCACTCCCTCTCAGTCTCCAAGATTCATATTTTTAATGTCATCCTTGACTCCTTATTCCCATTTACTCTACATATCCAATTTGCTGTCAGATCTTTTCTTTTCTGCCTTTACAAGAATTCTAGTAAACATCTTTTCTCTTCACTCACACAGTCACCGCCCTAGCATACACCTTAATCACCTTTCCTGTGTACTACTGCATTAGCTTTCTGACTTTTTGACCAACTTACTATTTCTCTTCACTCAACTCTATGCTCTAGTAAGCTGTCAAAGTTAGTTTCTTAAAGCACAGATCTGACTATATCATCCTCACCCTCTTTCCAATCCATTCAAGTAACTCCCCATCACATCCACAATCAAATAAAAAACATTCTCTGTGGCATTTAAAGCCTTCTTTAAGCTATTCTTTTCCTCCCTTTCTTGTCTTATGTTTGACTCTCTTCTGCATTCTCTACAATCCAGTTACATTCCTCTTCTCTTCTTCCTATACCACACTCCGTCTCCCAATTCTATCACACTTCATTGACTATCTCTCATAACTCGGATGCTCTGCTTCCTCACCTCTGCCACCTGGCTTCCTTCATGATTCAGCTGAAGTAACATCTACTTAAAAAGGCTTTTCTCTTCCCCCCTACCCAAACTCCCTTCCATATGCTCTTCCTTTTCTTTGATGTTGTTTTCTATTTGCAATATGCGTGTATCTTGTGTGTGTGTATACATACATACATATATATATATATACATATATATATATATGCTTACTTTCATGGAATTTTCTCCCCACTTGATTAGAATGTGAACTCCTTTAGAGCAAAGACATTGATTTTTATTATCTTCATATGCTTAGTGCTTGGGGCTATGCCTCCTATTTAATAAACACTTCATAAATTCTTGATAATTGATGGACTGATCATAATCCATAATAAATAATTATAAATACAGGAAATATAAGCCAAAGGTATAAGAATATGTATTAACATCCTAAATAATGAGTCAAATAACAAATCAGAAATATGATTTAGAGGTTAAAGTCAATGATAATGACAAAACATTACCCAAAAAATTGGGAATGCTACTTTAGTTGTTCTTCAGAGGGAAAATTATCTTTAAATATATATACAAATACAATAAAATAAAGTATGAATTAATAAAAGGAATACAACTTTAAAAGTTATGACATCAACAAATGAGCAAATGAAAAAGAAGCAAAACCCATTAGATAGTCAAAATTGACCAAAAAGGAAAAAAGACAAATGCTAAAGGGTCCATGGGAAAACTGATGCATTAAAACACTGTTGGTGAAGCTGTGAACTTGTCTAGACATTCTGAAAAGCAATTTGGAACTATGCTTCAAGAGGTACTAAACTATGTATACCTTTTCACCAATACTGGATGTTTACCCCAAAGAAATCAAAGAGAGAAAAAAGGATTCATGCATTCAAAAATGTGCCAGCTCTTTTTGCAGTGGCAAAAAAAGGAAACTGAGGTGGGAGAAAAGATTGGTTCCATTAATTAGGGAATATCTGAATATGTTGTGGCATACAAACCTGATGGAATATTATTATGCTATAAAAATGATATAAGAGATAGTTTCAGAAAACACGGGAATACTTTTATGGATTGATACAAAGTTAAATGAGCAAAACCAAGAGAGTAATTTATACAAAAGTAGAGATTTTGTAAAGACAAACAACTTTTAAAGACAGGAATCAATACCATTAACATCCACAATACCAGAGATTTCAAAATGAAACACTAACCCCCTGCTGATGGAGAAATGATGGGCTCAAAGTACAGACTGACATTTTTGGGGGGACATAGCTAGTATAAGAATAATTTTGACTATACATGTTTGTAACAGTTATTTTTTTCTGGCTTTTCAATTGGAGTGAGGGAGAGGAAAGAGAGAACATAGATCTGAAAATAAATAAAATTTAATTTAAAGAGAATACTTGAAAAAAGAAATAAATGAAAAAAAGGAAGAAGTAAAGCACCAAAGATTGAACTAAGAATGAATTACATAAACAATAAATAAGACTAATAACATTAATGAGCCTTTGGCTTGCATGACATAAAAACTAGAAAGAAAAATACAATTATCAAAGGAAATAACTGACAATGAATTCATAATCAATAGAAAAAACTAAAAGAATGATTAGTACACACATATTAGCAAAACCAAGGACTTCAAGGAAAGGATGATTATGCCCCACAAAAATTCCACCCAAAATTAATAAAACAAATTTATTCTCACATCAGAAAGGGAAATAGAATAAGCTTAAATGAAATGCCAAAGAGGTGGGAGAATACTTGATCCTGTCAGATTTATAAGAAAATTCTATCAAACATTTAAAGAGATATGTTCCAAAATTAGTCACAATAATTAAAAATAAAACCCTCTGATGAACTTTTCTCACTAGACAATTGCAGTTCCAATGACTAAATTATGGAATAATAAAACAAATAAAAAGCCATAAACATATCCTAAGTGAATATCAATGCAAAAGACTTAAATAAGATACTGGCCAAATAACTACCAAATCTGATCAAGACTAGTAGTATATAATTGAAGTCATCTATCCCTACTCCTTTGCTCTTCTTTTCACCACAGCCAGACAAATTTCTTTCCTTACAGTTTTTTCTCCCTTTATAAGCCATCCTTTATGATTCACATGATTTCAAGTTGGTTTTACCTGAAATTATTCCCTCTCCAATTCTATTTGCCTGTCTCTTTTTACACTATAATTCTGCACCAAATTCTTCGGATATTCGTGTCTGTGTTTCAAACTTGTCTTTTTCTGATTTAGATTAGAGTGAGGTTTATTAGATGTGTACTCTTCTCACTCTTTTCTTCATATTTGTATATTCTTCTCACTCATTCCATTTAATAGAAATAGTGAGTTCTCCCTTTTTTACTGACTGTTCTTTTTTAAAATATATATTAATGCATTAGGGTTATAGTAAAGTCCCCTGGCCATCTTTACAACACCTAAAATTTATAAGAATATATATACATACAGTTATATTACATTGAAGAATCACAAAATTTCCATATAAATTTTTCAACAATACTTACTTTTGAAATAAATTATTTCCAAAAGCTTGAAAGAAATATAGCATGACTTCCACTTCAATTTTATTCTTAGTTCCTACAGTCACAACTCAAATGTGCAGTTAACATGAGCATTAAAGATTGGCCTGAGGCTGTCTAGGATCTTCATCCAGAAACCTTGTAAAAATCCCACTTTGCACTGTCTACATGTCAAATATTCCTCTACTAACAAAATTACAGTAAAAGATTCTATTATCCTTCCATGCCAGTTATTGGTCAGTTCCATAAAATATCTCAAATGTCCCATCAAATAATCAATAGATAATAATAAAATACTTACTAAGTGTCCATCACAGTGTTAAATCTTGATACTGAAAAGATAAGAGAAATGATCCCAGACATATAGGAAATTATATTCAATCCAATTTGAAAGAATGATATAACTGAAACAATTATAAATGAAAATATAAGATGACATACAATTAGTGTTAAAATATGTAACAAATTCAAAGTTCTGGAGGTAGCTGATGTTTACTAGAATAATCATGGAAGATTTTGTGTAAGAGGGACCTAGAAAAATGTTTCATGCATAGTATATATTCATTGATAACTCAAATGAAATCAATGAAAACAAATATTGAGGAGGGGCTTGATCTGGGTCTTAGAAATGGGTACTATTTGAGTAGGCAGAGGAGAGAGTAAAGAGAGTATGTATTTTGAGGTAACAAGGGCAAAGGGGAAAAAATGAACATATTGTGTAAGGCAGTCAAACTAAAGAGAAGGGTTTGTAAATAATTTTTAAAAACAAGAAATTAAGGGGCAACTTAGGTGGTTTAGCAGATAGAAAGCCAGGCCTGGAAATGGGAGGTCCTGGTTTCAAATTTGACTTCAGACACTTCCTAGCTATGTGACCCTGGGCAAGCCACTTACCACCAATTGCCTGTCCTTATTGCTTTTTCTACCTTGGAACCAATATTTAGTGTTTATTCTAATTTGGAAAGTAAAGGTTTAAAAAAAAAAAGAAAAGTGAAAAATCAGATTAGAGGTAATACTAGAATTATTATTTAACAGTAGACAGAAGACTTTTGCTAACCCACTTTTGAAATGTCAGAACAAAGCTTCTTATGTGACAGAGGAGATCGTGAATAATTTATTGAAACAGGGGAGGACTTACTTGCTTTTCACTAGCTATGCCACCTTTATGATTTCTGGGACTATGATTATGTAATTGTTTAATGGTGACTCTCTGTAAAAGCATAAAAAGAGAGTGTCCCTAAAAAGAACCTGAGGAGAGATGCCTAGGGATTCAATCTATGAATTCAGGTTAGTCCATACTCCTCCGCTATCCAACCTTCTCATCTCCATCAGATTGCCCCCTTTGTTTTCCCAGCTATCTCATTTATTTTCAATTTCTCCCTATCGTCTGGCTTGTTCCATGTATGTTCAGTATGCCCATGTCTCTCCCTTTCTGAAAAAAATCTCAAACATTCTAAATTTTTTTCTGCTTTTTGTAGCTACACTCTGAAAAGATTGTCTAGATAAAAGATGTCTTCACTTTCTCTCATCTGACTCTTTTCTTAATCCTTTACCATCAGGATTCTGACTTTGTCATTGCACTAAAACTATTCTCTCCAAAGTTACCAATGATCTCTTAGTTTCCAAATCCAATGGCCTGTTCTCAGTCTTCATTCTCCTTGACCTTTATGCAGCCTTTGACACAGTCATCACTCTCTCCTCCTCGATATTCTCTTTTCTTCAGATTTCCAGGATGCCATTTCCTCCTGGTTTTCCTCCCTCTATTTGATTGCTCCTTCTCGGTATTCTTTGCTGAATCTTCATCCAGGTCATACTCTTCAGAAATCTGACCTGGGTCTTCTTCTCTTGGTGGTCATATCTGCTCCCATGGATTGAATCAACATCCCTATTTTAATAATTCTAAAATCTACCTATCATGCTCCAAAGTCTACTGACTTCCAATCTGGCACTTCCAATGGTCTTTCAGACATGTCAAACTGGATATCTGGAAGGCATTTTAAACTAAACAAGTCCAAAAGAGGCATCATTATATATTCTCTCTCTCTCTCTCTCTCTCTCTCTCTCTCTCTCTCTCTCTCTCTCTCTCTCTCTCTTTCTCTCATTATCTCTTTCCAATGGGAGAGTTCAATAATTCTGACATATTTTAATAGGTATAATTTCTTCTATTTCTATTTGCTACAGATTTGGATAAATGAGTTTATTTGGTATACACTACATGTAATGATCTTTCTGTAACTGGTATTTGGTGGGTAGAAATTCAGTCCTTTGGGTATACAGCTGGAAACATTCTTTGTTAAAGGGATTATGACCAGAGTAAAGAATGAACCTAAAAATTATTCCCCCCTCAATTACCCATATTTAGGGGAAGAGTTAGATATAACCGTAGCTTGATATTTCCTTTCTGAGGAGAAGAGAGTAGGTCAGCCTCCTGCCTTCCTCCCTGGCATTCTTCTGAAGAAGAATGGTCAAAGGAGACACTAGAGATACCAGTTCAAACCTCCCTACAAGTCACACCTAAACAAACCTATTATACTGGCAATGCACACATGAGAACACTTCCAACTATAAAATTCTATGATTTGATTTTTTAAATTCAAAGCATTGAAATTCTAGTGATTTCATTTAATGGCACGACAGGCAATTGGAGGAAAATATTTAAGGCAAAGAAGTTTTATTGAGGGTAGCTTTCAAAGGTCGCTCATTTTCTCATATGCTCTGTTGTCTTCTTATTTAATTTTGGTACTCTGTGGTATTTAAAATTAAAGTAATAACAATAACAACTAATGTTTACATAGCTTTTACTATTTGCCAGGCACTGTGCTAAGACTTTGACGTTTATAATTTCATTTGATCCCCACAACTACTTTAGGAATTAAGTATTATTAATGTTTCATTTTATAGCTGAGGAAAATGGAGTAATCTAAGATTAAGTGGCTTGTCCAAGGTCACACAGTTATTAAGTATCTGGGTCAAGATTTGAACTCGGGTCTTCCTGACATTAGGCCTAGCATTCTATCCACTGTATCATCTCCAATTCTGTTTTCCCTTTTTTTTCTATTGTTTTTTCTTCTATCCCACCTAGTAGAAACTTAGAAGTGAAAGGAGAACTATTATCAAGGAAATATAAGGTTACCCCTTTCTGGACCAAAAATTTGCTTAAATAACATTTCCAAAAGAGAAAACATATTCCTTTAAAACTGTATGTATTCTTGTGAAGCTAGAATTATGTTTATTGATTAGATAAAGAAAAGTATAGTTACTGAAGTCTTGTACTCTGACCAGACACTTAGTGGACTTACTATTTGTACAATCTCTTAGACATTTGCTTAAACTCTCAGATTAAATCTTTCCATTTGTGTTCAAATTTGCACAAAAACATTACAATGACTGCTTGCAACCATACATATGCTCATTAAGGTTTAGGTTTTCTGTATTTCCATAGGTACAATTGGCTGATGAATCTAAATGCAGTTATTGCTTTTCTGGGAATATGTTATATCCAGCAATCGGTGGCCAGAAATTTTGTTTTCCTTATTCCATTTATGTCTATGCTTATGGCTCTGATTACTATTCACATGGTACACAGTGAACTGATTTGCCAACAAGAAAAAGGTAAGTGATTGACCTTTGTAAACATTATTTCATTATTTTTATACTTTTGCCATTTCACAAAATCTCAAGATTTTTTACTTTGGAAAATTTTTAGGGGTAAGCATCTGTCTTAGCTTAACCAGTACTAGAAAAGAACTTCCACTAAACATACTTGATAAAGGGGTAGATAGTTAATACTTAAACATCTCTAATGAAAGAGAGAAATTCCACCACCTCCTCAGGCAGCCCATTCCAGTTTTAGACTGCTCTAATGATTAGGAAGTTTTCCTGACATTAAATATAAAAGTTGTCTCTTTGTAGCACCCACCATATATTAGTCTTGGTTCTGCTCTCTGGAGTAAAACAAAATTGAACCCTTATTTTATAATCAGCCTTTTAAATACTTAGAAATAGCAATTATGTCCTCTCTTTTTTCCCAGTCTAAATATCCCCACATCCTTCAACCTACCCATATGGCAAAAGTTCAAAGTTCTTCACCATCTTAGCTGCCCTCCTTGGGATGATTCCCAGCTTATCAATACCCTTCCTAAAGTGTGGTGCCCCAGACTAGGCACAAGATTAGGAAATGATCTGACTAGGGCAGAGAACAGAGGAACTATTGCCTTCCTATTCCTGGAAGCTCTTCTTTTCTTGTTGTGTCACCCACAATTTGTTGCCTGTCATTTCACACTTAGACTCATTTAGACTTCCAGCTCTCAAAAATCTCCAGATTCATTTTTAAGCAAATAGTGCCTGGTCCAGAGTAAGTGATTAATGAATGTTCATTAACTGTTTATCTACTGGCATTTTGCCAATATTTTACTTTTCAATTTTTTAATTGAAGTTAAACAATTTCCTTGGGTGGGGCACTAATCCTGCAATTTAATTGGTATATGAAATTCATAAGGTAAATCCTTTTACTAATGTCAATCAGCACTAGCTCTCCCACTTATAGCCTTAGAGAATTGCCTGGGGTAAAGAAAGGTTAAGTGTCCTGCATGGGATCATACCATCATTATGTGTCAGAGACAGAACTTTTATCCTTATTAAATTCCATCTTATTAGATTCAGCCCAATATTCTAGACTGTCAAGATCTTTTTTTTCTATCCTGACTCTATTATCCACTCTTAGTTATCCTTCCCAGTTTTGTGTCATTCGCAAATATGATAAGCATACCATTATGTCTTCATCCAAGTCATTGATAAAAATGTTAAACTGTACAGGACTAATCATTTTTCCCAGAGGCAGTGCACTGGAGACTTCTTGCCAAAGTAACATCAAACCACTAATGATTACTTTTTGAGTTCAGCCATTCAACCAATTCCAAATACATATAATTGCACTATTGTCTAGTTGACATTTCTCTATCTTTTCTACAAAAATAGCATGAAATGCTTTAGTAGATTGATTGCTAAAACCTAGGTAAACTCTGTAGCATTTCTGTTTTCTGCTGATTTAATAACTGTCAAAAAGGAAATAAGATTAATGTAGAATGACTAGTTCTTGAAGTCATGTTGGCTCGTTGTGACCCTTTTCAAGAGGCTACTAATCATACTTTTATAATACATTCTTGAATTCATCCAAGTCAAGCTCATTGACATATATAAACATATATATACATATATATATTCTGTAGGTTTCATTATTCTTTTCTTTTTTAAAAGGACACAATTACCTTTTTTCCCATTGTTGAACTACCTCTCATTTTCTCTACTATCTTTCAAGTATCTCTGACGGTAATTCAGCAATCACATCTGTCAGTTCCTTTAGTATATAAAATACTTACGTACCTTAAATTCCTCAAGGACAGCTAAGTATTCTCCATCTCTAAGTACACTATCCTTACTTATGTCTCCATTCTTTTCTCCTCGAACTCTTTACTCTTTGAATTTCTAATTTACTGTCTATTTTAATGTATTAATGATTACACCTAGTAATAATACTCCCTATCAGTCAGTTAGTAAATATTTATTAAGCAACTTGTGTGCCAGGCACTATTCTAAGCACTGCAGATACAAAAGCACAAGACAGTCCCTGCCCTCAAGTATAATGGGAGAAGATAATATATAAAAACAAAAACTGAAACTGAAAAGCTGAGAATAGAATGAAGAATGAGAAGGAGGGTATCTGGCTAAGGGATATGATAAAGTCCCATAGCCAAATGGAAAGGGATGAAGTGTCTGCTTTGAGCTCCCTCCTGAGAGAATTTCCCTCCACTGAGACAGATCACAATCCCTTTGCTCTTTAAAAGAAATGTAGGCAAAAAAATCCATTACTGTGCAGCCAATCTGTGGGCAAGTTTCTACTAAATGGAGGGCTGGAGGGTTGAAGGATAAACTCCCTTCCAAAGCTTTTCTTTATAGACAGCTTTGAACTTTCCCAGAGATTCTTCATTTTCCATCAACTGGTCTACTTGGTTTCAAGACCACAGAACATGCCCTTTTTGTGTATTGTCTTCCCTCATAAGGTTGTAAGCTCCTTAAAAGCAGAGATGGTTTCTTTTATTTCTTATTTGTGCCTGGCACCTAGTAAGTGCTTAGTAAATGTTTATAGAATTGAATTGGACTGCTAAATTACCGAGGTTTGTGCTTAGAGAGCACATACAACATCCATTATCTAACTCATTCTAGAAATCTCTATATATTTTATAAGACCTAGAAGAATTTGTGTTTGTCTTTCATGACTTTTAGGAACCCAGGGAAATCTGCTAGATATCTAATATAAAATGCTAAGGTTTTACATTTCTGTCATGATTTTAAAGGTAAAAGCCTTCTATGATATATTATCAGGCTTTAGAAAATTGCCCTATGAGGTAGGCATAGTGGAAACCATTTTGAGTACCTTTCCAGTGTTGTACAGTGGGTTAGTAATTCCTTTATAGCCATACCACACACCCAATATGGTCTGATTTTATGAGCTAAAGAGGATTCAGTCTGGTTAAATATTTGGATTGGAGACAGTCTAGGAATATCAGAAGTTTAAAGTGGAGAAGAAAATGAGAAGCTACTCCAATATCTTTGCTAAGAAAACCCCAAGGACAGAATTGTCCATTGAGTCAAAAACAGTCAGATGTGACTTAAGGACAGATGGAAGAATATGAATCAGCATTCAGGTCTGATTCCTAATCATTTGGTATTTTGACATTCTGAATGACCTCCAATTTATGAAATATCGGTCAAAAAATAGTGGTGAAAGAATGCATCATTTGCTGACTAACCTTCTAGTGATGAATCTTTCTAAAATTCACCATTAACAATAGAGTCATAGACTATTGCTGAGCCTATCAGAACTTGTACCCTAAGAATTTGGGATGATTTCTACCTCACAAAAAGGCATCGGAGTAGGATTTTAGTGGAGAAATACTGACAATAAGCTAAAAAAATTCTTAGCAATCCACAATGTTTTTTCTTTTTTAACATTCTGTAGATGTTTATTCTAATTACAGTAACAAAATTCTGTGAAGTCCCATGTTTTAATGTACAATGATATACTTTGCAAAAGAAAATAAAATTTACAAAAATTTCCATCGAGTAAACCTAAGCAAACATACTTGATTTTTTTAAAATTTGTGTACTTAAATTAGAAGTATTTAAGTTTTTTTAAAAAAAACTTACATCATATTAGATGCTTGAACTTTATACCTATATATAATTTAACATTCTAATTCTTGGTTTATGATACAAATCATCTAAATTACTAAGTTCCTGATGACTCCAGAATTTAATAATCTGTGCCTATATAAACTGTAAAATCCATAGTAATGTATAAGTGGAGTAATAAACTCCTAGAAGCAAATGATATTTTCTAATTTATATTTGCAAAAGCACAATGTTTTCAATGATAACAGACTCTCTTAATAATTAACAACTTGTGCTAGTCCCTCTGTAGCAGAACTGAATGACCACTTGCAGAGCTCTTGGATCCCCAAAGAGAATTAGGGAGGGAAATATTTTGGAGCTTAGAGTTATGTGTAGGGAAACATTCAAATCCTTGAAATGATTTTGAATTTTCTTTTTTACACAGTCCCAAGGCATTAATCATAATAGAAAAAGTGGGTGGAAGGGAGAGAGATGAACAAATAATCTCAGGTTGACAATGAATGAGAAAGGGGGAAAATCAGTTTAATAATATATTCTGATATATCATTTTTGTTCATTTTGTAACAAAAAAAGGCAGAGGGAGGAGTAGATGTGACTATCAAAAGCTTATTTGAAGGGGAAAGACTGAATTACCTGGATAGATTTGAATTGACTGAGTAGCTTTTCAATTTTGTTTCATTTTAGCCTGAGTCACATTTAA
The DNA here is from genome assembly GCF_016433145.1 of Gracilinanus agilis. Classification (NCBI taxonomy): domain Eukaryota; kingdom Metazoa; phylum Chordata; class Mammalia; order Didelphimorphia; family Didelphidae; genus Gracilinanus; species Gracilinanus agilis. The sequence continues at coordinate 191,956,082 of NC_058134.1, forward strand.
AGAATATTTCTACTGAGAAGGAATTTTATTTTTTTGAAGAGTATAGCTATATTAGTATTAGTATAGATATGTATTATTTTTGAAGAGTATCAATATATTTGTACATATTAGTATAATAAGCATATGAACAAGAGAATTTCAAATAAAAAATCTGTATTTAAATCTGAACTCTGATACTTATTATGTGATGATATAGTGAGGAAGCCACTTTACCTCTTTCCAAGTCTCAGTTCCTTAATTTGTAAAATGGAGGTATTAATTCTTTAAACCCCCCACCCCAGGTTATCATGAGAATAGCATTTTGAAAACTACAAAGTCCTATAAAATATAAACTCCTCTTGTTAGCACTCTCATTTTTTTTTATTTTGACAAAGTTCAGATAAAAATGCCCTTAGCTTAAGTTTCTATCCTGCTATTATTACTTTTTTAAAAAACCTTACCTTCTGTCTTAGAATCAAAATCCATTCTAAGGCAGAAGAGCAGTAACGGCCAGGCATATGGGGATAAGTGACTTTCTTGGAATTACATACCTAAGAAATGTCTGAGGCTAAATTTGAAGCCAGGTCCACCGGACTCCAGGTCTGGCACTCTACCCACTATGGTACCTACCTGCCCCTTTTAATATGTTTTTAATATTCTACAAACTGTTAGGCAAGTGGATGAAATAACTACCTTTTCTAAATGAAGTGAAGAGAAGCACTGGGATATTAGTTCATTTTTCTGCAGTATGCTCACTGAAAGTGATAGGATAATTCTAGTAAAAGCATAATCACTAATATTTAAAATAGCACTTTAAAGTTTGCAAATTTATATAATATATATGCATGTATGTACAGTGTCAATTGATTCTCACAACAACTGTGGGTGAACGTGATATCATCACTCCATTTTACAGTTGAAGAAACAGAAGTTGACACCAGTTTAGTGCTTTGTCAAAGGTCAGAAAACTAGTAAGTGTCTAAGGCAAGTTTTGAACTCAGGTTTTCCCAATTACCAGTCTGCTACTCACTGAGTTATGTACTTCATCCAGCTCTCACATGATTTTGATTTCTTCTGCTAGATTTTTATGTTTTGAAAGATTTTAATTTCATATAGCTTGAAAAGTATGAGTATCAAAAATATTTTTATACTGATAAAAAATGTTCTTAAATTTATATGTATTGATGCTCTGGTCTTATGACAATTTAGTCTCTGATAATGTTCAAGTTCTACGAGAATTTATTTAAATTCCCATGGCTTGGGGCAGCTGGGTAGCTCAGTGGATTGAGAGCCAGGCCTAGAGACAGGAGGTCCGAGGTTCAAATCCGGTCTCAGACACTTCCCAGCTGTGTGACCTTGGGCAAGTCACTTGACCCCCATTGCCTACCCTTACCACTCTTCTGCCTTGGAACCAATACACAGAAGTTAAGGGTTTGAAATTAAAAAAAAAAATTAAAAAAAATTCCCATGACTATTTCAAAATCTTTGCTGGTAGTACAAGAATTTTTCATGCATTTGTTTATGAAAGGGGGCAGCTAGGTAGCAGAGTGGACAGAGTGCTAGACCTGGAATCAGGAAAACTCATCTTCCTGGGTTCAAATCTGGCCTCAAACTAGTTCCCTGATATGTCACTTAACCCTATTTGCTTCAGTTTTCTCAAATGCAAAATGAGTTGGAGAAGGAAATGGCAAATGACTCCAGTATCTTCACCAAGAAAACCTCAAATTGGGGCACAAAGAATTGTACATGACTGAAATGATTCAACAACAACAAATTTAAGTGAGTTTCTGAAATATAATCTTGCCTACAGAGGATCTCTTATTAAGTAATCAGTAGGAATCAAATTTTTGCAGTCTGAAATTGTTATATTGTTTCTCCCACCTATTTGCTACTTCTATACAAATCAATATTTCTGGGCTCCTTAAGAATGACCAATTCCACTGGAAAGACCTCCAGGGATTGATGCAGAGTGAAAAGAGCAGATCCAGGAGAATGTTGTACACAGAGACGGATACACTGTGGTACAATCGGACATAACGAACTTCTCTACTAGCAGCAATGCAAGAATCCAGAGCAAGGCTGAGGGACTTATGAGAAAGAAAACTAGCCACATTCAGAGGAAGAACTGTGGAAGGAGAAACACAGAGGAAAAACAACTGCTTGAACACATGGACTATTGGGGATATTATTGGGGATGTAGACACTAAACGATAACTCTAGTCCAACTATCAATAATATGGAATTAGGTCTTGATCAATGATACATGTAAAACCCAGTGGAATTGTGCATTGACTAAGGGGGGATAGGGGGAGAGAGAAAGAACATGAAACATGTAACTATGGGAAAATATTCAAAATTTAAAATAAATTTTAAAAAAAGAATGACCAATTCCAAGGGGCAGCTAGGTGGCTCAGTGGACAGAGTCAGACCTAAAGATGGGAGGTCCTAGGTTCAAATCTGACCTCTTCCTAGCTGTGTGATCCTGAGCAAGTCACTTAACCCCCATTGCCTAGCCTTTATGGCTCTTCTGCCTTAAAACCAATACACAGTATTGATTCTAAGATAGGATGTAAAGGTTTTAAAAAATAAAGACCTCTTCCTGAATTGCCATCATAACCCCCTTTATTTTTATAAGCAAATCCTTAGGACTCAACCATTTGTTTGTTTTATAAATATCATTACTGTCTTATATATGATCATCATCAAAATAAAAGAAGCTATGCTTCTTAGAAAGGTTAAACTCTATCTCTCTTAGCTGAGAGAGATCATCAGCCTTTCATAAGAGTTGGGATGGAGAGCAATGGAAGTACAAAATGGTTGCTGTCAACATTTATACCCAAGATAAGTAGTTTCCTTCATCAAATAATCTTCCCAACAATTCCTTTTCGTTCTTTCTCTCGTTTTTTTTTCTTTTTTAAACCCTTACCTTCTGTCTTGGGATCAATGGTGAGTATTGATTCCAAGGCAAAAGAGTAGTAAATACAAGGCAATTGGGGCCAAGTGACTTGCCCAGGGTCACATAGCTAGGAAATGTCTGAGGTCAGATTTGAAGCCAATACTTCCCATCTCCAGTTCTGGCTTTCTACCTACTAAAACATCTAGCTACTCCAATAATTCTTGTCATCAACCTTATTACCTCCAATTGTGAGTTACTGGATATTTTGATTAGCTGATATTTCCCCTTTTCAATGACTGGCCAACACTCATATCTTCTTTGCCCTATTCTCTGTAATTGAAGCACTATCAAATTTTGCCCTGGAATATCTTCTCAAAATCTCACTTGTATACAACTAATTCTCAGCATTTCTCCATCTTAATCCTCCTCTGCTTTTCCCTTCTACAATGTCCTCTGAAATTTTCACTCTATCATTGCAAAAATTTCCTTACCTTGTGTTGTAAACTCTTATGACCTTGTTAGTTCCATAGCAGACATATACAATAATCCCTATCCCAATTTATAAAAGTAGACTGCTTCCCTGATTTCATCCAACTATATGGATGCATAAATTAACAAATTTTGCTACTGTTAATTTAAACTATGAGAGTTTTAGCTAAGAAAAGGAAGCAGTATATATCATAAAATTCATCATAGCAAAGCATGTTGTTGGCCAGACGAGGATGCCAATAAATCTGCTCACCCCTTGAGATGGTCTTGTGTAATATATCCTCACAGTGGAGGCGGAACCAAGAGCATTTGCTATTGACATCTTAATTCTAGAAATACCACTGAAAAGTTCAGGAAATCAACTCTAAGGTCTAGGAAAGCAAAAACAAGCTGGTGCATAAATGCAACTTCCTGTTCTGTGGCGAGTAAAAATCATCATTAGGATCAGAAAATGTCCTGAAGAATAAGGACTGCCCAAAAGTGCTATAGAGAAGGTGCTTACACAGACCTGACTCACTGCAACACTAAAATCTCTTACTATAATGGGACAAAGGAGAAGTTACTGTGGTTGCACCCAGACCTTATCTAGGACCAAAGCCTCAGAAACCAAACTTCATAAATAAGAATATTATTTAAGAGTAGAACCTAATGCTTGTTTCCAAATTAAGAAAAATTTCCAACTATGTATCTTTTATTCCTTACAATCTTTAGATTATTTTTTAAAAATCACTAGTGAAAATAATTTTCATTAAAATTCTTGGAAATCAAATAACATATTTAAAGGCCAGGTGACTGACCAAATTTTCCTTCATCCCTATATTTGAAAAAGATCTAACAATGACACCCTCTATGAATATACAACCCTTAAGGGTAGGTGTCCATGTCAAATATCCTACATCTTCTTCCTATGAATAACAAATCCCACCTTTTTTGTCATAATCCCTATAAAAGTTACCTAAATGATAACTTAATTTATCTACTCCCAATACCTCATTTTCCCATCCTCATTCGCTTCAAGTCTGTCCCTCCAGAGTTCATGGCCTGCTTTTCACTTTCCTTCCACTATTTTCTGGAAGCCTCCTTCCATTTTTAACAAGCTATCTTTCAGTTTTTAGATCTCTTCCTATCATACTCCTTCCATCTTTAAGAACTTGTAGAAACCAAGAAAACTTTATAAAAATTACAGAAGTCAGTTATGCTCTCTCATACTGGTTACATCTTCTCTTATGTTCCACTGCACACTGGGTAAAGAGGAGTAGGCAGACTCTGCTGTTCTGTAACTGCCCAAGTCATGATTCATTGTCTTTGAACTCAGTGCAGAAAATCAACTGGTCTATAATGATTTAAGTTAAGAAATCCCAGTTTTTTTCTTGCCGCAAGGAATTTCACTGTTGTTGAAGGACGTGGGTAGATACCAAGGAGTCTGGACCAGTATCTTTACATTACCAAGCTATTCTTCAAATATGTCTAGTTTGCCATCCAAAGTCTGGTCCGATATCTTTTGACCTTGCAGGTAAACTCAAACAATGAGCATTTCTTAATAATAAGAGGGAAGGAGGGGGTTGTTGCTAGCTCTCATATCCAATACTAATCATATTGTTCCCCTTGTCCCAGTTATGTAACCAATCATGCTGTCCTCTGTCTCATTTCACCTACCCTGCTCTTTTCTTTGTTCTAAATTTATAAAAATGAGTAAAGTCTTCATCTCAGGTTTTTGTTCTTAACACTGAGGCAGAGCCATTGATCAGTTTTTATTGGTGGATTCTTACTCTGTTAATAAAAGGTTAGTTTGTTCACAAAAAAAAATGTGTTTTAGTCTATCTTTGTTGAATTTTATCCCCAATATACTTCTAAGTGCTGTCTGCTTCTCTGATTCAGCATCCTTTCTTCTTCTGAAGTTTGCATCATTTGTCTAGATTACCTTAGTTTCTGGTACTAATTTTTCATAAGCCCCCATGTCACCCTTCTCCATACTCTCCCAGACTATAACCTTCAGCCTCATTTTTCTATCTTCTAAATTCTGACTTTTAGTCAACTATTTCATCTGTATGCCATCCTTTGTGGTGAATCTCTTGCCCCTTTGTCCTATCAATTTTCATGCATGGCAAAACTCCAAAACTGTGTAATCTGAACTATTTGCTTTCTCTATTCCTACATAGTCTTCTCTCCTCAAGTCTTCTATATTCTCCCTTCTGGATTCCCTCTTTCAAAAGAGGACTACACTTTCTACTTTGAGAAGAAAAGATAGTCTATGATCTGTTTTCCTCAATCCCACACCTTTGAACCCCTCAATATCATCTTCCAATATCATTTCCTCCAGGCTCAAAGGAAGAAATGTCATTCCAAGGCCAAACCCTCTACAAATATTCTTTCATAGATTTAATTATGCAGATGATAATTAAATCTATATATCCAGTCAAATATCTCTCATGAGTTCCAATCCTACATAATCAATTATCTGTTGGGAATCTAAAAATGGATATTCAATAGACATTTTAACTTTAATATGCCACCCCAACTAATCCCTTCTCTCAATTTCTCCATTTGTTAATGGTACTATCATTCTTTTACTTAGTCAGGTTTCCAACTTTAGCGTCTTTATTGATTTCACCCTTTTCCTTACCCTTTTATCAAACCAGCTACTAAGATTTGTTGATTATACTTCCCAAAACATCTCTTCTTATAGTCATATAGTCATTATTTTAGGCCTTCATCACCTCTTGCTTATAATGTTGCATCACCTTCTTCATTTCCTTGTGTTATTTTTTTCCCATTCTCTCTAACCATTCTCCTCCTGGGCACCAAAATGATCTTCCTAAAGGGTGTAACTAATCATACCACTCCCTGGCTTGAAAACTTTTAATTCTTTCCTGTTGGCTCTAGAATAAAATGCAAACTTTTCAGCTTGACATTTAAAGTTCTTGACAATGAGACTCAAAGCTACTTTTGCAAGTTTTTTGAACATTTTACCCTTTCTACAAATGCTCTGTTTCAACCCAAATCACCTATTTTCTCATCCCCATATTCAGCATTCTATCTCTCTTCTCCATGTCTCCACAAACTGTCCCCCATACCAAGATACTGTCTCACCTTTATCTCTTAAAAAACCATTTCTTCAAAGTTAAGCTCATAGTTTGCCTCCTTCCTATAGGAAACCTTTCTTAGTTCCTTGTTAACTGTTATATCCATTTTCAAGTACATGTGAGTGTGTGTACATATGTATACATTTTATGCATTTAATACATTCATGCATATATGTATTATCCTTTAACACTTACATGTGTATGCACATATCTATCAAATAAGATGCATGCCCCGTGAGGGAAAGCATGATTCTTCATTTTGTTTTCCTATCCTCCAACACCTAGCTAAACACTTAATAAATGTTTTGTTTTGGAGAGGATTTTATTGATTTAGGAAAGTGAGTACCAGAATGAGGAACTCAAGTAAGTTAATTATTGAAAAAAGGGTCTTAAGCAAGTCAATTCAGCCAATGAATAGTTATTATTACTTATTATGTACCAATCACTGTTCTATGAACTGGGAAAATAAATACAAGCAGAAAAAAAGATAGGCCCTACCTTCAAGAAGATTACATTCTTAAGGGGGAAAATATACCCCCCCCAAAAAAAAGAAGCAGAAAAGCCAGACTGGAGAGACAAGGTAGCAATTTTGACATGAGAACACCAGAATGGAAAGAGGAAATAAATGAAGAGCATTATGCAGTATTAATTGGGGATTTCAAGTATTCACACTTATTCATTGGCAGTAGATCTCTTTGTCTGTCTCTCTCTCTCTCTGAATATCTGTCTGTCTGACTCAAAAGCAAAGTAGCAAACATACTCTTTGCTTTTTTTCATAATAATTTGATTATTCAAACTGTGAAGGAATTAGCAAGGAAAAATTTAGTCTGGGTGTGATTTTCACAAAGAAAGGAACTAATTGCTGGATGGTAAGAGGAAACGATGAGAAACTGTGATCATTCTCTATTAGGTTATGAGATAGAGAAGAAAAGTAGATCTTAGATTTTAGAAGCAGATTTCACAAGATTCAGTTCAAGGAAAAGCAGAATTTCATGGCTTCAACATATGATAGGTGATCTCAACAATGGAGAGAAAAGAAACTCTCAAGAACAAATTTTTAAAGAAACAGAAGTAATTTCAACAAAGAGGAAAAATGGAAGTTGATATGTGAAAAGAGAGAATTTTATACAGACACTGATGCAAAAGAAAGTAACAGATGATGAATACAGTGTGACAATGTCAGGAGTGTTAAAGCTAAGGACAGTAAAGAAAATTAAAGACAACAAAGATATGTTCTTATTATATTCATAGAAAGAATAGAATCAAAAAGGAGGGAGAACTATTGTTCAGAATGGATGGGATGATAATTAACATCATACTGAATGCAGAGCTCTTTATTTTCTTTTTTGTTGTTTTGTCTCTCAAGGATAAAGAGTGAAAAAGAACAAAACAAAGATAGTTAATAGAGTGTTAATACTCAAAATAAGTAAGGAGATAGAGTGCTTGGTTGCCCTTGATTTATTCATTTCACCTGGCTTAAATGAATTATATACATAATATTTGAAACAACTGAACCATTAACAGAAGTACTTGAAATACTGAGATTTCAGGGAACAGGGAAAGCCCCAAAGAACTAGATAAGGTCAAATATTATGTTACTTTTTATAACATCCCTCCAGTTTTACCTCCCCACATAGTACTCACTCTCTGAGACTGGGATTCCCCATGTGAAATGGCTGCTACCTTACATTCTATGCTACCTTACACCCTTGGAGGTGGCTCTTGTGGGTGGCTATACTGAAAAAATCAATCAACGAATAAACATTTATTAATTGTTGACTGTGTGCCAGGTCTCTTATGCATACTAAAAATGGAGAAAAGAAGACATGGGGATAATTTGATAGCTATTTCCATGTGCTGAAGGGACTATTGCATAGGATATAGATTAGGCTTGATGGGCTTGCCTCCAGGAGGCAGAACTTCAAACAATGGGTAGAAGTTGAAAAGAGGTAAATTTAGGCTTGATATCAAGAAAAAAAATTCCTAAAAACAGAGCTATTCAAAAGTTGAATGGGCGACCTTCAAAAGTAGAAGGTTCTTTTACATTGGAGCTTTACAGGCAAAGATTAGACCTCTTCTTGTCAAGTATATTATAGGGGGAATTCTTTTTCTGGTGTATGTTAGGTTAAGTGGTAGTGGTGGACTTCCTTTTCATCTCTGAAATTCTGATGTCTCCACGATGCCCTCATATAGTCACAAAAGCTGCCTCTCATGTCTGGAATTTTCTTCTCATTTCTGCCTTTCAAAACCTTTATTAAGGCTCAACTCAGTTGGAAACATTTTCATTAAGCTTCCCCTGATCCCCTCACCCAATAGTTTGTTCTTCAAATACTTCTAAAATCATCTTTCTCATCTCTCCATTTCCTTCATTTTCAATATTCAGGGTGTCTTTTAAAGCATAAAATTACACTAAATCTTTTGTAAAATTTAAACACTGTATAAATACACACAAATAATATATATATATATACATAAAGAGACATTTATAGATATCATACATATATGTAAAGACATATACATGTTTGTATATTTTAAATATGTGTGTGTAAAAGTAGGCAATTATATGTATAATATTAACAGCGTAACCCCCTAACAAATTGAAAGCTCCTCATGGGACAAAGACTGTTTGATTTCATTTTAGCATTTCTGGCACCTAAAATAATGTCTTGAAATAAGGAGCTTTATTAAAGTTATACTGAATTGAATTAAATAGACAAATATTGTAAGTGTGTTAGTAATGTAAAATTGAGGTGAAAGGATTCATTTCTGTTTACAACGCCTTATTTAATTAATATGACTGTTTTAGAGGTCTCACTACTTCTAATTTATAAGATCACACATCTATGATGAAGTAAATTCTATCTTCCCTCAAGCAAAGTATATAATCCTTATTTTGGCTTCTTTCTCTATAATGACTAAATTGAAAATTCTTCAAAGCTGTAATTCAAAGCCATAGGTGACCTTAAAGAAGTGATTTTATATATACTACCTTTTATTTTAAGGTAACTTTTCAAATGTGGACCATACATTCCATTATGTTTAGCTGTCAAGCTCTGCCTTCATTTGCATTTCTTCCCACTACTATAATTTTGAGAACTGGCAGGTGACCAAAGAGGAAAAAACGTGCATCTACCATCTAGAGTGCAATGTAGGCTTTTTTTATTATAATTAAATGGCATAGATATTCATGATTAGATCAAGGTCAGAGGAGCAGAACATCAGAGCCAAGGATTTCAAAGTACAGAGAATAGAAAAACTGCTTTCTTAAAGCGTGAATATATATGTATATATGCACTTACATGTATGTCTGTCTATACATATGTATACTTACACATATGTTTACAAATAGCTTTAATAGTTATTATTTCTAGATAAAACATTTATTTCTCAATTAAAAATTCAAAATAGTTCATTTGTTTTATTTCTTTTAAAAGATGTATAGCTAGTCTATCCACTGTACAAATGTAGTAGATATATCAAGTTATTGTTCATTGCCCCCATTGATGAAGATTTTGTTATGGCATTAATAACAAAGTCTCTTTCTATAAAGTGCAAGAACACTCATTGCCTTCCAATGAGAAAATCATTGTTCTTGGATTAATAATATTTCCTCATTCACGGTATAAATTATTCCATGGATAAATTCTTTGCTCATTTATTAATGATGAACCCTCAATAAGATACAAAATTCCCTTGATAAGAATAACTCCTTAATAAAGCATAAATCCCTTTGCTTCTCCTTACTCTCCCTTACCCCACTGACCTGGAATTGTAGATGATTGATCAGTTCATGACCAGATCATGTGTCTTGCCTATACCCTAAGATTTGGTTTTAAGATTGAAAGCAAAGAAAAAGGTAGCAGAGATGAGCTCCCAAGAGCTTAGAGGTTACATAGAAAAGAGATGTTCGTGTATGTAATTTATCTGGTTTGCTGAAGGGAAGCCTGGCCATCCACACCATGTCCACCCTCCCCTTCAAGAGGACCATTTGCATGAGAGAATCATGGGGACAATGGAACCACATCTCCTCTCTCAGGAACAGAGAGCACTACATAACTCAGAGATGGAAGAGAATAGAATCAGTAAGTAAGAATTCCTTATATCAGAGGAACTCATACAAGTAACTGGTATATTGACAAAGGAATTCCTGGACCAGCAGAGTTGCTCTTAGCCCCAGCAAGAACTAGATATAGAGTACCAAAAGAAAGAACTATTAAGTAGAAAAAAATACATCTGGGCTTTTCCCTTCACTGATACTATGAGTTATTAAAACTATTAGTTAGCTTCTAACAAGGTTGACTTTTCTCCTTTTGGTGGTGCAAATTCGTAGTGATACTGTAAGTCAAGAGGACTATATAGTTACCTGAATAGGTAGGGCTCACCATAGAGGTGGATGTCGTGACTCTTTAATAATTACAGATCTTTTTCCCTCATAAAGAGAAACCTACCCAAAAGAGTACTATAAGTTTGTAACACTGTATAGGTCTCTGAAGAAGTGGGACTAAATAGAAAGGAAAAGAGAATTAGTCTTAATCAGTTATAAGCTTAAATCTCTAGTGGATTTTTGTCAGAATAAATAAAATCCACCCTATATTTTATATTTTGGTTGCCTGAGTACATGAAAGAGAACTGATGGTCTTTTCCCTTTTTGCAGAGATTTAGACATCAGCCAATTTTTACAATAGCCAAGAGAGACCCTATGTAGAATGTAGTACAGAGAGAGGGGGTCATGACAGTTTTTTTCAAGCTTTGGCTGAGTTCTGAAATCAGTTAGGAGTTTAGAATCTTGAGGAAGAGAGGGCAGTTGGTTTGGGAATCTCGTGGAGAGAGAGTCAGACCAGCTGAGCTGCTTCCTTGCCTATCTGAAGAATTGAAATTTAGCCTAGTTTTGGAATATTTATTTAAGAAATTGTTAGTTTAGATAAACCCTTTGTATCTCCATACCCTACCTCATTTCCTACTTCCTTCCCTTACCTTGAATGTCTGTGGAGTGAATAAGGAGAGTAAATTAGAGAGTAGTTCAAATCTGTGAGGGGGTTAACTATAATTTGGCAGTATCTTATCTAGAAAAGTTAATTAGTCATCATTTATTCCCTTTAGACATCAAGAGCACCTTGAGAGCTGAGCTAAGGCAGGACCTTGCTCAGACTCCATCTCTGCCTCCCTTCCCCCACCTGAGGTTTCTTTAAACAACTGTTAGGGCTTCTTCAATCCACTTTTCCTGACAAATCAACCTTATAAGATAATAAACCCTTTTGTGTTTCAACAGACCTATTAGTTACTTTGTCAGTTAATTAGTAAGAGGGGGAAGAAGAGGGAAAGAACCAATATATACTCTGGGCTTGAAGGGAAGCTGGTTATCCATCCTGAAGGAAGGTGTAACTTCAAAACAAGTCCCTTCCTGTGAAATTAACTAAAGCCTGTAGTTAATTTCAGTTCAGTCTATTTCCCTCAGTTTGTCTTTAGTCTAAGTCCTAGTCTAATAAGCCCTGCTGTTCTTTGCCTGTTTAGATTAATTCCTCCTCTCCCTGAAAATCTTTGTTACCTTTAGTGCTATACTCCCTGACTTCAGCCCATATTATATCCTGAATCTCCCTATTCCAGCCTACCTATAACCCATATTACTTTCCTAGCAAGTCCCCGACAACCTCCCTTCAAATCTCCTTTACCACACACCTTTCCTCAAAATTATCCCCATTACATCAAGCACAAAAATATAATGTATAATGTTTGTATGAGGATTCTCTAAGGTTCAACATGACCTGTACGAACTCGGTCTTATTTCTGTACCAAAGGTTATGAACATCTCAATATAAATGTCCTTATCTTGATTAAATTCTTAATTCTAGGTTTGTTCACATTTTCATTTCTTTTCCTAGTGCAGAAAATCATTTAGGATTCTAATAATTTAACTGAGTACTTTTCTGATGACTAAATAATGTTTCTTTATTATACTTGTGTCTCTTAGTATCTAATAGTTTTATTACAATAAGATCTTTTGATATTCAGTTTCAGATAATGGATTTAAGGTAGTCTAGCTCTTACATTAGAATGGAGACTGTAGGAGATAAGGAAGTAATTTATTTCATGGGATGTGGAACAGCAGTTTTTTGAAGTAGCTTCCTTTAACCTGACATAAGTTTCTTCCCAGACAACTTCTTTCAGCTTCCCTAGTGGCTTCCTTAATGATGTTTCCTCACCTCACAAAATCTGATTGGCCCTTATCTTTTTGGGACCCAGCCTCAATGATCTCCAGCTGGAAATGCATCTTGTCTGTCAGTCAGAGTATATCAATGTACATCAGGCCACTTGCATAGTCTTGGGCACCCAAGTCAGAGAGCCACAGATAGAGTAAATATTTACCTGATTTTGATAGATTAGGGTATGTTCTTTTTCCTTCTCCCCACCCTCCATTTCTGAGAAACTATCCTTTATGGTGCTAATATTACACTTACTATCTCTGTCTCTCTCTCTCTCTCTCTCTCTCTCTCTCTCTCTCTCTCTCTCTCTCTCTCTCTCTCTCTCTTTGTTCGGTCTCATTATTCTCAGTTCCTTTTCCATAATACCTCTAAGTAGGTGTCATTCTCTTTTGCTAATGTTATTTTGCATACCCTAATTTTCTATCCCAATCCTAATGCTAGTTTTTCCTTTCCTTAGTTTTCTATGTTTCTTCAAATTCAACAAATAAAAATTCCTACTACATACAAAGCACTGAGCAAGACAAGAGATATAAAAACAAAACTGAAACAATCATTGTAGTTTTACAAACTGTTATTGAGGCAGTGTTACAGAGTCTTTGGGAGAGAAGGGGACACCATTCTTAGCATTGCTAGAATCCTTTTTTAACAGCAGCAACAGTAACTGTCAAGTAAGGCCCAGCTGGCACTAATTGGGAAAAATAGTAGATTCAGCTCTGAGGCTATCTTCCAACCCTACTGTGTGTACTTGGCTAGGGGGAAGAGTTGTAGGAAAAACTTCAGCCCAGCCCCAGCATCCACAGAAGGAGGTAGATGTCACAGAAGGGTGCATGATGTTACAAGATACAAATAGCCCAAGATATAGTAAGTGCTGGGATGGATCAAGAGATGAGAGGATTTGGGTTATCAGTGACTCCACTACTCAGCCAGTGCCAGGGGGTGAAAATAATATCAAAAGCAGAGATAATGGTATCTAGTTACAGATATAAAAGTTACCAGTAGTAGCAATTGAATTGGCTTACCAATACAGTAAAAGACGCACTTAGAAACCTGTTCATCTGCTAAACAGTATGGAAAAACTAGAAATCTCCAGCAGGAATTATGTTTGGACCAACATTTAATAAAATATACTAAAATAAACTCTAAATGACTTAGATATAAAATGTCATGTGCTATCCAAAATGGAGAAGAAATTACCTTCCAGATCTATGAATAGAGGAAGAATTAGTGACCAAACAAGAAATAAAGAGAATCATGGAGCATAGAATAAACAATTTTATTTCATAATTCTTAAACTAAACCAATTTAAAGCAATGCAGCTAATATCAGAAAAAGAAATAAACAGGAGGATTTTTTTACAACAGATTCCTTTGATAAAGGTGATTATATACAGGTTTAAAAGGAATGGATTTAAACTCAAAGTCAGATACTAAGAACCATTTCCCAATAGATAAACTGTCAAAGAACATGAGCAGGATGTTTTCAAAGGGGAAATGCAAGCTATGAACAACATTTAAAAATATTTTAAATTACTCACAGATAAATGCAAATTATAACAACTTTACAGTTCTTTCTCATACATGAATCAGAGTGGCAAGAATGGCCCCAAAATGGCAAATATTGGAGAAGCTATGGGAAACACCAGACACATGACAGTTTTGGTGGAGCCATGAATTGGTATTACCATTCTGAAAAACAATCTAGAATTATGCCTAAAATTTTACTAAATCATGCAGATCCTTTGTGCAGTCCTTCTGACAACTAGACATATACTTCAAAAAGAACCCCCCCAAAAAGAAGAAAAGGGCCTATATGTCCCTAAATATTTATAGCAATTTATATCATAGTTTCTCCAAACTGGAAATTAAGGGGATGTCTGTCTATTGAAGAATAGCTAAACAAATTGTAATGTAGTTATATAATAGAATATTATTATGCCACAAAAAAATCTAATTATCTTACACTTTATCATGGCTATATATCACTCCACTGATATGTCCATTTCAGTATGACAAGAGAATGTAAAGGCCCAAACTGTTAAAAAAAAATATATTAGAGCTGTGGGAGAATCAGATCAGTGCTGGCACAGTTATTCATTAATTCCTTCATTCAATGACCAAGTATTTTGAGCATTGACACTAAGCATGATACATAAGAATAAATGTTTAAAAATAAAAAATAAAAAATTTCAATCCTCTTAGTCCTATACGTTTCAGATGCAACTTTTGTGTTACTAGTTATCAATCTGTTCCATGATTTTTTGCTAAAACATAACAAATTGTAAAATATATTAGTTTCATTATAGAGCAGGTCCTTTCCAGTAATAAGGACAGATATATCCCTATAATTTGCCTCAGAGGTTTGGTTTATCTGTTTAAAGATGGTTCTGACTCACTGGTCCAATTAGTTCCTGAGACTCTCCCTTGAGACTGTCAACCTTAGGTAAAATACAAAAGTAGGTCTGGTGATAACAAATCCTTCTCCTTTCAGGAATTCTCCTGAAACACCTCCCCACCAACTAAACATACTTCACAGAGGCCACCAAAAAGGCATCACTATAATCATTCTTGGTCATTACCAATTTGGGCCAGATTTGATTCAGTGACTTGGAGGTGAAAGGCTCCATATCCAATTACCAGGCCTCCATGCTTCCCCAATTAATCAAAGGTTGACATAATAGATCCATTACAATGCTTAAGGAAAAGACCTGATCAAATCAAATCACTTTACAGCTGCAAAGAGAAATATTAATAAATATTCTTCATTCAAACTTCATGACTAAATAGTCCATGGCACTTTAAAAATGAGCTGTGCAAAACACATTTTTTCCTAAATGTTGGTCTATTTTACATTACAGAAAATTGAACTTAATAATAATGATGATGACAATCATGATTATACTTTGAATTTGTATAGCACCTTTCTAAATTACTCAAAGTCCTTTCTACATTCCTACTTATCCTGGAAATGTCCATGCCAGGTACTTATATAATTTATTGGTTGAGTTTCAGTGATCAGAATCTAATTAGGCAAGTAAAGTTCCCCCAAAACCACAGTGATCAAGATTACATAGGCAAAATAATTATAGAACAAAGTTATTTTTTACCTCTTCTTTATATCAGGAAGTCTAAAATATTCTAACAAATGTGTAGTACGGTATTAAAGCATACATGACAATGCACCAATCATTACTGATATTTAAAATCAGAAAACAATCAGATACAGCTGAAGAAAACTAAATCAAACTAATCTCATGAAAATTTTTGGTGATATATATATATATATGTGTATATATATACATATATATACACATATATATATGTATATATATGTGTGTGTATATATATATTTCTTCAAAATTTACAATTATTTCCAAAATTCAAAGAAAAAGACAAAGAAAGATAATTTATCTTAGACTTACATTAATGCATAAAGGGATCTTCTATGTCCCTATCTGATAAGAAAGTAGTGGGGAAAAGATCAAAGGAGCTGAGTTCAAATCCTATACCTTCTATTTACTATTCCCTTGTTGATAGGCAATTCATTTAATTTCTCTGAGACCTCACTTATTCCTCTTCAAAATGAGGCAGTTAAACTAAAAGACCTCTGAGTTCCTTTTCAGCTCTAAATCTATGATCCCATATAAAGGAAAAACCCAATCTTATTACCATAATTGCTTAAGGAATGACTATCTTTCAAAAATTTAATACATTAGATAACGTAAGTGCTTGATATTCTGAGATCTTTAACTTGCTACCTTAATTTGTCTCCTCTTTGTCATCTTTCCTTTCTTTTTAAACTAATTTCCCTTGATCTTATCTTTTCCTTTATTACAATGGTTTCAAAAACCACCTTTTATCAGGGACCAAGATTATGAGCCTGGAGAAGTCCAAAGCTTCTCCTTTTGAGTTTAACCCTTTGGGAACTAGCACCTCAAGAATCTTATTGTACTTAATGAGTGCAATGCTGAGCTTCTTGACTGACAATGAGAAGAGAATAAACTTCTCAAGGAACTCAGGGAGGTATAACGAAAAGAACCCTGGATCTGAAGGAGGAGAGCTTGGTTTGTTGTCTCACCTTTCTGGACCTCATTTCCTCACCAGTAAAATGTTATAAAATAGTGATCTCATTTTTTGTAATAATACGTGATATCTCTTATTATTTGCAGGTGGCTCCCTATTGACAATTTTTGGTGTGTTTTTTAATTCACTGAAAATGCACTGTCTGAAATATAACCATCTTGGCCCCAAAGTGACTAGCTGGTTAGATTGGGCGAAGGAAAACAATGGTGGCTGGTACAGCGAACTTCAGGTGGAAAACACAAAATCATTCTTCAGGATTTTTCCTCTCTTTGCTTTTCAGCTTTTATATCGAATATGCATTATGCAGGTGAGGAACTTTACAAAAGGTGGTTACATTTTTTTACTGATCTTGTAGTTTGTTTGATGTCAACATCACCCTACATACCCGATATTGCATTAGGATGTCCCATCATTCAAGAGCTGTACTCTGGGCCAAAATATCATAGATTTAGAATGAGAAGGGGTCTTGAAGTCATCTAGTCCAATCTTCTCACTTTAACGAGGAAGAAACTGAGACCAAGAGAGGTCAAGTGATATCACCTGAAAAAACGAATTCTTTATTCCTTTTTTAATTTAACAGACCTGGAGGTCCTCTTACCATAGAGACGTGTAGGGATTAACCAGCCCACAGGGACAGGAAATAGACACCATAGAGACAGGAAGTAGAAACCATAGAGACAGGAAGTAGAAACCACAGAGACAGGAATGAGGAACCAAAGAGACAGGAAGTGAGGTAATAAAGAGACTAGCATGAATTGGTCAGACTGTCAGTTGCTGACAGGGCTGGCAGTTGTGGGGAAGTTACGAGTTGGTTGTTGGGGGTTGGTTGCTGGTAGAGTGTGTTGAGTTGGTGGTTGGTGTTTAGTTGCTGGAATATAAAAGTGGGCCTAAGCTTACTGAAAGGGCTTTTTAGGTTTTGGGTTTGGGGCTTTTGGTTTGAGCTGTTTTGTTTTTTTTCTTGAACTTTTTAGAAGGTGGCTGGTCTTCATTGACACCCCTAATTGGGGTTGGATTAAGCACTGATTGTGTCAGTTTTGATTGGGCTGAATTGGGTTGGAACTTTGCAAGGTGGTTGTTATTAGTGGTAGTTATAGGCAGTTATAGGTAGCTATAGGCAGTTTTAGGTAGTAATTATAGATAGTTATAGGTACCTCTTTCCTATATTTCTCTCCTTTACTATATTCTTTTACTATCTCTGTTTTAATTAAACTAATTTGTTAATTGTTAAAAGCTGCTAAAAGTTTTCTTTTCTCTGGCTTAAAGGGATAATATTAATTTACAACTCTACTATATTCTCATTAAAACTTAAATTATTAAAAGCTGTTCCCTTATTTTGTCAAAACTCCTATTTTAACCCTTATACACCAAAGTCACACAGTTAAGCAGCAGAGTTGAGATTCCAATTAAGGAACTCAAACTCTAAATCCAAAGTTATTTCTACTGATTGACTCTGTCTTCTTTGAATTTGTTTTTTTAAGTTCTGAGATTCAAGTGATGGAGCTCAGATAAAAATTCAACTCCCTTTGCTTCAAACCCAGGGAATTTTATGTTGAACTGTACTGTCTTCGTTAAGTATTTTAAATCCCACCTCTGCCATTTCCTACAAATGTGACCTAAAAAATAACTTTGCAGCTTTGGGATTTGGTTTTCTCATTTGTAAAATGAGTCGATTGAACTGGATGATTTCTAAAATCTCCTCGAGCTCTAAGTCCTATGATACTATGCATTCCTCCTATCAGTGCCAGATTATGATTTCATAAGTAGAATAGGTGTAATAGGTTAAAACATAATCATAACTGGATAGAATTTTTGCTAGGAGACTCTCAGCATGAAGTACTTTGCTCATTTATACCTGAGAGTAATTCTCAATGGGTGTTCAATATAAGCAATCCTCTAATGAGGCATGAGATTAATTCCACATGGAAAATTTAAACCTATAGGCAATTACAAAACCTCTCTTTAACCAAAAGTTTCTTCCTTTCCCCCTGACAGTCCTTAAGAGGTACTAACAAATAGTAATGTTTTTCTTTTTAGAAAAATAAATTTGTATTGCTAAATCTGTTTTACATTAAAAAAGTAAAATGACATATACAGTGCTCTCTATCCATAGTTCTCCACATCTGCAATGGGAAGTACCTTCTCATTTTTCTTCTTTGGGACTTGACATGGTCATTATATTTTATGTGGGGGGGGGGGGTTCATTCTCTATTGTTTGATTATTCTTTCCATTTATACTATAGTGATCATTATATATATATATATATATAAAATATTCTTTTTTCCTGATTTTGCTTATTTCATCTATACAGATGTCTTCCCATAGTTTCCTGTAATGATCCTGTTCATTATTTCTTATAACTCAATAATATTCAGTTATATATACATACCATAATGTGTTCATTCATTTCCCTAACTGATGAACATCAATTTTGTTTCTTGCCCTTTGCTACCTCAAAAATATTGCTATGATCATTTTGATGTGTATGGGCCCTTTATTTTTGTAGGGTTTTTTGGTACATTTCTAATAGTTGAATCTCTAGGTCAAAAGATTTGGACATTTTATCACTCTTCACTTAATTCTAGAATAGATGGAATAATTTATATCATCCCAATGATGAATGTGTGTGCCTATCTTTCCACAACTCCTTCAGCATTGAGTACTTTTATCTTTCCTGGTCATTTCTGCTAATTTTCTGAGTATGAAGTGAAACCTCAGAGTCATTTTGATTTGCATTTCTTTCATTATTAGTGATGATTATTAATAGTTTACAGGAAATCAGATTATCAAAAAATGAATTAAACAATAAAATTAAATTAATAAATAGATAAATGAAGAGTAAAATTTTATTGACTTTTCAGTGATAGCTTTAATATGGCCATTGCAAAAGGAGAATAAATCACTGAATGAGTGTGAATCTTTGAGTGAAATTGAAGGTTTATGTGCTCCAACTTGGAAAGCAAAGGTAAGCAAAAGAGTTGTGCTCTTGAACATTAATTTCTTTCAGTTCTAATTCCTATAATCCAACTCTACCTTTACACCCTTTTAAATATAAGAAAGATAAAACTAAGAAATATGAAAGTGTATTTTTGGCAAAACCAGGACTAAAACTCATATCTCATAATCCCATTTCCAAGCTCCTTCCCCATCAAAGTATGTTTAAATAGTTTGTAAACCCAATAATTATTATGATAAACTGGTTTGTGAGAGAATCAAGTAAATGGAATTTGCTTTTCTCATTAAGCTACAACTGCCAAAATGATTCAGCACAATTTAATGGGTCAAAAAAAAGGCTTTATATGAGGAATCTCATCCATGCAAAACAATATCCCTGTAAAAAAAAGTTTTAAAATATGGAAGTCTAGAGGATTAAAGAGCCTGAAGGCTAGAAATATGTTTGGATTCTATTCCTCCCTCTACTGCCCAACAATAATCTGAAAGGAATTTGAGGAAATAATTAGTATATATCATCCTCATTTTTCAAATAATGAGGCCCAAAGAAGTTGGATAATTTAACAGAAGAAGAAAATTTCAGAAGGAACCTCAGTGACTATCTCAGCCAAATTCTGTTCAAAAAGAAATTCCTTCTTTAATAACAAAGGGCCATCTTACTTCTGCCTAAAAATCTATAATAAAAGAAATCACTTGATTTCTCAAAGAATACCATTCCCCTTTGGGGAGTTCTAATTGTTACGAAGTTTTTCATAACATCATTCTTCAATTTCTACCCATTCTCCCAGGTCTGCTCTTCTTTGGCCCAAACAAACAAAATGAATTTTATCTTCCATGTGACAACTTTTCAGATAAATGAACATAGCTATCTCCCATAAGTAGACACACACATCATTCTTATCTTCTCCCAGCTAAATGTCCCCTGTTTGTTCAACCAGTCCTTCCATAAAATTGAATCAAGATCCTTCACTATCTTGGTTGTTGTCTTCTGGACTTTTCCATTTTATTGATGTCCTTCTTAAGATATAGTGCCAAAACACTAGGCACAATATTCCAAATGTGGTCATACCAGGACAGAGTAACTTTCATCTCCTTATTCCTGAAAGCTATCATTCTCTTGACAAAACCAGAATGCTAGAGGGTTTTTTGGTTTACTTGTTTTTATTTTTGTCTTTGGTTTGTTTTTATTCTTTGACTACCATTATATACGGTTGCTGCTTCATGTTGAATTTGGAGTCCATTGAGGTCCCTCAGATTTTTCAGACAAAATATATGCTTCCACCCTACTGGACTTGCAAAGTTGATTTACTGAACCCAAACATCAGACTTTATGTCTTCCTTAGGTTCATTCTAAGTCTCATTAGATTTATTCTAATCTCCTAACTTTTTAAAATCCTTATTCTGTCAATTCAGCATATGGACTATCCCTCCTTGCTTTCTATCATCTGTAAATCTGATAATCAAAACATCCATAAAAATTTATGAAATCCTTGATGAAAATGTTAACACAAAGCCAAACACAGATTTTAGAGCCTTTCACTGGATACTTCCTATGACTTTGGCAACTAGCTAACTAGCAACTGCCCTTTGAGTCAAGCATTGAGTCAAGTACCCAACTTATTTAATTTTATCAACACCAAGTCAGTATTGCTTCATTTTCCCATACAAAAAGTGAGATATTTTCAAATTATTTGCTAAAATATAGGTAAACTACTTACAGCATTCTTCTAATGAACCATTTTAATGACTATATCATAAAAGTAAATAAGATTAGCATTTTATAATTTACCCAGGGTAACACCACTACTAAATGCAAAGTTCATACTACAAGCCAGGTTTCTTGACTTTTAGTTCAACATTCTTTTGTTGTTCTAGTTAGTACCCAGAATCGAAGTGGCAAAGGTGATATTAAACAATGGTTTTCAATCTTGATGTAGTTAATATTGGGAAGGTAGGTGACGCATTGAACAGAGCACCAAATGTGGAGTCAGGAAGACTGAATTCAAATCCAGCCTCAGACACTTCCTAGCTATGTCACCTTGGGAAAGTCACTTAACCCTATTTGCTTCAGTTTCCTTATCTGTAAAATGAGCTGAAGAAATAAATGGCAAAAGACTAGTATCTTTGCCAAGAAGATCTCAAAAGGAGTGATGAAGAGTCAGACATGGCTAAAAAAAGTGAACAAAACAAATTATTGGATGATTTTTTGGTCTGAATTAAGTTCTCTTGCCTAAATTCTGTATGCCATAAGTTAAAATGAATTTTATGAGAATTTTTGAAGATTTGCCTATGATTATCCATTTAACTAAAGATGTGCAGGAATGTTAACTATCTAAGCCAGGAAGTCACTAATTAATAATAATATTAAGGCAGATATAACCTGGGTTCTCAAATGTTTTGAGATGGGAAGGCAAGCTCCTTCATGTTCTATAACACTGGAATGGCTTCAAGTATTATCCTAACAAAGGTCTATGTCTTCTTTCTGAAGACCAGCCTAGGAAAATGGAAATGCTATTTACCAATAAGGGGGGTCACTTGGTAAAATATTCTTTGACTTTGGCAATCAATGAAACAAATAAAAAAATTTAAATTGGCCTTCAGATCTTCGAGTGCAAAGGATGCTAAGAATCATGCAGTTGCAAAAAATCTACAAATATTTATTTGTTTGTTGGTAGTATAAACTTGAACTCTTTGTCCAGTGAAAAATGAGTGGACATCCTACTAGTAGAACGGTATCAATATTAGGGAGAGTGGGAAGGTTATTGTAAACACCAAATAACATCATTTTAAAAACAAGTTTATTATAGTTTAACAAATAGGAAATGTACACGTGGAAGTCATTTCTGAATTAGCTGTTTTTATATAGTCAGATCATTGACTTGTTAAGGAAAAATTCAAAATTAACATTCTATTTGAAGAAAAAATCTGAAGATAAAGTATAAAATTGAATCAACTCCACCCTAATTTAATTAAATAAGTTTTTGACAAAACTAGGAAATTAGTTTTAAAAAACAGACATCACATAATTGGTTACCATTTCCTAGAGAAGTTTAACCAATGCAAATCAATTGCCAAAATGAAAAGAGCAAAAGAAACTTTAGCTAGAAAGCACTTGGTCTCCTTTTGCCAAACAATGTAATATGATGTCAAATGGCAAATCCAGTTTAGCATGCAAACTCATTTTTAAAATCTTATAGAGAAGGATTTTAGATTATAACCAATATAATTTCATAAAACAGAAGCAATGAAGGGAAGAGCAAGTTTACTAAAAGTTCGCAAGAGATTCAACTAAACTGAATAATCCCAAAAGCCTGAACCTGGAAGTAAGCCAAAGAACAGATGAAAAACAAGAATAAAATCTGTAGAAAATTGTGTAACAAACTCTTGTGTCTCTGTCAGTGATAGTGAAGCTATTCTTTGTGGACTCTAACACTGCAAGTTCCCAGTGAGCTATATGAAGAAATAGAAATGGCACTAAAGACAACAAAGATTGGAAGAAGAGTTGTTTGTGCTGAAGGTGAAACAGTTTGGAAAGTGTTGAGGGATTGCCTCTCAAGACATGAAAAAAGGTGTATACCAGAGTCATAGAACAAAATTTAGGATCACATTATTAAGAAGAAAAGCAACTGAGAAAATATCAATAAGTATTGACCCATATGCCTACTTCCCATCTTTAAAAAAATTTCTAAGAATAATTTTCACATACATCAAAGGCATCCTTGATGAGGGTATGAAAAGGGAGTGGGAATGAGTTTCCATACAGCATTCTACAAAAGTAGTTTTACATTCACATAATTGACTGAAACATGTAGCAAATATAAAGTCCTACTTGCAATTATTACTTGTTAACTACCTAAAACCGTTTTATGTGGTAGAGAAAATGGTATCTTAAAGGCTTTTCTCAAACTAGGCATTTTATGTATTATGTTAATGCCACATAAAATCCCTTTAAATATTTGACAAAAATATTTCTTTGCTTTATATTTCTGACTAATTAATACAGAACATGGCAATAAGTAGAGAAGTGTTTTTGCATGTAAATTGCATATAAAAAATTTACATGTAAAAAATTTTATGCCCAATACTTTTGCACAAGACTTTCCTTATTGATGGAATCAACAATCATACTATTTAAATGTGTAAAGGGTGTCATTGAAAACACAGTTCAAGAGAAGAGCAACCTTGTTCTTTTCTGATGTGAGAGAAGACCAATGAGATTCTAGACCTTGGATGGCAGATATGTAAGGAAAAGCTGGGTGCTGAACATGTCCCTGATTTTCAGCTTATTTCCCTAAAGAATGAAGATGAAATCAATCTGTCTCTATCTTGCTTTCCATCTTTCCTTCCTCCCTCCCTCCCTTCCTCCTTTTCTCCCTACTATCTTCCTTCCTCCCTTCCTTCCTTTTTCCTTCCTTCCTTCTTTCATTTGTTTGTTCTTCCTCTCCCTCTGCCCTCCTCTGTCTCTATGTCTCTGTCTCTGTCTCTGTCTCTCTCTGTCTGTCTGTCTGTCTGTCTCTCTCTCTCTCTCTCTCTCTCTCTCTCTCATTCATTATCAGCATATCTTCTCTGATTTCTGTTTACTATTTACTTAGATAAATGGGTATAATCATTAACTAATTTGGATGGTATTTTGCATAACTGTTATTTGGTTGGAAATGTCACTCATCTTTAGGAGAGAGCAACTAGGAACATATATTAAACCTAAAGAAAAAATTTCCCTTAGACTAACCATATTTAGGGAGGCATAGAAATGTAATTCTAGTCTGGGTAACCCTTTTCTGAGGAGAACAAAAGGACTATCTTGTGTCTCCTTCTCTGGCTCTTTTCCAAGCAGGAAATCCTGGGTAAGCTTCTAGAGATATCTATTCATGCCTTCCTACAAGCTACAATTAGACAAGCCAAGTGACCATAAATGGGCAAAACACAACTTATATGCAATAAAAGAAGTTTATCACTGCCAGAAAATGTACAGCATGGAATTCAATTGGTCCTTCCCTTTTACTTTTACTTTTACTTTTTTGTTAATGATATTGTGATGATTATATCAAACCCCAGAACAATGCAGTAATTTGAAATGATATCCATAGTCATAGAAAAGAACTCAAACTATCATCGTAAGAAAAACCAAGAGAATAAAAAATTCCTAGTCCTATGATATGCTGGTTATTGAAGACTCCATAGAATTAATCTATAAAAATATAAATATAATAGATAGGTGTGGCTCTGCTCACCTCACTTCCTACTCCCATTAAGAACAGAAATAGAGTCAAAGTCAAGGACCAAAATACAATGTATAAGGAAGCCAGCTCAAGTTTGGGTCTTCTCTCTTAGCTGCAACTCACTTCTCCCTTTCTGTACTGCCTCCTCCCCCAACTCCTTCTCATGGTCCAAATTTAAAGAGAATACTTAGCCAAAAGTATAAAATCAAACCCCCTTAGGTGTGTTTATACATCCACAGGCATTATTTTAAAAAATCTAAAATATAGATTAAAATGCCTTAGGCATCCCAATGTAAAGATTTGTGTAACTCCGAGTTTATACCCTCTAAAAAAGGAAGAAATTCCTCAAAGATGTGTCCCAAAACATAATGTGATCAGAAGTAAAGACATTTCCTCTAAAAAAGGGAAACAGCTCTTTTAGATAAAGAAATCAGTTTTGCAAAACACAGTGAACAAGGGGTAAAATAGCTTTGTGGGTAATGTTGGGTTAAAAGCACTTTCTGAAGGTATAGAAAGGAGAAAGGGAAGTACATGAAGTAAAAGATAAGAAAAAAAAAGATGCTACTTTAGGTTGGGACTTTCCCTTTTAGCTAAAACTCACTTGATTGGTTGAGTTCCTAACTGACTTTTGGACTTCCTGAACAGTATGTCTCATAGACATCTCAAGGTCAATATGTCCAAAACAGAATGCATCATCTTTAGCCCCAAACCCTCCCCTCTTCCCAACTTTCCTAAGTCATGTCAATATACAGTAAGTGGTAAATTTTTGCAACTAGCAGTGATGTGTTACAGTATATGCTATTTTCTTGCATCATCCACATTGTTCACTAAATTTGAGCTTTTTTTAAAAAAATACTTACCTTCTGACTCTGAATTGATACTAAGTCTGAATTCTAAGTAGAAGAAGTAGTAAGAACTAAGCAATTGGGATTTAGTGACTTGCCCAGATTTGCACAGCTAGAAAGTATATGAGGACATATTTAACCCAGGTCCTTATGGCTCCAACCCTATCATACTATTCACTGAGTTTGGGCTTCTTAACAATAACCTTTCTGTAATTTCTGGTGGTCATAACTTGATCCTTACTTGCCATCTTATATTTGTTTACATAAACAAAAGCACACAATTCAGCTATTTATTTGCTACTTTTTGGCAGCCTACTATTGGCTGAGTCTATGTGAATGTTCCTCTTAAAGGTTTTGCTCATATCTTCCATTCAAAGGTAAAATTTTTGCAAATATTCAGCGAATTTGACAGCAGGACCTGTTGTTGGCTCAATTATTATTCAATTATTGCTCAATGTCCATTCTAAAAAAATTCCTGTAGGACTTTGACCTGTTTCTCATGTGCTTTAAGAATATCTCTCAGTCTTCTTCTATTGGTCAAGAAAGCATTCATATTTCTATGACTGACTTAGGGTAAGAGAACTATTGATACCTAAATATTACCAATCAATATATTCTTTTGGAAATATAAAATGGACCATAACACATTTGGAAAGTATCCTTACAGAAACAAGTATATGTCTTGTTCATGAAGCTTTGATTTCAGAGTTCCAGTCTTATTGTCTTGTGTCACAGCTTTCCTCTTTATCATTTTAATCTCTATGTGTATTGCCTGAAAAAGGCCAATGTATTTTTAAGAAACATCTTCTTTTTCTGGGTTCCATTTGATGTCCAGATTCAAGCTTAAAGCTTTCACTTTCTATCCTTGTATACTAGAAGAATTCTACAGTTATCAAACTCAAATGATATTTTGACATGATTGGAAAAAAGATGAAAGAATTATCTAATGTCTTTTGGGTAGAGCCATATAGCTTGATGTTATCATGTATGTCAAGTAATTAATAAAAGTTTACTTCAATTTCTTTAACTTGGAAACCTTTTTCAGTTCTATTTAGGAGGAACAGTAATTGATTTTAGGTTACCCAGAACTATAATAGGTTTAAACTATCTATTTGAAAAACATCAAATTTTTTTATAAATTGTTCTTCATGTTATTTCAAAATAGAGGATAGTTTTCCTTGTTAGTGGAAACACTAGAGAACAATGTTAGTGTCCTCATTAGATGAGCTTATTTTGCATATTTGTTTTACATGGATAAATCATGAGTATAAGACTAAGTTAAAGGCTTTTTGATTATCAATAGAGACAT
The DNA here is from genome assembly GCF_016433145.1 of Gracilinanus agilis. NCBI lineage: Eukaryota > Metazoa > Chordata > Mammalia > Didelphimorphia > Didelphidae > Gracilinanus > Gracilinanus agilis. The sequence continues at coordinate 191,983,131 of NC_058134.1, forward strand.
TCTAAATATTGTAGTAGATTTCAGCGGCTTCTAAAATAAATAGTAAATTGCTCATGAGTTGTTCTTTGTAAACTTAAGACTTTTTAACATATATTTTTTTGTTCCTGGGAATATTTTTTCTTGTGTTTAATGATACTATTTGTATGAAATACACACCTTAGCATTCTATATTTAAAATAGTCATAATTGATTCCATATCTTGATAGCAGAAATATAAGATCTTCTCTTAAGACAGTTGAGATTAGGCTTGTCTCAGAAGTATCTGTTCGTTGCTATTAATTCATACATTACTATGTAGCATTTTAACAAATATTTTTGTCTTATCCAACACCACCGTTTTGCCAGTTTTTCAGAGAAACTAGAGTTATAATCATTTCCCTTCACACAATTGTTTTGAAATTCATCATATTGATACATGATGTCTATTTCCCATGTGATCTAACTTGCCCATTTGTTGCTCTGGACTTTTTGCAATCATATAGATGGCCAGAAATTTTCCACATTCTTTAACACAAATTCCATTTTCCCCTTGCTTCTTAAACTTCTATTGTAAAGGTTTTTTTAATTGTTGTTCAATTTTTTTGTTTTTTTTTTTTTTGTGTGTGTGTGTTGCTTTAATTCTTCATATCACTTTTAAACTGTTTGCTTTTGTTTACAATTAGTTGTTTTTTAGGGGAATCTAGAATTTCTGCTGCAGCCAATTCTCATTATTCACAATAATTGACTTTTATAAAGTTACCAAAAATATTAAATTAGGGACCTTTGTTCCTAGGGGAAATAGAAGCTTAGGTCCTTACAAAACCCATGATCATAACATTTTCACCAACTAATCAACATATATCTCTGTTTATGCATGTTTCTGTTTTAAATTACCATTGCATATATTCATATATATGTATATACAGATTTTTACAAATACTTATATGTAAATATCCTCTTCCTTTTTCTGGATTCATTAGCATTGAATTCATGGCCAATAGCACTATAACTCATGCATGAATAGAGCTTATCTAACACATGTATTTTCTCAGTAAGGAGCATCAGTATTCTTGAGCTTAGGAACACTAGACAGCACTTTAGAACTATGCTTGGGGGGCATTTTAAACCAAGAAATCACTAACAAAAAAAGCAGAAAAATGAAAAAAAATAAGTGGCACTATAAAGATGGCTAAAAAAAGATACTTATTTGCATTATGAAAGCTAAAACAAGAACACGGAGTATCACATTGTTTGATTTCAGAGAGGACTATATGTTTTGGGTGACTCAACTTTTTTACCCCTTTGTGCTTGTCTGTGAATGGCTTATAAAGCACTTCTGATATTGATTTGGGGATTACCAGACTCTCACAGCTACAACATAGACTCAACATTGTAATCGCCAGTGCTGGCATTCTCTTAATTTGACATTGCACCCTCCTATAGTCATCCTTCTCGCCCCTCAAGACATGGATGATATATTCAATTATGAGGTTTTCATTATTATTATTATTATTATTAACAATCATATTCTCATCTTTTTAGATCAAATTCAAAATAAAAATTATACTTGGACACATTATTATCCTACCATTCTTTTATATGTAATATTGTAAAGACAACTTCAGAGGTACTTTTTATAATTTAACCAAAGAAATGGCTCGTAAGTTCATCTTCTGCTTACTAAAAATGTCTTCAGGATAACCCCAATAGTGGAGAGGATCACTAGGATGATATGTACCTCATCATTGCCTACATGGTTTTTATTACTTCTGCTAGCCCTCTGTATTTGGAAAGTGTTTCATTCTGCATAGCTCTGAGATTATGAGTACTTAGTACGTCAATATCTGTTACGAATATCATTCTTAAAATGTTATGTTCATAAATTTTTATTTTATGGGTGATTGGGGTCAACAGTTTTAGTTGAGGTAGCTGTTCTATCTTGAATTCTCAAGGATATTTTAAGGTCTATATTTGTGGTTTGTAGATTCATCTATTAGTTTATCAAAAACAGAGAGTTTCTGGTGCATGATAATAGTTAACATTTATATAGTGCTCCTTTTTGCAAGGCGCTGGGCTCGGTGCTTCACTTATTATGTCATTTACAATGATCCGAGGAGGTAGGTGCTATTATTATCAGCCTCATTTCGTAGATGGGGAAATTGGGGCAAGCAGAAGTGAAATGACCTCCTCAGGGTCTCACAGTTAATGAATGTATGAGGCTGGATTTGAGCTTCTGTCTTCCTGACTCTGAACTTAGCATACTATCCACTGTGCCACATAGCTTCCTCTGGTCATCCTAACTACCAGGTCATATCTTGCTAGATAGCTGATAGGGGCTAAACTTTTACAGTATACAGTGATATATTGCCTAGTTTCTATTATTTCCTTTTATAATTTAAGATTCATTATTAATATTTTCATTTATTAATAATGACCAATTGACTGATTGGTATGTCATTTATGAGTTTCATAGTTTATAGAAGTATTTTATTCACAAAGTCATGGTGAAATAATTGGGAAAATGCATTATTTCCATTCTACAAATCGGGAACTATCTTATAGGTATGAAACTATCTGCCCAGGCTTATATAGTGAATAAGCATCGGAACTCAGCCTGATGCCAAATTCCAAACTTTTTCCACTACAATCCTTTAAAATATTTTTTACTGTTATATACTGTCTAATTGCAAGTTATTTAAAATGAAACTTGATTAGGAAATTCATAAGAATCAGTGGGATCTTCCACATCTTAAAGAAATTAGAGAAGCTTTTCAGCGAAATTGGTTGGGTTTTTGGATTTTATTCAAAGATATAAAAAAAATTAGCCATTTAGGGGAGACCAAAGGAGTGAAGAAGATAATGTAATATAATCTTATAAGTCTGCATTTTAACTTTTGTAGTCATTACTGACCTTAATTTCAGAGACGTATCTTTAAAATATTTTGATCCTAGGGCTGATGATGTCAACATTTGACATTAATGGACACTCAAAGGTGATAATGAATCCCTATTGACAGCAATTATATCAGAATATTCACAGCCATGTATGAAATAAAAGTATTTAAAATTTTAAGAGGGAATGATTTCAGTACTTGAGGCAGAAGCAAAAATGATTTCAAGCTTTCAAGACACTGCAGTCTTTTCTTAGATTAGGCAATATATTAATATTGCTTCACTAAAGATTAATAGTACTTTTGCCACATTATTAAGTTAACAGGTTTCTGTGCCTGTGATTCATGCTGATAATAACTTTTTTTCCTTTTAATGATAATTCTCATTCGAAATCAGTTAACAGACACTTGAAAGTTGTGCTAGGAGCCCTTCCTACGTGCAATAGCTCAGCTGCCAGCATTTTTTTTTGCATACTATTCATTTTCCCTTTTGATTAGGGAATATATTCTTAATAAGGCTTTTGAACTGATAATGGTAATAGCTGATATTTAGATCACACTTCTTCTTGGTACCCAACTAAATTGATTATTATTTACTGCCCAGAGAGCCATATTATTAGTTGTGAGACCCATTATCAGGACATGTTTCCTAAGGATTAGAACTAAAAGAGACTAGAGGAGGTCATCTATTCCCATCCCTTACGTATAGGTAGGTAAGACATTATTATCTCTAGGTAATGACGGCAGCAAACATTTGAAGGAGGCATCTTTCTTGGAAACAAAATGAAAACAATGATCTTTTTTAGAGTTTAGAATAACCCAAAACTTCCATAAATGCCCTTTTCCAAAACGTTCTTAAGGCATAGAAGAGATCTCAGTTTCAAGGAGGCTACAACAATGGAGCAAACTCTCTGGCAAATTCTATGAGTATGCTGGAAAGGTGTCAAGTGTAGACATGGAATAGGTAGTATGGTAAAGTGTATAGGGTTTCCCCACTCAGAATCATGAGAATCTATATTTGAATTTCATCTCAGAAATTTATTAGCTGTGTGATCCTGAGCAAATCATTCAACTTTGCTGTACCACAGTTTCTCCATTTATAAAATGAAAGAGATGGATTCAGTTTAAAAAGGTTCATGCACAAAAGTTTGTCCAGGTTGTTCAGTCTTTGGGTTTTATCTTGGTAAAAATACTGGAGTAACTTGCAATTTCTTTCTCCAGCTCATTTACAGATGAAGACTGAGAAAAATAGAATTGTTACTTGTTCAGAGTCCCACAGCTAACTAGTAGCACTACTGATGTCTAATTTTTGTCTAATGATGATTGTTCCTGGAGAAGTTAACTACATTAATACCACCGTTCTTGATATAAATTTAAAAAAAAAAACAACATAAAAAGACTGAAGCATAATGGAAGGAAAATCACACGGTTTTCTCAGAGAAGTTAAAAAAAAAAGGAAGAGACAATGGAGTTGATTTTACCATGTGTTCAAAGTCGGAAAGAAGTTATTATTTTATTTTACAATGAATCATTAGAGCTAACATTGATCATTGTAGTTTACACCTTATAATAAGTATGAGTCAGAGTCCAAATGGATACCATAACTGAGAATGAGGCAACATAAAGTAATAGGAAATGTTGTCATAAATGTAAACTATAATCTTCCTCCTCTACTACCGCCCTCCAAAAGAACCAACTTCACAAATACAACTTTGAAGAATAGACTTAGAGAAAGATTCAAATGGAAACTATGTAGGGGTTTTAGTGAACCACAAGAAAAGTTAAATGAATTTCTTCTGAATATATCTAGGAAACTTCAGGTCTGAGACAGCCTCAATTTTCTTGACTGTAAGGCTGTTTGGCCAACTTTTCTCTAGCATTCTTTCTTAGCTTTGCCAGCTAGTACATAGGAAAATTTTGTTCCCTCCCCTTTTCTTTATATCTATTTATCTCTTGTGCTTTATTCTTGTCTTTTTATTCTTTTCCTATTCTCTATTTCAGAGGCACTAAAAATAAATAATTCAGCAAGTTTACCATAAATTCTTTTATTACCAAGATTTACATTTTGTCCAGGCCTGATGATGCAAATATATTGAGAGCATCTAAATATTTTCTTAGTGGCACTTTACTTACTTTATATTTCAATTCCACATTAACTGTTCTTGTTGAATACTTCCCTATCTGAATATCAGTCTCCTTCTAAGGGAAGACCAAAGCAAAACTAACTTTGAATAGCTTTGTCTTCTTTCCATCATCTTATCATGGTGCTGTTCACCCCATTCCTTCTTTGATCTTTCTCTTGCCTCTGACATAGGTTTTAAAAAGTAATTTTGTATAATCCTTAGCATTCACTGCCAGACTTGGCCTAGCTTTCTGCTAAGTATTTCACCAAGACTAGCCCATTCTCATATATACATTTATTCTCAGGTATACAACAGGGTTTCTATTCTCTAAACACATCTTAAAAACTTATTCTGATCAATTCCTTTTACATCTACATCAGTGTCTTCGGATAACTTCCCTTTTTCTTCATCAGAATAATTTTGGTTTTATGTGCACAATTTGATTTGAGAGAACATTATACCTCTTTTGAGCTAAAGTTCTCTGCAGAATTTTAGGTTGTAAAACACTATCTTTTCTCTAAATGTTTTGAAATCTGCTTTTCCCAAACAATATGCACAGATCACATGTTAAGTTTTTCCCTCAATCTCTATAACAAGTCACAAGTAGTAATCTTCTTTCCCTCAAGATTAGTATTATTTCTACATTGATAAACCTTTCCTATTTATTGTTCAAAATCATATGTAGAGGGGCAGCTGGGTAGCTCAGTGGATTGAGAGCCAGGCCTAGAGACGGGAGGTCCTAGGTTCAAATCCGGCCTCAGACACTTCCCAGCTGTGTGACCCTGGGCAAGTCACTTGACCCCCATTGCCCACCCTTACCACTCTTCCACCTATGAGACAATACACCAAAGTACAAGGGTTTAAAAAATAAAATAAAATAAAAATAAAAAAAAAGAATGACAAATAGGGGGGACAGGTGGGTAGCTCAGTGGATTGAGAGCCAGGCCTAGAGACAGGAGGTCCTAGGTTCAAATCCGGCCTCAGACACTTCCCAGCTGTGTGACCCTGGGCAAGTCACTTGACCCACATTGCCCACCCTTACCACTCTTCCACCTAGGAGCCACTACACAGAAGCTAAGGGTTTAAACAAATTAAAAAAATCTAAAAAAAATCATATGTAGAATTTCAATTCTCAATTTCTTCCATTCTTTGAAGAATGGAATTATTATGGTAAATTCAGAGTTCATTAATTGTGATGCTTTTAGCAGAAAGAGGGCTTCAAATCCATTTCTGGATAATTGAAGCCTTCTACTATTATTATACTATCACATTTACATGCAAAGTTTATGATAAACTTCTAAAATGTATCATCTATTTCCTCCTTCCTTCCAGCACAAATACACATACCTCCCATCTGCTCACCCACCGATATTCAAAGCTTTTTGCTTTCTACCATACTTATTCCCTTTGGTTCATAGATTTTTCTCACAAAAAAATATTTTTATATTTAATGCTATCCACCATCTCTTTTATCTGACCAGTTCATTTTGAATAAGGCTTGTCCTTCCTTTGTTACTTACTAGGTATGAGATATTAGGAAAACAATTTAGTGTCTGTACCAAATTTGCTGATCTCCAAAATAAGTGACTGTCTACCTCACAGAGAATTATTCAGAGGATATTTCTATATTTCAATATTTTAAAATCCACAATTTTAGTAGCATGGATATGATTACTAAAAGGCCTCTACATCTGAGTAGACAGTATTCAGGAGTTGCTATGGTAAAAAAAATCTCCCAATAATCAGTCTTCTGCTTTTCTTCAAATTTAGATAAAGTGGTTCTCAGACTTAAGGCTTCCAAACACACTAGACTTGGAGTGAGATGAAAACTAGATTCAAAATTTCCCTTTGACATTCACTAGCTGTGCAACCCTGAGATATCTCTGAGGCTCCATTTCCCCAGCTGTGGGGGGGATATAACCTTATATGAAAGTCTAGGTATTTTCATAAGACTTTTCCTCATTGGTAAAGATAATGATTATTTGATACTTTGCTTCTCTGAGGGATAGAATTGGCAAGAGCTTGGGATATGAGAGGTTTCTTCCTCTGCTTTCAGGCTTCATTAGAAGAGACACCTGTTTCCAAAGTTCTTCAGAGAGAGGCTCCATCATTGAGAAAAAGGCTATGGGAAGAGGACAAATGTAGAGGAACCAGAACTTCAAAAATGTCCTTATTGCTAGTTTGTTGTACTAAAGACTTTAGGGAATTTCCCCATGAGGGAGTTTGAGTTTGTTCTTTCTCTCTCTCTCTCTCTCTCTCTCTCTCTCTCTCTCTCTCTCTCTCTCTCTNTCTCTCTCTCTCTCTCTCTCTCTCTCTCTCTCTCTCTCTCTCTCTCTCTCTCTTTCTGATTCTGTCTCTGTCTATCTCTTTCTCTCCAGTGTCTGGTGTATTGTGATATTGTGATCTCTTTACTACTGACTTGAATAAATGGGCTTATTCACTGATCAATACTTGGGATAGTCTTTGGGTTCCTAGTGTTTGGTTTGTGGGGAATCAAGGCTTTGGATATAGAGGACATTACCTCACATTAAGAGACAACAACACAAAAAGTGGATTTAACCTAAAAATAATTTTCCCTTAGACTATTAATATTTAAGGCAGTAGACAGGTATAATTATAGTATTGTATTTTCTCTCTGAAGAGAACAGAAAAGATCAGACTCATGTCCCCAATCTCTTATCTCATGCTCCATTCCAGAAAGAATCAAAACCTCCCTTGAAGTGGGTTCCCAGAGATACCTATTCATACTTCCTTGTAAGCTGCATTTAGATAAACCCATTTTGGACATACAACCACAAGCCCACATACCCACATATACCCATATGCCCTACATTAATATATATTCAAAGGGCAGCTGGGTGGCTCAGTGGATAGTCCACACTAAAGACGGAAGGTCCTAGGTTCAAATCTGGCCTCAGATACTTCCTAGCTATGTGACCCCGGGCATGTCACTTAACCCCAATTGCCTAAGCCTAGCCTCTCTTCTGCTTTGGAACCCATACTTAGCACTGATTTTAAGGCAGAAGGCAAGGATTTTGAGAATAATAATATTATTAATCTTTACCTCACAGTGTTATGAGAAGGGAATGTACAGAAAGAGAGAGAACAAGAGAGAACACAAGCTTTTACTAATACAGTTTATTACCAGATACATTATGAAAAAGAATTCTTACTTAGTAGGATCTGCTAAGGATTGAACTCCATTAGAATGGCCTTCAAGAACCCAAGGTACATTGAGACATCATATTTCATAGCATTTTGCCTTTAGTAGAAATTTTCTTTGTGTACAATGAAATAATAAACGCAGAATCATTTTTGAAGAGATAAAAATATAGTAAAGTATATTTTAAATAAAAATAAAACTTATATGGAACCTATTTTATGTGTTCCATGAGTAGGGAGCAGGTAGGTGTATATGCACAAACCCAACATCCCTATAATGCTTGGGGTAAAGAGTGTCTAGATCATTGAAGGAAATTGTATTTGGACTACAATTCACAGAAACTTGCTCATGAACTTGACAGTATGACCATGTCACCCAGCATGAACTCTCTTTGGGTAGGCACACTGGCAATGTACAGTTTTAAAAGGCTGATGAATCTCACTAGGGAAGCTAGAGAGAATAGATGAGAGTCATGAGGAAAATTTGCAGCTTCACCTAGACCAGACCATAGGAAGCATCACCAAGGAATCAATGAACCATAGACTACAGCTACTGTGCCCAGAGAAGTCAACAGTTATTTTTTTACTTCCACTATATTAAGTTTCCCTAACACCTTTCAGTAAGTGATCTAATATGTCCTCCTGCTGTGTTGGAGAGACAGAAGGGTTAATTGGTAATTGATTAGAACTATTGGGAGGCATGCTGGGTATAGTACCTATATGGGAACGGATACTGAGAATGCTTCTTACCTCATTCAATTCCTTATTATTGAATTGCCATTTTATTTAGGTAAATTTCTTTACTCTAATCTTTGTGTTATCATGTTTGCTCTAGTATAAATAGGACTGTAATTTTTAAAAAATAGATAATTACTTTCCTAATGATCCCATGAACCTGGATGTAGGTGAAGACACATCAGAGGAATAACAAGCTTAAAAAGCACTTATATCATCTACTTATGCTTTAAAATCTCTTTAACATGAGGAAGCAGCTTGGTATGGGGTGAAGAAAAGTATCTGGGTTCAAATCCCAATTTTAGTTTTAACTATATGTTTGATTCCCTGAAGACAACATGTATAAAATGAGAAATGGGGAGGGTGGCTGGATTTCTAAGGTGCTTTCTGGCTCTAACGCTATGATCCTATGATTCTGTTTAACAAATGGATAAATTGAAGGCAAGAAAAACTAAGAAATTGAAGGCAAGAGAAACTAATTATCTAAGTAGGTACTTATTAGGGTGAGTTAATGATAATCCATGGGAAAGTAGATTCCTGGTTTTTCCTTTACATATACTCCATTCTAAATAATATTCTCAGTATGTCTTCAATGCTGTTTATCAAAATTTGACAATATCATGACTCCATTTCACTATAAACTCTTAAAACTTCCTATAGGAGGATGAGCTAATAAAGATTTCAAATAAAAAGTTATTTACTACATACTATACTATTATGCTACTATACATTACTAAAGTACCTTATATGTTGGATAATTATATAATAATTTGCTTTAGTAATGTTAGTTAGGCTAGGTTATCTCATTTTGCAAATATTGTTGCATCTAATCAGAATCACCTGATCAATAAGTATTTGTTTAGGACCTATAATGGAAGTGATGGAGGAATCTAGTGCAGCCAAGGACAATGCTAAGTGTCTCTCTGGGTCTTTTATGGCTGGATCAGATGGTTAGGGTAGAAGTCCCATGATATAACACCTGCCCTAGAGGTTAAGAATTACTTTATATTTTACTTCCTTGAGTTGACATATAATTATGGACCTTCAATGAATACTATTAGATTATGAGGGTGATCATTTATATAAAATATCTTCCTTTTAAATAAGATGATGGGCCTAGTTCTTTGTTTCAAAACCAAAGGTATGATTGAGGAGGTAGAGTGAAGACTTGATAGTATTCTAAGGAAAATAGATACTGCTGTGTAAGTTGGGAAATTGTTGAGAAAACTAGAAAGCAGTCTGACAAATTAAATATAGACCAATATCTTATACCATTTACCAAAAAGATCAAAACGGATCCTGACTTAAGCCTAAAGAGAGATATTATAGGCAAATTAGGAGAACAAGGAATGTATTACCTATCACTTATGCACAGAAGAATTTATGAATAAACAAGATATATAAAGAATTTGAGGTATAAAATGAATAATTTTGAACATATGAAATTTAAAAATTTCTTTACAAATAAAAGTAATATAGCCAGGATTAGAAGGAAAGCAAAAAATTGAGGGGGAAAATTTATAGACAGTTTCTTAGATAGAGGTCTCATTTCTAAAATATAGACAGAAATTTGTCAAACATATAAGAAAATAAGCTATTCCCCAATTGATAAATGGTCAAAAGATATGGGCAGTCTTTGAATGAAGAAATCAAAACTATGTATAACTATATGAAAAAATGCTCTGTCATTATTGATTAGGGAAATGCAAATCAAAACAATTCTGAGATATCATCTCAGGTGATGTGGAGAAATGAAAACACTAATACATTGTTGGTAGAATTGTGAACTGATTCAACCAGTTTGTAGCGATAGAAATATAGTCAAAGAGTTATAAAGCCGTGTAAACCAAGTAATAGAATTATTAAGTTCATTTCCTAAGGTAATCAAGGAAAGAGGAAAAGAAATTATGTGTTCTAAAATATTTGTAACAACTCTTTTTGTAGTAGCAAAGAACTGGAAAATGAAGGGATGATGAAAGATATCCATCCAAAAGCAGATTGATGCACACCATTTTTCACTTTATTTCTTCCATGAATTTTTTCTAATATTTTTCTCTAGTATAAAAATATGTATCTTAGTTCACAACATGATGAACAGATAAATATGTATTATATGAAAATATATGTAAAACACATCATATTACCTGCCTTATTGGAGAGGGTAGAGGAATGGAGAAAAGTTAGCAAAAGAAAGAACGAGACATAAATTTTTGTACTTTGCTAATGCAAAAATTTGTTTCTCTTATATAAGCATATTTAATCATGTTTTATATTATTGTTTTGTTACACATTATATTATGTATTTTTAATAACTAAGAAATAAGAGACTTGGAGTAACTTCAATATGCTATTCCAGATACCCTTGGAAAATATAGAGGATAGAGAGAGAATTGAGTTCTCTTTTGAACACCAAAACTTATCAAAATATGTTGGCATGTTTGAAATACTCACCACTTGGACTTTGAGACAAAGGAGGAAATTTGCAGAAATTCACTATAAATCTTTTTGAGACTTTAAATATAAGACTAAGAAGTTCCCAAGGATGGGAAAAGATGCTGTTTAGATTGATGATTATAAGATTAAAGTAACTGGAGAGAAAATTTTCATTTGAAGTATGAAATTGAACTCCAAACTGTAAGGAGTTAAAAAAAGAATGAGTAAAAAAGAAATGGTTTCATCAGTTGTAGATAGTCTTCTCAAGGGACAAGAGGTACAGGGTTATAGCTAACAGGAATAAATGGATAAAATTTGTTTTTCTTTTTCTTTTTTTTGAGGGTGAGGGAGATATGGGTGTATTTGTAGGCAGTAGGGAAGTAGTCAGTAGAAAGGAAGAAATTGCATATGTGAGAGAGTGGGGATAATGGAGAGGGCAGAGCAGTCTGCTGGAAAAGACAGGATGGGATTGGATCACTTGTGCATGTGGATAGAATTGTCTTGGCACAGATAAGGGTCACCTCTTTATATGAGATAGCATGAAGGATGAGATAGAGGCAAATGGCATCTGAGCAACCTGTGTTGAGAAGGGGAAAAGAAGAAACCTTTGGCAGATAGCCTCAATTTTACACTGAAATCTGAGTCAAAGTTCTCAGCTGAAACAGCAGAGATATGGGAACTTTCTTTGCTTCTAAATAATTTCTATGTTATTGCCTTGTAGATCTTTCCCCTCCCTCCCCATTTCCCCTTTTCTCTGGTGCCTGATCTTAGAAATATCAATTCCTGCAGGTAACAAAGAGGATAGAATCATTGCCCCAGGGTAGGAATTTTCTCATGTGCTCCACTGTGTTGTTCATTGCTATGCTTTAGCCTATTCTAGGATGATTCTCCCCACCCCTCTCTTGCCTAATTTGTCATGAAATCTCCTTTTCATGGAGTTTGCAGGAAGTGGAATAGTAGTTTTAAAATATATTCTTTTTTCCCCCACTTGAGCTGCCCTAGTCTCCCAGTATACTGATGGATTTGAGCTTATTGACATATTCTCTCCCTTGATTTTTTTTTTTGCAAACCACAAATAGTAGCACCCAAGCATTTCAGCATAAACCATAAAGTAAATGAAGTGGTGATTGATTCCATTTCTTTTCTCAGGTCATTTGGGTCCAATTAGCGAGTCCCAGTAAACTGTCTTATTAAACTACTTAGTGAATAGTTGAATAAATGAATCAATAACTAAATATTTCAAATATGTGTCCACTAATCCCCATCTGCCCTGGGAAATAACAATAATAACAACAACAATTCCCCCTGGCAATTTTCCCAGTGATCCTGATGCCAGCCATTGGATATCTTGTAGCCAGGAATTAACTCAGCCCTGTAGATAAAAGCAACAATAACACTTTTAAGTGGTTCCTACTCATTGTTGAGAGGATAAAAGGTACTGACTGCTGATTCAAACTAAGGGATCTCATTTCTTATATCTCAACCTAAGAAGGACACATTCTGCAAGGTATATATACTCAACAGAAAAAAATGACGAAGAGAGATCAGATGGGTTTTACAAATAATTTTTTTCCATAAACTGCACCACTATTGTGCATAGATTGAACAGAACTTCTCCTACCACAGGTTTAGTAGAGCCATATCAATTTAGAATTAAGATGATTAAAAACGTGAGGATTCTTCTACTGGTCTTTCACAAATGCAGAGTCAATAGAATAATGTTCACTGGCAGTATATATAAAAGGCTTTCTCTGAAGCTGTCGCTATTTTAATGAAGAGGCTTTCTCCCCCTTTCCCAAATACAGATTCCTTCAGGATATTATCTGCAGACTATGAATTCCAACTTGAATTTCAATGGGTTTCTTCTGCCAATTGCAGCAATGAATGTGATAAGCATCATTCCCCTATTAATTCTTGCTCCTTTTCTTGAGTGTATCAGCACTTGCTTATTTCCTCTAAAGAGGGGAGGACCACCACTGTCGATGTGCATTAGTAAGTATAACTTACTTCCAGAAATATATGTGTTTATATACATATATATGCCTTTAAATATATATTATGTGTGCATATTTCTACTTTAAAATACTCTTGATAATGGTAGAACTAGCTGATGATTCTGAACACATCGGTCCCAATGCAAAGTTTTAGAGTAGAACCAAAAAGCATAATGAAGCATAATAGAAAACCCCGAGTTTAATTCACTGAAAAGTACTGGGGACAAGCTTCAGAAGGAAAAAATTCTTCACTTACAAAGGGAAAACAATCCAAATTGTCTAAGATGTTACTTCGGTTACAAGAAACTAAACAGAAAATTGGACTATGACATTCTAAAAAGCAAAGGATATTGTTTTGCTCCCCAAAAGTCAGGGTCAAAATTAGTCAATAAACATGTAAGTTTCTACTATGTGCAAAGCACTATTCTAAGCTTTGGGGATACAAAGAAAAGGCATCACAATCACTTCCTTCAAAGAGCTCAGTGGAAAGATAATATATAAAAAGAAGCTAAAGGTAAAGAGGGTAACCAGTGTAGGAGCAAGATGAAGTCTGGGGTGAGAAATAATGAGGTGAATGCCTTGGGTGACCTCTTTAAAAAAATGGAGGATCTGGGAGGACTTCTCAATATCTACCCTCTACCATCTCTAATCAAAGAGAAAGAAGGGTCCCAGAGACACACTAAAGAGGTGTGAATTTTGGAGCCGATGTTATCTTTCAGAATGAGTTTCTGGAGACCATGAAGGCCAGAGTTGCTGAGTGGGACATGAGCATATCCTGCCAAATTGCTAAAATATGACTAAAAAGGAGAAATTGTAGGTGTTCCTTTAAAAGAAATAAAAAGTGAAGAGGGCATTTGACATGCAAACTCATGACACAAAAGAAATATAAAGATAAACAAGAATTTTTGGAAAGAAAAACATTACCAATGAAATTAATTTTCTTACATCTAAGATAAGACAAATCTGACGGTATATATGAGTTTACTTTTGTGTGTCTGCGTGTGTGTGTATATGTGTACATGCAGGATCAGAAGGTTTAAACTTTCATAGTCCTTAAGGGCCACTGAGACAAAGAGGAAGAGGGAGAGGGAGAGGGAGAAGAGAGAGGGAGAAGGAGAGGGAGAAGAGAGAGGGGGAGAGAGAGAGGGAGAGAGAGAGAGGGGGAGAGAGAGAG